>NC_136812.1:38826580-39329080 GCF_951216825.1 Electrona antarctica
AAATGAGGTCAGTCGTCCGCTGAAACTCTTCTTGATTTCCTCGTGTTAAACAGGATCATTGGCTGGCGTACTTTATTTTTAGAGTACCGCCCCACCTCCTCTTCTTCCCTCTCTCCTTTCCTTTCCACCTCCCTTCATCCTCTCTCTGTCTCTCAACACAGCCTGGTCTCTCTCTCTGGTGCCCAAGAGAGTCGCCTTCTTTATTCTGGAGGAACCCACCTGTCTGCCTTGCACGTCAAGCCTGTCCCCGGTGGGCTACTGTGTTAAATTCCACCGTTAAAACCCATTACTGAGCTATCAGCCCACTCATAATGCTGTCTAACGACCTCATTTCCCTAAGTGTCAGCCCTGTCAGTCACCGCAGGCCCCGCCAGCCCCGGCCGCACGTGGTCCGAGGGTCCTGCGATGTTCAGAGACTTCACTGTCACTGCTGCCCGCCATCACGCCATAGGCTCACTGCCTCGCTCCCCACCCTCATCAAAATCAGGATAGAACGCGTTCAATCTCTGAAAGAGAAAACGTCAAAGGCAAAATGACTGGGGACATATAGAGGAGCTGAGAGACTTCAGGATAAAAGTGTGACTATTCCATTTGCATTGTAAGTCAACAGTCGATCAGGGTCCCATTTTGATTCAAGGGAAAGGTATGGGGGAGAGAATTGGGACACGGCAAAATGGATGCCTGGTTCATGGGCACGATTATTGCAGCTCAGTTGAAATCAGTGTGAGGAGTAGTATATAATATATCAAATTGATTATTATTAAAAAGATCCAAATGACACTTCTGACCTTTCTATCTGAGAAGATGGTACTGAGCCTGCATGAGGTTGATGGGGGCTACAGTAAAGAGGGTTGGGTTGGTGAGGGGACAAGGATGAGTCTGAGAGTATGACGATGTGTGTGTGTGTGTGTGTGTGTGTGTGTGTGTGTGTGTGTGTGTGTGTGTGTGTGTGTGTGTGTGTGTGTGTGTGTGTGTGTGTGTGTGTGTGTGTGTGTGTGTGTGTGTGTGTGTGTGAGTGTGTCAGTGTGTGTGTGTGTTGTGTGTTGTGTGCGCGTGTGTCCCCCACTCACCGTCTCCCCTCCTCTCTCACATCACTCCCCAGGTCTCTCAGCCCACCTTTCTGTGAAATAATTTGGTAAATATGGAAAGGGCCCCCTAGGCCAAACAGGCCTGGCCCCTCTTTAGGAGTGGATAATTGACTCCTTTCCCTCCTTGATAATTCATTGCTTGCATATGCCAGCTAATACATCAGCTGAAACTGCCCTGGCCCTCATCTCCCATGACACGTGTGCACGCGCACACATGCACGCAAGCACGCACGCACGCACACACACACACACACACCAACCACCACCACCATCACCCAGAGGAACCAGCGACTGTGGAGGAAGTCGGCAGAAAAATGGGGATGACAAATGAGAGCACTTCTAGATCTATGAATGAATTATGTCTCCTAAATACCTTGAGCAGAGGCAACTGTCAGCCAGCATCTATACTAATCTGGGACAAAATATGACCAGCCCCGCATTAGAAGGAGGGGACAGGGCTGGTAGAGAATGAGGCGAGAAATGAATAGAGCAATCAAGCCATTAAAATGTGGTGTCTGATTCAGCTTTGGTGGGCATTTAGGCATTTATCATGTGATAGTAATATCCACACCCTCGTCATTCTAGTGTAGACCCTTCCATTGAAATAGATTAGGATTATTCAGACAGGACAGAGATATCATTTGTTTTACAATAGCCGAGTCAGCACTCAACACTCATGGCCGTTATTAGGAATTAGACAGAGCCAGCTACTGCTCGAAGGGACATGCTCCAAGGATAACCGCGAAGCGGAATAATATTAATGGCGCGATCATTTTAAGAGGCAGACATATTTAAAGCCCCATTGTACTCAACGTGGGTGGAAGTGCTGGTAGCTACATAAAAGAAACTTCAGAGGTAGAAAGACAAATGACTTGTGCAACTGTGGGCGCATATGTGTGGGGTTGCATGTGAGGGAAACACCGCGGGTCACTCACCTGCATGATGATTATGCTGAGAGAGCGGGTCAAAGACACTATAACCTTGCTATTGTTCTATCTTCCAGTTATCTCGGAATGTGGTCTATTTCCTTGGGGAAATGTATTTTTCAGCGGCTACGAGAACACCTGGCTATACGTTTCATGGCCACGGGAGGATAATGTGCATCCCTACTGAAACGTAGTAAAGCTGGAGGCATGCATGAGGCCCAAGGACGGTGAAGTTTAATGGTAGCCTAGCGCTCAGTAATTTCCAGGCGGTGATACATACAGTAAAGGCAGTCGTGTGTACTGTACATGGATGAGTTTGATATAAATGACAGCACATTTGCCAGACTGGCTCATCTTCATCCTAACAAGTGATTTTCCAGACCATGGCAAGCAAGACAAGAACATTTTTGTCAGCAAAGGATGCTTTTTACAACCCTGGAGTTCATAACTGTAATTGTGGTGGTTGTGTTCTGTGTTTCATTTTATTTCGTTTTTTCTGTCTGTGCCAGCATTAAGTTAACTGTATAGGGCCTGTCCGTGCGGGCCGGGGCACACATCAACAACTAAATGAAACACATTAATGCTATTACTTGAACATGTGTTTAGAAGTCAAAATGAAAACTGTGAAAGGGTTTTATTACATGAAATTATGTTTGTTCTCTGAAGAAACTGTCAGGTAACTGCTTGATGATTACCTCATACATTGTGGAGCAGGTCAATATCTCCCTCCAGTGACTGAATTAGGTATTACACAGTGAATTGATAAAACTCCCTACAGGTATTGGATTTAAGATATGATGCTAACAGTATTATCATAAAATATATCCCATTTTGAAGATTCACATTAGGGATTAACAGAAAGCTACAATTTGTGTTACAAAACATACTGTAATTCACACAAAAAATAGAAAATAGCCTAGGTTCTCAACCTTTTATTACCAGTAGCCTACCACCCAGAAGCACCACCATTATGACTGATGTTAAAATACAATTCAGTAGTGTACAGCAGGGCACACACACACACACACACACACACACACACACACACACACACACACACACACACACACACACACACACACACACACACACACACACACACACACACACACACACACAACGTCTAAGCTTAATAACCATATGACTGGTAGTGGTACCCAGCTGTTTCTCAGCAAAGGTCAGATTAAAATGATATACTGTACTGTGTAGGAATTTAGCTGGCGGGAAATTGACATGATAGTTCAGTTGGTGATAAAAGCATGACATTTGGCACAGGTGACCTTCAATAAAAATATTTCCAGCCCCAGCAAAGTGATATAGTCCAAAACGTCCAGTTGCAGCCATTTTTGAAACTGGCCGGCGGGCCACCTTGAACATTTTTGAATTCTTTCTGCGTGGCCCGAGGCCATAGGCCTATATGAAGGTCATCAGTGCCAAATGTCATCATGCTTTTATCACCAATCATATCATCATCATATCATCATCATCATATCACCAATCATATTGTAGGCTATTTAAAACAACAATTTCCCGCTTAACTAACTAGGTATATTTAAGGTACAGTATGAGTTGAGACAGACACAGACTCGCTGACGCACTGGACCAGGTGGGGGCTAACTAGTATGAGCTACAACACCAGAGGGAGTGCAACAAACCATGTACAACCCAGATTCGGCACAAACAAGGGACTCAATTATTGTGGAATAATGTGGAACGCCCTACCAACAGTCATTAAGACATGTGAATCCCTTGACTCCTTCAAAACCGCTCTCAAAGGGCACCTACGGACGGCTGCAATTCGAAACTGGCCCCCGTAAAATCTGAATCCCCCCCCCCTCCGCCCCCCCCCCCCCTTCCCCCTCACTGTATATGTTTCTTTTCCCTTTTTACCTCCTTTATGATGAATTCATGATCTGTTCTGTTCTTTGACTATATAGAAGTGTCTATTTGTACGTCTCTAAATGTTTTGATGAATTGAACATGGTGGACCCTCTTGTAAACAAGTGTAATGCTTAATTGGGTCGTCCACTCACAGTTAACAGTCTTTGTATTGAGTTTGTGCTTGAAATGTACTGTAATTCTGCAAACTGTTAATAAATATTTCAATCAATCAATCAAAAAGTTCCAAGGATTACTCGTGACATCACAGTCAAGCGCAACGTTGGCCGTCGCTCACCGGCAGAAACAACCAACACCACGTCACTGCCGAACCCTTTGGGAAAAAGCTAGCCATGGTTCACAGTTCACACCTAAGGTTCACTTCACACACATGACGCTCGTGACGGTCATGTTTCAGGGCTAGGAAAAAGCAAGCCAACTTTAGTTGTTAAAAGGACTTCCCTTAGCTTACCGTAAAAAATAGTTGGTAGGTAGGTAGGCCTATCTATGTCTTTTCCGTTTCTTCTTTTCCATGCACCGGACACCCATATGATGCCGTGGTAATCGGGGGCAGAGACTTCTTTCCTCAATCAGATGAAAATAGCTTTTATTTCCCAACAGAAACTTAGTAACATCCCCAGCAGCAGCTGGGCAACTTCTTCAAAACAAGAACTAGCATCCCAGCCAATCACCTAAGGCTGGGAACGAGACTATAGCCAATCACAGAGCCGCGGATGTTGCATGCGTCCTAGAAGTTGATTGGCCAATAATAGGCCATTGCAGTGGGCGTGTTTTTCAGGTTCCACTGAAAAATCGGCCATTATTTTTTGTTTTTATAAATGCACCATGTGTCTGTTATGTCTCTGTTATTGTTACGTACGGTAACTCGAGTTCGCCCCACCGACTTCAAATTCCACACATGTGTTCCACACCGCCACGGGGAGTGCAGTGCCCGGCCTTGAGTCGGTTGGACCAACAGTTGTCCAGAAGCGTTTGTGCTGGCCATGGTCCAGAACCAGCACAAACACCTCTGCCCTGGCCCTGGACAGGGCCCCTGCTAGATCTCCATATATGGAGCTGGCCTGTTCTGACATCACAATGTTGTTCTGACATCTGGATAGACTCCATATTTGGGCATGCCTGACAAAGAACTCCATATATGGGCATAAAAGGAACACAGATATAATAACTGGGTGGGGGATTCATTTCCGACTTGCATCGTTCCAAGTAGGCCAGTGCCCCATGGGCACCGCTCTAGTTATTCTAAGCCCACAATCAAGCCATCCAAGATCCTGGTGAATCATGATCATATAAAACCTTTGATTCTGTGAAAAAATATAAATATAGGCCTAATATAAATATAATATTTTGAGCAGCTTTTCATGCATTTCATGTCTCGTCAACGAAAACACACATACGTCTCGTCATATTTTTTGTCATCAAAGAGTTATGTTTAGCTCCATCATGGCAGCTTCAAAAACGAGGATCAGTTCTCCTCAGCCATTCATTGTCTCCACCAGGCCGAAGGCATGGGGAGAGAGTATGTTTTGCACTCCGTGTGTCCGTGTGTGTGTCCGTCCGTCCATCCGTCCTTCCGTCTGTGAACAGCTAATCTCCGGCACCGTTAACCCGGTCGATGCCACATTTTGCACACACACTCCCTGGATGCCAACGATGAACCTCTGCCCCAAAATCTCCAGAACGGCCTGTTATAGCACCACCAGGAGGCCGCTTTGTGCAAAACAAGTTTTTGGACAGTACACCTACAGATTTGGTCCAAACATCACGTAAATTGGTACACAGTCTCTCTAGAGCCATTCAACGAAACGGGTGTTTCAGATTTCTCAGACTCCATCCTGATTGGCTAAGATTGGCTTCCAAAGTTCGCAGGAGTGCTCAGTTTCAAACAAAATGCTGCAAATCATGAACACATCGTGTGATATCCGTGAAATTGTGCACGCACATTCCCACTAGGCCGAGGAAGAAATGCCACGTTAACATTTTCAACTCAGCCTCATGGTGGCGCTATAACTGGCCGGATCTGTGGATAACTTTGTATGCCAACTCCCTAGAAGCCAAGGAAAAACCTTTGCCTGGAATTTTTCACATCTGCTCTTTATAGCGCCACCAGGAGGCCGACATATGTTAAACACATTTTCTAATATTACTCCTTCAGATTTTATCCAAATTTCACGCAAATCGGTACACATGCTCTCCATAGTCATGTGATCAAGACGGGTTTGTTTGATTTCTCATAATCCACCCTCATTGGCTACAATTGGCTTCTAAACTTTTCAGGAGTAGCCCGCCTTGTACCTGTTTTGTACAAATCGCCACAACTACTAAACGCAGCGTCCGATTGTGGTGAAACTGTGCATGCATATTCCCACTAGGCTTTGGAAGAAATGCCACTTGACAGTTTTCAAATCAGCCTCATGGTGGCGCTACAACAGGCCAAGCCGCGTCACACACACACACACACACACACACACACACACACACACACACACACACACACACACACACACACACACACACACACACACACACACACACACACACACACACACACGCACGTTTATATTGCTCCTAAACATTTTGCCAAGCATCACACAGTGTGTGAGGATAGGAGTGTGTGTGTGTGACACACACACACTCCTATCCTCCTGGTGGAGACCTGTGCCCAGAAGGGCACTTTCTCTAGTTTCTTCTCCTTTTGCACTAGCTAACTAACGAGTTACTGGACTCATGTCTGATGGTGACTGTGGAGTCCAAGAAGTGTGTGGAAGAGCCGACATCATTGGCACAGCCACTCACTATAGCCAGTCTAATCTCGTTTTTCTTTAATGATGTCACAGGTTAGTTAGTTAGTCCGACATCCCAATACTCTATACTGCATAATTGAATGTTGGAAAAATACACTGTATAGTCTGTACTGCACTGTGCTCTGTACTGGTGTTACACTAAAAACTACTGGTGTTACCCTAAAAACTCAGCTTCCCATCATGCACAGCGCCACTTTGTCACCTGTTGGTACTCTAAACAGACAGACATACAAAGGGACACACATTGCTGTTCCTTGGAGTGGCGGCACCACTCAAAAAAAAGAAAAGAAAAGAAAACATAGCACTGACCCCATTAGAACTGACCCACCATGGGGGGTTAAAACTTCCATGCCTTAAAAAAAGGAAACTGAGTGTTTTTGCTTTACTTTTTTATTTGAATATGTCTGTAATTCATTTGATATATCCCTCTAGAGGGATATACGGCCCTAGTGCTGATCCCTCTAGAGGGATATATCAACATAATCCCTTCATGGCTGCCTCCACCGTTTGGGCCTGGTGGTGGAGATAATCATCATCATAGACATGATAAATAGATAATCATGGTACTAATATTGGTCTGTTTTCCACAAGGTGGAGACATTTCCCCTGAACCCTATAAGAGCTAACAGTCTTTACTTGGTAATGTCTTTTGAACAAAATGATTGACCTGCATGAATATTATTCATTGCTTTTCATGTATATGATAAAAGCACATTGTATGCCTAATGAACACATTCTTAGTTAGAATGGGTTTGCAAATTGCTGCAATTACTGTCAATTACCACAGCCTAGGTTTACAGTCAATAATTATATACTTTAATAACCAAGAGAATAAACAAGATATTGTGCTTTTATGAACACTGCCACTGTTGTGTTTATTAATAAGAAATCCCTCCCAGACAAATCCTTCCATAAGTTGCTGGCCAGCTCCACTGTCCTCTTTCTGCAGCGAGCTGTAGGACACACTGTTAGATCTGCTGTAGTCTCTCGTGACAGACTGTTGACAAACTTGACACGCGTCAATAGAAAATTCAAAGGAAAATAAGGTTCTGTTTTTCCTTTATTCTTTGCACATGGGTTCTCAGATTGGGTCTGCTGAGACACTGGGACATGAGGCAGCATTCTGACATGACCTCAGATCAGAAAACCTCTCAAAATATTTTTTGTAATCGCAGGGTTGCTCTAGGGACAGGTTTGGAGGGACGAATGTCAGGACCTCCAGTGAGACAAGCCATTTTCATCAAGCCCCCCCCCCCCCCCCCAGGTGATGAAAATGACGTGGGATTTCTGATTTACTCAGCACAGAAGCCTGAGAGGTAGAGAAAGTATTTTTGCCATCTCCTTTTAACAACTCACCTGCTCCATATTATAAATTGCAGTAATAATGTTGTTTATGCAGAATGCCAGGCAAAATTTAACATAGCTTGCATTGATAATTGTTACAATCTGTGTTGTGTGTCATGTTAGGTGGAAACGTCAGAATGTGTACAGAGAATTTTGCAAAACACTTATATGTATATGGTATATGTACAAAGGTATATGTACAAACATGAATAATTCTATAATGCCCCTGAAACACACCTGCATTGTCATGTCATATTATTGTCACAGAACAAAAAAGGACAACAAGAACAACTAACTAATTTCTGCATGTTCAAAGTCAACAAATTCCTTCATATTATCCAATTAGGCATGCATTCATTGTTATGTACTAAAATAATTTGTACTAAACAATAATTGCTTTTCACTAAGCTGACCATTGATGTCGAGACTACTTTCTCCACCTGGGGGTCTGAGTTCCTGACATTAATCCATCCATTTTATGATGTCCTTATTTGTCTGTGCACCGATGGGCACTGTGGATGCTCTGTTTGTTTTAACTGTTACCTGGCTGTACAGCACTTTGGTGCTTTTATTGTTTTAAATGTGCTATAGCTCTGCACAGGAAGAGGACTTTGACAGTTTGCAGAATTACAGTACATTTCAAGCACAACTCAATACAAAAACTGTCAACTGTGAGTGGATGACCCAATAAAGCATTACAATTGTTTACAAGAGGGTCTACCTGTACCTTGTTCAATTCATCATAACATTTAGAGACGTACAAATATACACTTCTATATAGCCATAAACAGGAAATCATCATATGAGTGATAAGGGGGAAAAAACATAATAGTGAGGGGAAAAAGGGGTGGGTGGGGGACAGTATCGCTTGCCAGAGGTTATAGTGATAAATATGTTAATCAACAAGATATAAATCAACAAATATGACCTGAACCCGACCCAAACCACCTGCAGGAGCTGCAGGTTGTGGGTCGACCCCCACATCACTATACTGAAGAAAGTCCCTGAGAAGAGGGCACAAGAATGGAAGTCTGAGGTTCATTCGTGCAGTTGCAACTTGCAGTAGATGTAGAGAGCAACCAGCAGTAAACCATTCAAGCACTTACTCATAGTCATTGTAGAGAGCAACCAGCAGTAAACCATTCAAGCACTTACTCATAGTCATTGTAGAGAGTAACCAGCAGTATAAACCATTCAAGCACTTACTCATAGTCACTGTCAATCATTATCACCCTAACCCCACTGAGGTAGTAGTGGTTAGGAGAGAGCGGAGAGGAGATTGTTTTAATGTCTTCACTCTTCATTAAAACAAAATAGCTATAGCTACATTTTGCTGACATGTCCTCCAATAAGGAGGGGACAATATTGGCCTAACATTTGGCAATTGTTACATTTTTGAGTGGTGTAAACCACTCCTACAACTGGCTTTGTTAGTTTACGTGTCTGTCTGTTTGTCTGTCTGTCTGTTCGTACCAAAAAATGAGTATGGTTGCTATGGTCACCCAGTTCACACGGGTGTGATTTCATTACGTCAGACATTACGTCAGACCACAGCTGATCAGTCTATATAAGACCTTACACCACTCAGTTCACACGGGTGTGATTTTTTGTAACTGTCAGTGACTCTCATGACTCATGAAACTATGAAAAAAAGAACATTACATTTTGCTATAAAAAATTGAAAAGTACTGTAGAAACAACTTAATTTAACCTCTACATTGGATGGAATTTCCTTTGATAGTTTCTGCTACCCCCCAGAAAACATTACCTGCACGTCAATCATTCCAAACGCCTGCACTATTTGGACAGCTATATCCACTGTTCCACAGCCATTCATGAGTCCTTATCTGTAGCAAACAACTGATGATAAAGCAGTGCTTTATGAACAGACAGCGGGGGCTTCTTTTTAATCTTCATCCATGGCTTGGCATATGTGTTTGTGGATGGCAGATGTGTTATGGTGTGTAAACACTGCCTCTGGTCTTCGCTAGCAGTTGTTGGGTCAGATGCCATGTGATGGGCACTACTCACTGGGAGGAAGCTGTTTGCAC
This sequence comes from Electrona antarctica, assembly GCF_951216825.1. Classification (NCBI taxonomy): domain Eukaryota; kingdom Metazoa; phylum Chordata; class Actinopteri; order Myctophiformes; family Myctophidae; genus Electrona; species Electrona antarctica. Next base: position 38,836,693 of record NC_136812.1, read on the forward strand.
ATGCAGACTGCACCGGCTCCTCTGATAACAGCGAATTATATTGTTGTCTTTTATGGCTGTATCTTACATAAAAGGTCCAATTATTGAAGTGGGGTTTCAAACAGAAATGAAGCTGTGTGTGTGTGTGTGTGTGTGTGTAAAACATTTCTGCTTTATTTCTAAAACGTTATGTAAACGTCATTTATATTCACTTGCAAAATACTATTGGTTACACAAAAATCACACCCGTGTGAACTGAGTGGTGCAAGGTCTTATATAGCCTGATCAGCTGTGGTCTGACGTAATGTCAGTGACCATGGTAACCATGCTCACCTGTGCACGGACACGTACACAGGTACACAAACATAGATACAGACAAAGCTGGTTGTTGGAGTGGTTTGCACCACTCAAAAAAAAATCGTCACATCACTCCAATACTGTACAGATTCAGAATATAGCTACTTGAAAACACCTTGTTTTTTGTGTGTACTACTGTGCTACTGAAACTGAACATCCTCCAATCAAGGCTGAAAGTTACATTCATACAGTTAGTTGTGTAATTGCAGGTGTGTGATGATGAATGAGTTTGTGATAATTTGATTGGCTGAGCACGGAATGTGATGTATGATGATAAGAGTGTCCCTCACTTCACACGAGTGTGATTTTTTGACTGTTGGATGATGTTAAAATATAATTTGACCAGGCTAATACATCTTTTGGGAAGCTATAAGCACATGCAGACTGCACCGGCTCCTCTGATTACAGCAAATTATCTTCACATCCTGCCTCTTGTCCAACCTGTTACATGAGTGTTGTGGCTGTGGCTGTCTTACATAAAAGGTCCAATTATTGAAGTGGTGGGTGTGTGTGTGTGTGAGAAACAACATTTCAGCTTTATTTCTAAAACTTTATGTAAACATATATGCACTTGCAACATAACATTGATATATACATCAAAATTCATCACATCACTACTGTTCTAATGAACATCCTACAATCAAGGCTCAGTTACATTGCCGTTTATACAATGAGCATCAGAAAAGGTGTAATTGTGCAATAATTCTTTTTTTTTTTTTTTTACTGTGGATGATGGTAGGATGGATTATATATATATATATATATATATATATATATATATATTTATTTATTTATTTTAAGAATCAGAAAAGCACCACTTGGAGACAGCCTTCTTCTCAATCTTCAAAATGGAAAACCAAAAAAAAGCAATAATATTCAGATAAATATATATATATAGATATAGCCTCCTTTATCGGGCTGCTTCTGATTCACTTACTGTAACTACAATCACATAATATAAAACAGGCACACTTAGATTAACATATTGTACAATGCGCTCGTTTCCGCTTTGTGAATCAAACATAAAACATAATGCACGTAATAACCTGGAAATATTCATCAACATTTTAACACCACAAAGTATTTAATATTGACTTGCAGTAATTAAACCCTTTTTACAAATGCCAACATTGATTCAGTCTTTCAGACTAACACTTGTGTGTGTGAGTGAGTGTGTGTGCGCATGCGTCTAGTTACTAAAACACCCATTTTCCAAGGGCACACTATATGCTATGTTTGTAGTATGTACTGATATTCTTATGAGTCTAACTCTGAACTTGCTCTCCAAAGTCATAATGGAGCATTGTCTACATAGATGTTGTCTCCACCGCAGGGGGGCTCTGTTATGTACAGTTCACTTACTGTGGGAGCAGCTCCATCCTCAAGCAGGACAGCTGCAGTGTCCCCATGGCTGGAGCTTGACTTGTGGGACGAGCTAGGGGAGTTGGTGGCACTGATCTGCACCACGGTGGTATCCTGCAGCGTGTGCTCGCTTGTCTCCATTTCGAAGGCGGCCGCCCCCAACCGCATCAGCCCCCAGCTCTGTCCATCCTTAGCCTTCCCCCTGGCCATGTGTGCCGGGGGCCTTCGGCTGAACACGCAACACGTCGTGAAGAAGGCTATGGCTATTAGTAGGAGCAGCGGACCAATGATGATCAACGGATTGCCAGAGGGGATGAAAGTGCCAAATGCAAAGGCTCCCACCAGGGTGATGTTGATGCCTGCCAGCATGATGCAAAGCCCACAGGCACAGCATAGAGCTGGTGAGGGGAGGCTCTGAGGCTGCAGGACATGATGTTTCCTCCTGCTGGGAGCCTTGGTAGTTCTACCATCCTTGTCAGTGACCATGTCTGAAAGATGGCTCTGTTCGATACAGAGACTGATGGAGTAGGCTGGACAACTAGTCTCCCATTACAAGTAAAGATGAGCAACTGAGAGAAAAACAGAATAGTAACTTCATGACATTTAAGCTTTCATGTTTGTTAAGTTGTTTAGCTAACTGTGGTCTATTGAATTTGTCATTGCAGTTGCATTAAATTAAACACTAGTTTATTTCCTGTCAGCCAAGTATTCACAAACTCAAAATCATCTTGGACCCATTTGCTGTAGGACAATGTTGAAAAGGTCTATTGGTCTAAGTTCCTATGCAAACATTTAGGTTAATATATATTTTTTCTTTTCTTCTTTTATCTGTGTAAACTAAATGTCCTAAAGTACACAAAAATCACAAACCCACGTGACTTCACAAACATACCCAGTTATATATATTTTTTACTTACACCAGATCAGCTTCATATTGTTGTGTTGCCGTGTGTAGTACTGTGTAGTCCTTTCAGTTGGATCGATCCGTAGACTTCAATTAACAGCCAGCTCAAAATGCACTACAGTCAGGAACAGCAGTGCTTCAAGCAGGTGAGACAATCAGACAAAGACCAGAGAGGACTGCTGCTCGGCTCCACACTCACAGGCTCCACTAGTGCAGATATTCAACTTGATATATCGCTAGAGGGTGCTCTTTGCATCCATATGCGGCTGTCTGGTGTGGCCAACCTTGATCCAAAGTTGATACATTGGATACTGGTATTAATGCAGTTAATCCAGTCATACTGTATGGGTGCTGTGGCTGAACGAAAGAAATTGGTCAGGATTCTCTTCTTTTATCCACCTTTTACCCCCTTTGAAAACATCAGTGGTAATATTTGAGAATTTTGAATATTATGAGAGCATTAGCCAATGTGTTGGACCTCATGAGAGCTTCGACGAAATGTGAGTATTCCATTTAGTCATAACTGCATGCTAATTGCTGTTTCAACCAATGTCATTAAAGACCAGACAGGCACTTTGATGATTCATAACAGTAGGGAGGGGGCTTTAATATAGCCAGACAGTGACTGTTCTCTAATGTGTGCACTCTCACTCCATTCCTGCCTTGCTTGTGTGAATCCCCTTTGTTGCTATAGGGATGGAGTGACCATGGCAACTGGGTGAAATCAGGGATGACTTGTTGACATTATCAGGCAACAAAGTTAATAGGATGAGGGAAATAAATGCTTACATCAGTGACACCATTAAAATATATATCCTCAAGGTGTAAGGCAATCAAGCTGGCTCCAATAGATCAAAAGCAAAAATATATAAAAGTTACATAAATTCATAGCTCATGGTCATGATCATTCACAATGTGGTGGAAATCAAAGAGTCTTGACATGTATCATCAATTATTTCATTTGCAAATTCAAAACCATTCACATAATAAAACCATCATACACGTTCTAGTATAAAAACAAATCCCTTTGACTCCATTAGAATTGCCCTACCTTAAGCCTAATTTTCACTTTGTCATACCACTGCGTTGCCTGTTGAATAACGAATAACTGTTGTTTTTGGCAAGTGAGACATATTTCAAAGTGTTATAAATTAGGCTTTAGGCTCTAGAATATAAACTATATGCAGAAACCTTTAAGGGCATATCAATTTAAAAGCAACATATACTTGAACATCACATACAATCTAAAACATGTCAAAGTAAATGCCTAAAGTAATTCAGACAAGCAATACACATCAAAACAAGACACACTAAACGCATGCAAATCTATCTGGATGGTTTTAAATTTGTACAAAATGTGCAAAGATGGGGTGCAATTGAGGAATCTGAGGTAATTATGGTAATTATGAGGATAACATGTTATAAATATCAAGAGGTTGAGTTCATATTTCTTGACCCAAATTATTCACAGTATTGCTATATCTTTGCAAAGTAAATGGGTAACAGAAATAACAAGTCATCATCGTCATAACAAATCAGGATCAGATTGCAATAAAGATGGGAAGGCTAGACAGTACTAAATCATTTGATCAAATCCTGAACTTCTCAAACTCACATTGCATTCATCCACTTTCCTCATTCCAATACTTTAAGACCAAGGTTCTACATACAGTACACACTTTAGGAGAAATGCATGGTATTGCAACTAAAACTCAAAACATTAAGAACATGGAAGAGCTAGTTTCAGATTAAGGGAAAATCCAAGTCTGTGCAGAAGTAATGGACATTGACATCCCCCCAACCAGCATAGCCTATTTTCAGCCCCTGTGCACCCACTCAAATCAAATAAAGCTAAAGCTAGGCCAAAAAAACAAAATAGAAAACACGTAAAAAGAATCTCAAATGCCTAGAAACCTGTGCCAACTATCCAGTCAACACAGTTTAAAAACTGTTTTTTTCCCTCAGTAAACAGTAACCTCTACATAATGTAAGCTTAGTCAATTTTCTCAGATTGATAATAATACGCCATTTGCCATCAAAACAGGATTATGCTGTCCTGTAATGGGCCATGTCCACAGAAAGTGTTTTGAGTGGAGGCACAATTCGGATATCATGTGCAGAGCAATTAAGCGCACAGAGCATATATTTCTGCCAAACGATTCAAACTTAACAAAGTGACATTGATGAGGGCCAAAACGCACTGTTCCATTACAGTGTAATGCAAATGAAAAAATGCAGTATCCACCTTTTGTAACACTTATCAACTCAAAAACTGGCAAAAAAAAGAAAAATCACAAAAAAGTGCGGAACTAAACTATACAGCTTAGTAGCCACAGATAAAATGTTCCCTTAGTTCGTGCTCAATTACTCTGATGAGATTACTGGCAATAATACATTGGAAACAATGGAATCATACAGGAGTTAGGCAGATGACTGGTGCATTTAGTCATCATTTCCAATACTGTGTGGCTAATCCTGATATGGATTAAAAATGTAAAAAATATAAAATTTAAATAAATAGAATAGAAACTCACATGAGCCACTGCAGGGGTCAGCCAGAGAACATGGTGTGTGTGTGTGTGTGTGTGTGTGTGTGTGTGTGTGTGTGCGCGCGCCTGCCTGGACTCCTTGACACAGTTCCACACCAACTTGCATCACCCTTTAGTGAAAAGGACATGCAGGAACTTGAAATCAATAGAACTAGAAACAAGGGGGTTTACACACAAGCTGTTCGCAGGAGTACATCTGGGGTTTCTTTTTGTGTGTCATCAGATTGCGAGGTTCTCTAAAGCGGGCATGAAGTCGGGCATGAAGTCTGTGGTGCGCAGGGCGTTGGACTGTGCCCGCCTGCGTGCCAGTCTGGAATTGGATGGAGGGGAGAGCCTCATGGAGCATACGATGACCTCGCCATCCCCCTGCTCCTTTTCCTGCTCCTCGTCATGCTGGGATAGCTGGCGGTTAAAGGCGATGGCATCAGCAGCAAACTGGGTCAGATCTTTGGTGCTGCTGTTCCTGTTAATTAGAGAGCAGGGAGAAGATAATTTGTGAGACGGTGGACAAAATGTTCGTTGTAAATACTCCTTCCTTCCTAGCCATTGTCATTTGCTAGCCCTGCGATAGAAACAGAGGCTGGAACCCATATTTGTTCAAACAAATGTGTAAGCATGCACACACATGACCACCATGGATTTGTGATGTGCAATTGTGCATAGCTCTATTGAGTTCTTAAAATTCTCGACGAACCCAACCCTAAAATGTATGCCAATTACTCGGGCCGGGCCGAGCCTTGGGCTCCATGAAAAAATAAAATATGTATATAGATTTTTTTATATAATATTTTCGGTTCCGTTTGTATTTACATATTATGAAGTTGGTGCTGACTGGTGTTTCACCGTTACTCTATGACAGAGTTCTAAAATTCTGCCCGAACCCGACCAGAGTCTAAAATGTATGCCAATTAGTCGGGCCAGGCCCCATTAGAGCCCAGTTAGGGCCGGGCCTTAATTTTCAGGCCCGTTGAGAACTTTTATACATATCTAATTATTATTTGGGGGGCCCTATAAAAGGAAATCTGTAAGGAATCTGTGTTGGTATAAGTGCTTTATAAACATGTATGGTTATCAAAGCACATAAACATTGTTTACCTTTGTAGAAAATGAGGAGTTGGAAGACCTCTCTCTGGAGCATTCTGTGGAATTTAAATCACCAAAGTGTCAATGGAAATCAGGTCTTTTGAAACAGTTCGTAACTATCACAAAATAAAACTTGCAATGGAAAACAAAAAATGGAAGTACAGCACTGATACTGTGTATGCAAAAACAATGTAACAGGTTGAATGCCGACAATTTACGGCTGTCAGGCTAGTCTGCCTGACATACATTCTCAAACAGTGGAAATGACACATACCCCCTGCACCCAAGGGTGCATCAAGACCTGAGCAGCACTGTGGCGTAAAGTGGCATCACGGACCAATAGCTTGGATATGAGGTCCTTTGCCCAATCCGAGATGTGGGCCCAGTCCTTCTCCGGAAACTCATACTTTCCCTCCTGGATACTTTCAAACAAGTGGCTCTGTAAAGAAACAATATAGTGTTCAGATATCAGTTCAGATAACTTGTGATTGGCATTTCAATCATATAGATTCATGAAATAAAATAATTGACACATAAGTTGATAATGAAAATAATCATTAGTTGCAGCCCAACTATAGAAGGCAATAAAATATGCGTTGACAGGAGGCTCTAATCTCTGAGCAGTAAACAGGGGTGTACTCGAGCGAGGTGGAGTGCTGCTCCACTAGTTGTATGAGCTGAGAGTGTGCCTGCACATGTCATAAATGCATATGAGAACACTAAAGTATCTCCATTATGCAAGTAAATTGAATTAAATTGAATATATATTGTGGGTTAATAAATAGGCATACATATTTAAGCGGTTATCAATCGGCGATCACTCGCATGCGCGTGTATGGGCTTGCGTGTGCACGTGACGTAGCAACACATTAATTAAACACAAGATTTATATGAGAGTCCCGCCTGTATTAGACACCGCCTGATTTATACATTATATTGGGATAAACAATATGTTTGAGATTTCATTTTAATGTGATGGCGTGACTCTGACATACTTCTACAAATTCTCATTCTACCTAACACAAAAGCAAATCTGTAGGCATTTTTTACTTTAATATTACTTATTTACCAGGACATTTGAACTTTTTTGTCTTAAGGCTGGCTGTGTTAAGTAGATGGGCGATAGCGTACCTGGCAGGTCCTGCAGGTCTCTCCGCGGTCCCAGCCGCAGTCTGTGCCACAGTGACCTGTGAAGGGTGGACTGCCGCTCAGCAGAATATACAGGATGACCCCCAGACTCCACAGGTCACAGCGTTTGTCGTAAAATGACGCCTCATCGGTGAACACTTCCACCACCTCTGGAGCCATGTACTCTGCTGAACCACACTGAGATGAGAGGGCAAAACTACATTAGACCACACAGTACCGTTGCCATACTAACAAAGCATTGAGATGAGGGCAAAACTACATTAAACCACACAGTACCGTTGCCATACTAACAAAGCATTGAGATGAGAGGGCAAAACTAAATTAAACCACACAGTACCATGGCCATACTAACAAAGCATCAATGCTCAATCACAGTTTCATTACATAGCCCAATGTATTAGGCCACTAACAGAGAAACATTGGACAATGTATGTGCATGCACACAGCAACTGTAGCATGGAATTAGCTGCAGACCTTAAGAGTAACACGTCCTATGTTTCTTTTAAGCAGTGGTTCTCAAACCTTTTCATGTCAAGGACCCCCAAATTGATATATATATATATATATATATATATATATTTGGACATTACAAAATAAAAAAATACTCATGGGGTGAGTAATCGGTAGAAAATAAGTTATTTTTGGGGTGAACTATCGAGGAGAGTCTAGGTCTAGATCTAAATAAATGGTTTGAAATACAGTTTTCCTTGTCAAGCCTGGCATTTTATTTTCATTTTGTAATAGTTCTAAGTAGGCATTTATATTGTTTTGTACTACTTAAAAATCATTCAATACACAATTAATACACATCCTTCATCTTATAAAACACTGACGGGAAATTGAGACTACAGAACTGATTTATTGTAAAGGTACACAATGCAACACAAGCGGTCTGCACAAGTGGTCTGCTTCCAAGTTGTAACTATGCGTGGAGCTACTATGTTGAGATCAGGGTTGGTACATTACCGGTGTGGTGAGCTCTGGAGTCGTTATGGGCGTATATGCACTGCTCAGCTTCACCCCACTTCCCAAGTCAAAATCACAGATCTTTACTGGGGACACCTGTGTAGGAGGATGTGAAGAGCACAATAACTATAAACTGATAAATTACTAATTTCCTGCCGATTAGTTTTTGTGATACAATAACTACTTTAGCCACAATAATATCTTTAACCATTTAAGCCTAAACCCGTCGTACAACGGAAATAGCTGATCTACAAACTCACAGCAAATTACATCCAAACCCAGGCTGAGCTTGTAGATCTGATTTTATAGTGCCGTATAAATTAAGCATATAATATTAGCCTTATGTATTTTCGCCTATAACAACATGCCCAAAACATAGACACCAGAGTTAATGTGGTTAATAACAATTACAAACACAATCGTCATAATCTTACCCGATCAGTGAATTCACAAAGGATATTCTCAGGCTTGAGGTCTCTGTGGGCAATGCCTGTTGAAAAGCACAATTCACAATGAGGAATTTTAAATCCACAAATGTTTGCAGGTCTGTCTCAGGTGTAGAAGATAAAGTAAGCAACATACCTTTATTATGGAGGAAGTCAAGAGCCTGGGCGATGTCTCTGACCACCTTGCTAGCCTCCAGCTCAGTAAAGTTCTTACGATTTTGGATATGTGTTAGAATGGAGCCTGAGAGCCAAAGTTCATTTTTAGAGAAAAATAAAAAGATTACATATTATTCACATATTCATATTCACATATTATTTTGATAATGTATATTTATAAACACATTATGAGCCGTACCTCCACGCAATTTCTCAAACACCAAGTAAAAGCATGTGTCATCTTCAAAAAACTGGATCAGCTCCAAAATGTTCCTGGATTTGGGACATTTAGTATGAATTACAATGTGCTTTTCATGAATGAGGGGCATTTCATATGAATTTCAATGTGCTGTTCATAAATGAGCAATGGGCCGTTTGTGGAATATCACTGTTCATCCTCGGGCGATGAAGTCAAGAACACACCTGTTTCCTTGACATTGATAAAGTGTCTCCACTTCTCGGAAGACCCTGCCACGACTGTGGCCTGCACTCTTCTCTATGATCTATGCAAATAGAAATGTAGGTATTACAATTTATGCATTTAGCATACACTTTCCAAAACAGCTTTTAACCCTTTAGCAGTAAGGGGAAATACAGTGGACACATTGCCCATGAGATGGTTTGATCAAAGCCTTGAACTTCCACTGTTTTTTATTTATCCTTCACCATTCATTGATAACTTTATTTGGGATAACAGCGCATATTAATGAACACTCACTGCACATACAATGCTGTGTAAATACAAGAATGCTAGTTCATCCGTACTCCAGAATTATTAAGTACACAAAGCTCATGTTAGCACTGTTCATAATATGTATTATTATGTAGCCCAATGTAAACTTATGAAGAAAAGCAATTATCCCACTACACACTAGTACACAGCAAGACTGAATAAATGTTTTTTAATTAACATTTTAAGATAGAGGCTAAAGCTCACATTAGCACATCGCTACTGCTTCGTTCCAAAAAGTATCCATGCCATCATAAAGGTCCCAAAATGTGGTTCATTAAAAACTTACCAACCACAGACTAAATTTACCAGGATTGATTTGGTAATTTGAAATGGTAACTTTCAATGATTTCAATGTAATTTGAAATTCCCCACTGTGATTTTAAGATCTTTAAGTGCTTGAATAAATAATTGGCATTGACATTTTTATGAATCCAATGAAATATAAAAAAGCAAAACTGATATTGCAAATTCTACTTGCCTTTACAGCATACTCCTGGCCATTCTGGAGGCTTATGCATCCTTGGACTTTGGCGTATGCACCCTGACCCAGCATCTCATCCGTCAGCTTGTATAGGTCTGGGGGGGAAAAATGACATTGCGTAAGAATGCAGCAGGTGTCTTACATCATGCAAGCATGATCAGATTATTCCATTTAGCTACGTTCCTAATCTGATAATTTGTGAGTCTTACCATCAAAGGTGCCTGTAAAGCTGTCCGTCGCTCTTGTTCTCTTCTTCTTTCTTCTCTTTGCTGCATCTGGGATGTTCAGAGGCTGACTTTTCTCCATCTCTGTACCAATTAAAGAGCCCAGTGTGAACATGCATGCAAAATAAGTGAGTGTTAAAGATAGATTTTGCAATTTTAACTTGAATGACATTGTTCTGATGTGAGGAGATAATTGTCTGGCCAAAAATACCCAATGTCTTCTGTGTATTTGTGTCATCGGCCCTACATAAGCCTGATTTGAAATTATTAATTTGATCAATGTCATTTTGTGACGTCAAAATGTTGCTGAGAAATAGTGTTTTGCCATATAGTATACTAGTATCAATGCTCTCCTCAAAAACGAATGATTTGTGAAGTCTCCCTTTAACAAATCCACACATCATAAATAAACAGCACCTGGCAAAAAAGACATTGATAACAGACGACTACCCACGGCTGACCTGCTTGGCCTTGAGAGAGCTGCTGTCTCTCCTCTTTGGCCGTGCCATTCTGCTGGATCCCCTCACAGCTCTCACCCACTTGGCCCACAGCCAGGGTGCTACTCTGTAACAGTGACGAAAAGGCAGAGCGAGGGACGGAGGGAAGGAAAGTACGAGAGGGGCCAGATATATCATGTGGCGTGTTTGGAAAGGGAGAGAACGGACGAGAGAGAGAGAGAAAGAACAAAGTTAAAATATCAGTGCAACGTTATGACTTTCCAAAATCAAGTCAAAGCTTAGAGCTACCACCGAGTATAAGTTATAACAACTCTTAAATATTTGAAACTTTATTCTCATACATTGTTTTTTAGCTTATTCTTATCTTTCTACCGTCTTAACTCTTTAAAAAACATTTTAACTGTATCCAAATGTCCTTTCATAATGAGTTTCCTTTTCAGTTTGTACTAATCCTCTTAATGTTTTGTGTAAAGCACATTGAATTGCCTCATTTAATTGTGCAACTGTAAACAAATTACACCGATAAAAAATGCCCCACTGACCCATATAATTGTCCCACAATTACTTTACTTTCCCTATGGCAACCTGCCAAAAACAGCAGTGTGGTACGAAATTAATACTTAAACTGACGCAGCAGGCCTTATCTGACCTTGGCTATTCCCAACAGCAGACATACAAACACTGATAGAGCATGACTCATACAGATAAGCAACATCCGCATTTCACTGAAGATAAAAACTTGGTTACTGGCACCAGAGGCTACTCTATGTCATGAGATTATATGACACAACAGACAAGAGGAAAGCTTACAGGAAGTCACACATTTACCGCACAAATTACAAAACCACAATGTTTAACAGTGTACAACTACCTGGAGAGAGTGCTGGAAGACTTGCAACTCGGCCATAGTCCTCACCATACCTGCCAACTGAAATTCACACATTCAGTCATTATATATATAGTCAAGTGTATATGTGGGCAGGGCAATGCTATGTGCGCTATACATCAGCACAGAGTGACAGAAAAGAATTTGAGCAATGAGACTCTACTAGGTGTAACAGCCACTTTTCAAGTTTCCACATGTAGTAATCTTACTTTACACACATTTGCTCTCACAAAGTGTGCACTTTACATGTTAGTTTTGTACTTTTTAAATGTTGACATTTGATCACTTTTTGTACATTTTGTATTTTGTAGTCATTTATTTTATTGTGAACTATGAATTTTTAAATTCATATTTCACATCCTTGTATTTATTCTATTAATAATCTGTGGTGTAGGGTAATACGGGGTGGGGAGCAATGAGGTTATGTAAATTAGATCCCCTGGAAAATGTCCTTTTTCACAGTCTAGTGTTGGCAGGGGTATCGTAATGTAACATCAGCTAAACGAATTCCACATAGCTGCTTGAGTAAGGACTAAGTCCATCTCTATTCTCTTCCATCATTTTGGTTTCAGCTAGCGTTGCCAATTATCAGAAAATTCAAATAACCCAGGCTGTGTGTCCCTTTTTTTAAAACATAAATCTAACTGTACAGCTTGAACTTGAACTTGAACTGCAGCATCCATATTCTGGGGGGGAACATTAGCCAAAAATAGACTATCTAGTAAGTATCTACATGCTCACAACACCTTTTGAGCATCACCCACACAGTGACAGTGTGACACACATTCATACACTGATGGCGGACGAAACTGTGGCGTGCAAGGTACAAACCTGCACATTGGGAGCAATTAGGGGTTCAGAATCAGAGTCTTGCTCAAGGACACTTCGACACCAACTCTGGGGGAGCCCGGGATCTAACTGGGAACCTTACAGTTCCCATCTGGCAGATCTACCGGCCAATCTACCCCTGAGCCACTGCCGCCCGTGTCAATGAGCTCTTTTTTATTATTTTGTTTGGGTTCGTGTACATATTTTAAATATGTCTTACTTGTGAAACAGTTGTTTGCACATTTTATCATTGTTTGTATTCAGTTAATTGTACTCGTTTATCCTGAGTATGTCTGTCTGTTTAAAAAGGAGAAAAAATGAATATAGGATTAGGGAAGCACTTCATAAGTGTTTGAACAAATAAGGTATTTAAGGTAGAGTACAGAGACAACTCAGATCCAGCTTACTACAGGGTCAACCTGTACTATAGTGAGCCGTTTGAACTTGAAAAGATGAGTGTCATGTCCCTCGTCATCAAATCACTATAATGGCAAAACTAGCTCCAGCTGTGGTGGTGGTGAATCTGGTGATTAAATTATTCCAGTTTGAAATTCAAATCCAAAATCTGATTGGAATTGAATGTTGATGACCTGGGATGTTAGTTTGAAAAAGAAAAAAATAAAGAAAACAGAAAAAGAAGAATGAAAGAAATATGGTTAAGAACCAAATGGACTATTTACAGGTCTGTAACTCGGTAGTCGGTAGTGTACAGATATAACGAAATGGACCCGTTAATTGTACAATCCAAGTGAAACTAACGTTTTGCTGTGCATCAGCAACAGCTCTGTGGAAGTCATTCATTCCTGAAGTTCAGTATGCTGTAGTCAGCACATCACATACCGTTTGTAGCTTCGCTAGAAAACACAGTGCAACGTTTTCGGACAGATAACGTTGTTAGCTCCCTGTGTGTTTATCGGTAACGGTAACTGACACAATCAATCAAAGCCAACTGAGAGACCAATCTGTTATAGTGTCAGCAGGTCAGCACACCGCTAGCACAAACGTTAAGCTTGCATGCTAACAAAACGAGTCTAGCTTGTGTTAATCCGTCGCCAGCAATTCTACGGTACACGTCTTTTTACGTCCATTTTAACTACATCACAAGAAAAGGGCTGAAATAAACACACTATATGATTAGCAAACGTCACTAGATATAATGCTAGCCAGAATAATATCCATACACCCATATGAATGAATGGCTAACATAAACGCTTCAAGCTATTACAACGTCAATAAAGTTATTGCCCACTGAGTTTAGCTATGCGGTTGTTATTATTACTGGGCATTAAACGATAATGAAGTCATCTAACCTTGAATGTGTGTCCAAACTGGCCAAAATCCTCCGTCATTAAAGCCATCTGGTGGAGCAGCAGCTGATGAAAGGATCCATGAATAACAACAAAACTATGAGAGGAGTCAGGAGGGAAAGTACATAAACACACCAATGCCCCGCCCAGCTGCTACACGCTCACCACTGCCATTGGCTAAAATGGCTCTTTCATCATACTACTTTGTCGCACGCGCGCCGAAAATAGCAGATGTACAAGCTCACAACGCGTCGTGAACGCGACGGGTTGTGAGCTTGTACATCTGCTATTTTCGAGCTAAAGACTATAAAAAAAACTCAACGTCATGAGACTAGGCTCTCCACCACGCCCCCACTCTCCACACAAGGGGAATGTTTTTGACATGACAATGATACCCATTATTAAATATGAATGAATTGACGCTAAAACAAGTAATACAAACTCACCAAACCATATAGCACTGGTTCTCAACTTTTTTTTAATTTCAAGAACTCCAATCACTGTAAAAATGACTGAGTTTGCCACCAAATAGACCCATTTGTTTCCATTTTGTGCACTCTCTGAATTACAGACCAGAAGGGTCCAATTGGATTCTAATAATACTACTAACTTCCCCTGGGGCCTGGGGGTCTCTCTCCGGACCCTTTTGAGTACCACTGACATGATTCACCAGACAAAAAAAAAAGAGGCGGAACATCTGTGGTCCCTAGCTGTCTACTTTTAGTTTGTTCTGGAATGAGCTGGCTACAGCTGGCAGTCTCTTGCCTTGGAAGTTGAAACTGTCTCTTGATACTACCGTAGATAATAGGCTTACGGCCTAAAACATAAGCAGTTCTGTTAAAAAGAAAAAAAAGAATATCACAACTATATCTTGTTGATATCTTGTCTTCAGTACTACTGACACTGTGAGGCAGTTTGGGAAAACAAGGTCATTTTTTTAAGGCACCTCAAGGTGTATTATGACATTCTAAATTTTTTGCCTGAATTTCGGTCTATCAAAAGAACGAACTAAGAAACAAAGGTATCAAGGAACAACAAAACAAAATAAGGCTCAATATAAAAAAAAACAATAAGACATGCACAAAGAACAAACAATTCATCAATGTAAAAAAGTATGGTTAAAGTGTATGGTTAATACACAATAAAATGCTGAACATTATTATCAAATCATCACACAATGATGCAAGACTATAAAGCAGTGGTTCTCAACCAGTGGTCCCCAGCTAAATGATGGAGAGTTGGTAACCAAATGGACCCTTATATATCGTTAACTCTTGATCCGTACGGGTCCATTTGGTTTCATTTTACACTCTCAAGAGTTACATTATTGTTAAACATCTACACAAGAATTTATATTTTGATCAACGTTTGCCAACAGCATGGAATTGTGGACAACATCTTATCCAACGATAACAAAATATTCTTTAGTTTGGGATCTGCAAGGCTAAATCTCATCAAATGGTGGTCCGTGGCTCAAATGCAGAATAAATAATGGACCTTGATATGAAAAGGTTTGAAAACCACTGCTCTAAAAATATCTTAAGGGGCCACAGTCAGTCTGAACATGGCTGAAACTTCTGAAAGTAACACACATGTGTTAAGATGAACATAGTGAAAATTTGTAGCCACAGTAAACTTGTAAATGCACCATCACGGCTCAAATCCTTTAACTGTCCATTGCTTTGAGCAATATGTGTCGAAGCTGATGATTTGTCAAGAGGCTCAGGGAATGTAGAAAAGTATAAACTCCATTGTCCAAGTGGTTCAGTTTAATTACATATCTTCTCTGTCATCGCTTTCTGTAGGAAATGAAGACAGAACAAAACAACAAAAACATATCCAGTTAGTAGTGATTATAATGAAATTCTTCAACTTTGTTTTCAATGACGATGACAAGTAGCCACTTATTTGGTTATCATGAGAAAAATAATTGAAGCTGTTCCCACAACTAAAAATAAGATTCTTGGATACCCAAAGTAGGAAAGCAAAATGTCATGTCGTGTTGTTGTGTCTACAAACAAGAGTTATCTTTCCCCAGACTATAGATGTAATATCCCATTAGGTTTCATTTTGCTTAGGGAATTGCATAACCTGTGGCTTATAATGATGATAGCCGAGGCTTTTTATTGACGCTTGGACCATTATCCAGCTGCGCCAACGTAGAAACACATTGGTTGTCAACGTGGGGTCCGGGGACCAGTGTTAATTTCGTCGACTAATACTATGACAAAAAATGTTCGTCAACTACCTTTTATCACTGATGAAAACTAAATGGAAACTAAATGAAAACTAAGCTGATATATATATATAAATATATTGACAATTTCGTCAACAAATAAAAACTAAAAAACTAAAACTAAAAGATTAGGAAGGGACTAGTGGACAAGAGATCCAGTATACGTCATTTTACACTTGGTTTGCTTGTAGATCTGCTATTTTCAGCAAGTGTAAAATCAGTCATTACGATGGCATCAAGGCCCGCCAAAATACATTTTAGTCAAATAAATCAACTGTAGATTTATTCGACTAAGATCTTATGATATTTAGTCGACTAAAACATTCCTGGTGACTAAATTGTGACTAAAACTAAATTAAAACATTGTTCCACTGTCTTATGGTCCTGTCCAAAATTGATGGAATTTTGGGGGAAGGTCGGGCAGGAAATACAGAAGATTTTGTCAATAAATATTGTACCAGAACCAAAGTTCTTCCTGCTCGGTCTATATCCAGAGGGACACAAGATAAAGCGTAATGAACAAATGTTTATAGATATATGTCTTTTACAAGCTAAGAGAGTGATAGCATTGACCTGGAAGAGGCCAGACAAACCAAGTATTACACAGCGGTTCAGGGAATTGTCTTTATGTTTACCTTTGGAAAAGATTACATACATTCTTAAGGACAAACAAGAAATGTTTCAGGAGGTGTGGGGCAATAAACAATAATTTGTCACATTTAATGGATGGAGCTGAAATGTAGTAGTGCTGTTGTCATTTTCTTTTTTGGTCATTGTTTTGTTTTCTTTGTATGAGTAATTTGGATGAAGCTGAATAGGAGTAGTGCTGTTGTTTTTTAGTTTTGTCTTTTTTTGGTTATTGTTGTTTTGCTTTCTTTATATCAGTAATTGTCTTGTAATGTTCATTGTTGTTTCTTTGTATATTTGTATTGTCATTTGTGTGGAAAAAGGAAAATAAATACATTGTTGGAAAATAAAAACTAAATGAAAACTATTCAAGAGGCTATGCCGGGGACCACCATGTGTCATTGAAGAGTTTCCAGGGGGTCCCCATGCAGCTAAAATGATTAATAGGAACCAAATGGATGCTTACGGTTCTGTAACTAAAATAAATAAATTTCCTGAATACTACTTCGTGAATATGTATTAGCACTGCAGCAAGGGAAGTTGTATTTATACAACGCAGTTTCGGGAGAAGAGACCTCCTTCCGCTTGACCTTAACCACTCCTCCCTCCTTATCAACCACTCCTCCCTCCTTATCAAACTCTCCTGCCTTTCATTATCACCCGGCCAATCCCCGGTGCAATCACCACAGCATAAATACACCTGCGATCTCTCAACCAAGTTGTTTGTTCTGCTCCACGACAGACCAAACATGGGTTGTGAGTACTGCACATGTAGATCGGCTATTTTCACTATTCTTCAAATTCGCCATCCTCCTCCACCCCAACCTCCTCCTTCCCCCTCGATTCTCTAGGAATCCAGGGGGGGCAGTGACGGAGCAGAGACGACCAACCGCTCATTCCGAGTAGAGCAAAGATGACCGTCAGCTCCAGAGACTACGCCCCTACCCTGAGTCTCGCCCTACCTTGGGTTCCTCACTCCATTCCGCATTCATTTCATTCTGTTTCAATAAACTATTAATCTTGAGCGAAGGTGTGGTCTCTTACTAGTGAACATGTACATAGCATATACCCAGCATGCACGCGTCCGCCTGGGTGACGGAAGACTGCTGGGCAGTGTGTACAGAGTTTGATGAGGTCAGAGCAACGAGATTGCTGGCCAGCTCCATATATGCAGATCTAGGTGATGATCCAGTCTTCACCATGTATGGTTATCCAGGGTAGGATGAGGTCAGTGTCGTGATCTTCATATATGGAGATGGCCGTACATGGTGGCATGACGTGTCACAAGGCGTGACCATATATGGAGGCGTTAAGGGTCTCCATGATGTCACATGATGTCATGACTCACAAAGTCAGATCTAAGGCTCTCCATTATGGATCGAGATGTCATGTGGATTGGCAACCATATATGGAGGTGTAACGGCCGGAGGCAACCATATATGGAGCTGTGACGGACGGACGGACGGACGGACGGACGCGAGATGCAGGATTTCATAGTAAATGCGACCTTTGGTCGCAACAATAATTCTGGAGTTTTGTTGAGCCGAAAGGATTATTAACCCATTAAAAGCGTGAAAGCATCTTCCCGTTTACATACACATTTACACTCAAAGTAGCACAATGGAAAGCGCTGAGTTGTATGTATCCTTTTGACAGATCAATCAATCAATCAATCAATCAATTAATCAAAGAAAGGTCTCACCAGGGGCTCTAGTTCGGAGTTCTCAATGAGGCTGAACTCGGAGATGAAGAAGTAGTAGTGCTTGTAACAGGTGTTGATGTGGGCTTCGGCTCCCATACTGCAGATGGAGTCGAAGTGATGGATGTACACATGGACGAAGACCCGGAAGAGACGGCTGAGGATCTTCTTGCACACTTGCTGGAAGTTCTTGGGGAAAGGAACACCTGTACAGCAGTGCAAAGGAAGGAAGGACTTGTCAGCAGTGGTTAGTGTGAACAGTACATACTTGAGTACTGTACTTTAGTAAAAACAACAAAAAAAGAGTATCTGTACTTTAATTGAGTATTTGTATTTTCTGTACATAGACAAATACTGTACTTTTAACTCCACTACATTTCTTTTACATTCTGTAACATCTTTACACTGGGTTAGGGTTAGGGGAAATGTACACATTTCAATTGATAGACAATGTAGGCCTACTTTGTAATTTGTACTTTTGAATATCTTTATTTTTATTTTTATCTATTTTTTAATACAGTATTTTAAAAAGTACTTTAACTTGTACAAATTTGACAGAGCAACTTGAGTTGAGTGATATTTGACCAGGTGTATCTATACTTGAGATTGGAGTTGAGTACTTTGTGGGTTCACCACTGGATCTGAGGCATAACCACAGTGGCATTATGGGTCATAATTACAATTCAAGTTATGAATATTTCATGTGATACCTCTTCTATCACACTTGCGACACCAGTGGGAAATCAGTGCCTGATACAGAATCTGACTTGTGTGAATACAGTGTAGCTTATTGCATCACTCATAATACACACTATGTAATGTACAGAGTATGCATGATGTGAATAATACATTCTCTATAATAAATACAGGCTGTCATTTCCAGCGTTGATGAGATACAATCGGCTCATTCATCCATTCAAACACTAATTAATGTCTCCCTACTTGTAATTAACCTTCATTTGAACTGCTGCTGCTTCACTTTGAGGCAGGATAGGACACACTTGTATGTCGATATCGTATAACACATACTGTAGTACAGTACTGTACTGTACTCACAATGTAAAATACTCAATGTTAATTTAACTCTAATGTTGTTCATTTGTGTGTTTGTGTTTAAGTTTTTTTGTATTTGTTACTCTGTTTGTATTTCTCAATTTACTTCTAGATTTGTAAAAAACAAAAAAGAATAAACAGAACATTAAAAAAAAAAAAAAAAAAAAACTCTAATGTTGTTCAAGTTAACTTCAGAGTTAACACTTTCTTTTGTACATCAAATGTGCTCAATGTTTAAGGGATTCACACACACCTACTCTAGTGGGGAAGATGTCCTCATTGTTGATCAGTGACTCTATCCAGTCCATCATTAGGTTCATGTACTTGAGGGCAGGCAGTTTAGTGGGTTTCCTGTAGTCATCCCCATCCTGCCACCTGTACTCGTACCGCAGACCCCCGGACATGATGGGGCAGGTGCGCTCTGTGCAGAACTCGCTTACCGTGCCATAGATAAGGTTAATGCGGTTGAAGAAGTCCACCACATGCACAGCAATCCAGTCATTAATATTCTCGCCCTCTGGCAGCTGAACCACTTTCCTCAGGTCCAGACCGGACTTAAGCGAGGCCTGGGCCTTCTTGTACAATTCAAAGCGTTGGGTGCCGGGCTCGAACCTCTTCCGAGGCCTGAACGTTTTGTCTTTGCTGAAGACTTGTCCAAGGCAGAGAGCCATTGACCTAATTGTGGCCCAGGAGATGAGGAGTATGTTTAGTTAAGAGTTTTGAGAACAGGCACGATTCCTGAGAAGGGTTCAAACCAGATCCAGCATTGAAGTCAGTTCACATGGGGTTGAAGTTTTAGAAGGGGTCAGATTACAGAGAGCTCTTATTTTAAATTGCTGCATCCGTCTCTGTGGAAAAAACAAAACAAGGGCAGGTCAGGAGAGGTCACATGATTGTTTCTCCCTTATCAATTCATGGCTTTGTCATGGCCAGCAGTAACGGATCAGGCTTCATGGACATAAAGTGGCTGAATCATAGTTGCAATGCATAAACAACATTGTCAGATTGTATACATAAGGAAAGCTTGCCTGATTTGATAAGCAAAGGCTGTTGATATCTTGGACCATATCAGCCATTTTGACATGTCGGTCCTTTGTCACTCTTCCTTTGATAGGATTTCATTCCTCAAAACTGTTTTTTAAACATATTTATTTAGACCTATATCTGCTTATACATGATTGTTATTGAAATCTGATCAATATACACAGAACCTGGGTCCATTGACCCATATGAACTAATTTCACTAATTACTTTCTGTAAATAGCTTTTAAGTAGCTTGCTCTGCCATGCTCTGTGAAACCAAAGTCCCCTTGACCATCACAAGACTCTCAATTGCTGCACCTGGAGCTGGAAATAGCCAGTGTGATTTAATAGTCAAATCAGATCAGCAGAGATATTCAATTGTAATTGAGTTTGCTGCATCTCACTGTAAACAAAAACGTATCTAGTAGAAATATTTAAACGGGGTGAAAATTATATTTCTTTGTTAAAATAAGTGTTAATTAGTAGTGTGTTTGTTCAGCAACTTTTATCTTCAGGTCTTTAGTAAACAGATAACACATTTTCAGGTCGGGATACCATTTTATGCATTTAGGTCGATAGATGTCACACAGGACAGTATATACAGGATAAACTAATTCCATTGGAACTGATGAAACAAAAAAAATGGAACTGGAACACTATAAAATTGATTGACTGATAAATCATTTTGCGGGGTTCATCCTCCTGATTGGACAGAATTACTGTCATGATCTGAAAATGTGTTTTCTGTTCTCTATAGAGCTGGAGAGATGGGAAGACCCCTGCTACTGAACAAATACTAATATAGCAGCAAATATTAATACCTGTACTATTAGAATATAGAGCTTTAACATTTTAACCAAAAATGATTATTATTATTATTATTATTATACAAAAACATTTCACTCAACCCTTGTGGCCATATCATGTTATCATATCACTACAGTAGGTCCACTCAGACATGAAACATAACCAAGTTATATAATTCGGATCTATTCATTTACTAGGGATGAATCCCTTCTCAATTGACATTTTGACATCAATCAAATATTAACAGTGGCCAAGAAGTTCTGAAATCAAACGTCTTGATTATCGTGAAGGTGAAATAAATTAATATTAGTACCTGAACAGTAGGCCTAATTGAACAGGTTTAAATGAGATCAAGAGGAGATGTTCCTTGAAATTCACATTTGCCAAACTATGATAAATAGTGGGGCTGTATAATGGCAGGCGATACAATAGTTTGATAATACACTCTCATGTTAGTGATAGCGGTGTTGATGTGACAATACAACTGTGTATCTGCATTTGTGACCCGTGTCCTGTTTCAAACAGCTGGACTGTACACTTCCTGTTTTGCTAAGGTTACAGACATTCAAATCACCACGAGTTTAGTGTATGTGCATTCTGTGGTTTAGGTTGGATGGAGTTGAGCATTTAGATATACTGTAGACAGAATTTGATGTGTAATGGAGGTATACTCCCTGTCAAAACGTTTCATAGTCTGCTGGAATATTCACCAGGATCTCTCACCAGTGGGGGAGCATGAGTAGCCTATGTGGTCACGAGACAGCTACAAATACGAGTGTATAGAAAGAGGGAATGAATAACACATTCTGTCCTTTATGATTGTTTTTCCACTCACCCTTGTGTAGTAAACTGAGGGTGTTCCATGGGGTTCCCAGCTAAATGATTGAGCATTAGGAACAAAATGGACCACTGCAGTTCTATAACTCTGACAGTGTACATATGGAACGATATGGACCCATCTTGTACACTCTCATAGTTAACTTAACACCCCGAATTGGACTGTGTACACTGTACACTTTCGATTAATTATTGAAGACCCACAGATCACTGATCATGGACGCTAGTTACTTTCACTTTGACTACTTGGCATGCATGCCTCAGCAGCCCCAGACTGAAGCATGTCTGAGCACGTAGGAGGAGAGTTGGCAGTGGCACTTGGCAGCCCCTCTGTGCATACTTTCAATAGAATTTGGTCATATCATGACACTAGAACACAACGATGGTGCTTTCAAGATCCTACACAAAAATGTGAGACAGAGTGAGAGAAGAAGAATAAGAAGGAGAGAGCGAGAGAGACAGAGAGAGAAAGAGGGAGTGGGTGAGAGACAGAGAGAGTGAGACAGACAGACAGACAGACAGACAGACAGACAGACAGACAGACAGACAGACAGACAGAGTAAGAGAATAAAGACGCTTGCACAGCAAACACAGTGTGCAGATCCCAAAATGTGCAACAAAGGAAGAGTCTGAGAAAGTAAAAAGAGGCTACAGAATGGGTGGAAAAGAAAATCTCTCCACTGTACCTGGCTGGAATCCCAGAGCGGGGGGCTCGGAATGTGGTGAGGGATTGTGAGGAAAGCCAGGGAGAATTCCGTTGTGAGACCCCTTGACTTTAAACTCCCTGCTCTGTCCCTTTCCAGTTCCTCAGTTGGATTACGCTGACTCCTTCCCCCGGCCACTAACAGCGACAGAGAGGCTCCAACAGTCCAACTTCTCTCAGCACAACACAGCAGAGACCAGAAAAAAGTGGAAAAGGGAGGGGGGGCGGGGGGGAGGGGGCGTGTGTGTGTATGTGTGTGTATAGAGAAAGAAGTTGTTTGGCTTCTCTTCCTGTAGATGATGTCACATCCTTACTTTGTCTGCTTAGGCCCCTGTTGTCTATCTATCCCTGTGTGTGTGTGTGTGTGTGTGTGTGTGTCTTTATGTGGGTGTGTGTATGAAGGACCTATAAATCGACAGGGGAGGTTCCAGAAATATATAGGGGTGGGAGCAAGGCCTTTACAGACCCCTCTCTCCACTCTCTCTCTCTCTCTCTCTCTCTCTCTCTCTGCCCTGAGTGCCCTCCCACCATGCTGATCCTTCTTTTCTTCTACTGTAGTTGTTCTTCCCCCTTTCTTCTTATCCTGTATAGTCTGGAAGAGGAACCAGCCCTACTTGCACCACAAAACCCTGTCCCTCTGGGCGAAAGCCCTAAGCAAACAACCCAAATGCTGAGTACCAGTTTAACTCTGAGAGTGCACGGTCTAATTTTTACACTCTCAGAGTTAAACCGATGCTCAGGATTTCGCAGTGTTCTTATACCACACAGCAGGACAGAATGAGCACTCTCTCTACCCACAACCATTTCTGGTTGTTTGGCAGTCCCTGCCTCCTCCCTCCATATGAATACACAAAAACATATCATTTAAATTCCATTGTCTTTGTAAAAGATATTGCTATAAAGGAAAAAACTGTGGTACGTGCCACAAGAACAAAACAAAACAATAATACATGAAAATCCTTACAATAATCTATATTGAAAACTTGACAGGTTAAGTAGTGGTTGTTCATCAGGCACTGTGGTGCCCACACAGAATAATGTTCTACTTGTTTAGCTACTTCATCAAGTTGCTAAATGCATTGCATGCCATCCAGATGGAGGATGTCTGTCCTCTGCTGTGTAATGACACATATAGGTACTGGTAGGTTGTAATAAGCAGTGGTGGAAAAAGTACCCACACATATTTTTGAGTGGTGTAAACCACTCCTACAACTGGCTTTGTTGAGTGGTGTAAACCACTCCTACAACTGGCTTTGTTAGTCTGTCTGTCTGTCTGTCTGTGCAGAAAAAATGAGCATGGTTGCTACGGTCACCCAGTTCACCCGGGTGTGATTTCATTACGTCAGACATTACGTCAGACCACAGCTGATCAGGCTATATAAGACCTTACACCACTCAGTTCACACGGGTGTGATTTCATTACATCAGACATTACGTCAGACCACAGCTGATCAGGCTATATAAGACCTTACACCACTCAGTTCACATGGGTGTGATTTTTTTACTCACACAAGGAAAAGTATCAATACTGCAATGAAGAAATACTCTGTTACAAGTTAATGTCCAGTAATCAAAGTGTACTGGAGTAAAAGTAAAAAAGTATTGTCCGTGGAGAACAGGCTTTCCCCCAAGGAGCCATCACTGCACTTCAGTATCCCTCAACAGACAAGGAAACGTTGACACACACACACACACACACACACACACACATACACACACACACACACACACACACACACACACACACACACACACACACACACACACACACACACACACACACACACACACACACACACACACACAAAAATGCACTGACAGATGAAGTCAGAATTTTATAGTATGTGCTGTTCCAGCGCATGCAGAATGACATGATGCAATATAGCACAGGAGTTATGGAGGAGGTTATTTCAAATAGGGCTGAAGTGGTTAATGTATGTTTTGTGATAATAATCTAAATCTATAAAGTAACTAGTTACTACGGTTTTCAAATAATTGTAGTGGAGTGAAGTACAATATTTGTCTCTGAGATGTAGTGGAGTATAGAAGTATAGAAAATTGGAAATACTCAGTAAAGTAAAAAATTAAATAAAAAAACTCAAACTTGTACTTAAGTACAGTACTTGTATAAATATACTTAGTTACTTTACACCACTGGTAATAAGCAACAGGCTTACTGTGTGTGTTGTGGCTATGAATCCCTCCGGTACTGCAGTGGAGGCTGATACACTGCATGCTGCCTGCAGGCCTGCAGGAAGAGATAAACACATGCAGGCTCAGAGTGAAAGCAGACGCCTCACGTTCACATTATGTTCTTCATGCTGCGGGGCTGCATTATCCGAGTATGTTAATAGGATTTCAGAGAAGTCTAGCAGATCTGCAGGACATCGTCAATAATATAATTATCTTTGATGGAATGATGCATTGGCTGCAGTTTATGTACCAATACACAGTATGAGATCAGCTGTGAATATACTGTAGCTTTCAAAATTAAAAGTCAGCTATTTCCCAATTGGCTGACTTGAGCAGTTAATGAAATTGATTAAATAAATGTAATTTAAATCATATTAAAAAGTGTATCATTGTGATTCAGGTAATAATTATAAGAATCAAGCCAACGATCCTGACTTGCAGTGATCAAATATATCCACTTGGTGTCACCATAATTATGTATTGTACTGTACATAAACTTTACACTACGGTATCTGGACATTTTTGTCCATGGTTGCAGAATACATGCCGTTACCTGCTTAAAAATCCACTACATTTACAATAAGAAATGTCGCCGACTTATACAGACATAATGACGTCAACAATTTTTGGCTTGTTGCATGTCACACGAATGTCACCTGTCACTCTCTACTAAATAGAGAGTGACAGGCACGCATGCAGGCACACATGCACACACGCACACACACGCGCACACACACACACACACACACACACACACACACACACACACACACACACACACACACACACACACACACACACACAGCCTACACATAGCCTGTGTGTGCGTGCATGTGTACTGTGTACTATATGAGGGTTAATCTAGATTCTAGAGCTAGATTCTAGACCAATGCGGCCCTCACCCCAAAATGGGTTCGACAGGCCTGATCTAGAACAATGCACTAACCCTAGTTGTTCTTTGCAGCAAGGATATCAGTTCCAGTCTCTAAGCCTGAGAAACAAATGTTCACATGTATGCATGCTGCCCCACACCCAGAACAACCAACCAGCCTTCTCTCTCTCTTTCTCTCTCTCTCTCTCTATCTGTCTCTCGCGCTCTCTCCTTTATCTCTATGAAAGTGGGTGAGCAATGCATGTGAGTGAAGGCCTCAATGTTGAAATCAGTGTCTTTTGCACTAGAACCTGGTCATAGTGCTCCCTCTGTCTGTGTGGTAAAAGTTACTGTCTCCAGCCTAACACAGGAGCTTCTCTAGACAGGTCAACAGGTTTACATTTATCACCAAGCAAACAGATACTTGATAGCCTATCTTGTGCTTCAACTTTTACGCCTCAGGTAAAGGAGTGTTAATGGAAAGTGCACAGCTATGCTTCATTGGTACACATCTTTTTGTACGATTTTCCTTTTGTCCAATGCATAGGCCTGTTTTTGTCCGTCATAGAAGCTGACTAGCTGAGGATTTGTATACTGATTGTGCAGGGTTGTATGATGTATCAAGTACTCATGCTTTATTTAATATAGCCCAACATATATAGCCCAAGTACATTTGTTAACTTATTGAAGAATAGACATATGGATCTGAGCTGTTGCATGGTTTATGTACTGTAGTTTAACTTTACAGTACAATAAGTTGCATCCACAATGTAGGCTACACCTGTACAGGTAGGTAGGTACAATAGGCCCTTATCTCTTCTAGGGATCCCTTTACTATCATTTATCTTAAAAGCCAGCACAGAACAGCTCTGGGAATTGCGTCAATGAATCCTATACTGCCTATTAGTGCCTAAGGTGTACTGGCAAGCTGTTAAAGCTGGAATCTGGAATTAATTTGAATAAATACAACCAATTTTAACCAATGTGTATGGTATATTAATACAATAACTAGCACATCTGCATTGGTTGGAGATGGTCTCCCCATGCTCTTGCATTGAGAAATGTGTAGACGGCTGATGTTGGAGGATAGTACAAAGACAAGTGCTGCTTGAAGCTCATACATGCAATATCTCACTTCACTTGGCATAAGCAAGGATTCTCTAAAAGCGCAAGCGGTATATAACTCCTGGGTAGGACATGAAATTATACAGTATATGGATTACAGCTAATGGCTGCTACTGTAAATCGCCTACTGTGATGCAATATATAGGCTACGTGTTTAGGTATAATGGGCCCACCCTGTTTATGGCTGAATAGCAGCTGGACCTAATTATAAACATCAATCAGGCTACTGTAATTCTGCAAACTGATAATAAAATTTTCAATCAATCAATCAATGGCATGTGTTTTAGTTTGTTAGTTTTTAGCCATTTCTGTTATATGACTGACTTGATTATTTATTGTTGTTATTGATTATATTTATAGTTTTTTTTCTACTACCCCCCACCCCTACCACGTACCCCACCCCAAATCCTTTCTACACATTATGCTAAAATTATCCATATCATATGCATTAATTTATTTAAATAAATGATAATAACGTCCATCAATCGATCAATGAAACCCCAAGGCGAATACATGAGACTGAAAGAAATACCTGTAGTTCTGAAACATGTGACACGAGCGTCATGTGAAGTTGTGAACCTAGTACCTACTGTACTCACCCTATAGCCTACTGTAGTGTTTGCACTTTGCAGCGCTTTGCACAAGGACAGGTGTCAGTGTGCCAGAGGCCGGGGTAGTCTATTACTGATAAGTAAGAATGGACACATGCCACATATATGGAGCCAGACTGTCCCCCTCCAGTTGATCACGTTGGCGACAGGCGAGCATGCCATGGTGCAGACGGTAGGCTCAGCAAAGAAGACTCCACCTTTTCTAGTTTCATCAAATAAAAGGGCTGAACCAGGAACACACTTCTTCAACCCCCCCGCAGATATAGGGCAAGAGAGAGAGCGAGAGAGAGAGAGAGAGAGAGGGAGGAGGAGATTCGATTCACCGTCCGGAGTTATATCCATCCCACACATAACTGTTCTTCTTCTACTTTTACGATTCAACCGCCGCTGGCTCCAGTGATTGGTGAGTAATTATGTTGTTTAAAACAATAGAAGGACTAGGCTACTGGTTCTTTATTTTATCGGCATTTTATTTGTCAATTATGTTATTAGCATAATGGGGGACTAAATGGCAGGTGCGCGATTTGACATTTAGTGGAATTGGAATTTGTGATGATGGCGAACTCGACAATAACCGGATGAAAATGTTATTGCGTTTGGTGTAGAATAAATAAATACATACACATTCACACCAATAGTGTAGGCTATAGTTTCTTTGTGCAGCAAAAGTTTGGCTTTTGGGACCCCTTTTCAACAGTAGACCTAATTATTTTCTATTCTCTTGTCGAGTTGACTTTTTACTCAGACTCGATAACATGGGCCTACATGATAGTCTCGATCGAAGGCTAACGTGTAGTCTACGTACTGTACCCCTGCTGCCCCCTCCCTCATGAATGAATAAAATAAAGTAACAACCATATAATGACTCTCTGCGAACAACAACGTTTGACGTAAGTACTACGTAATACTACACAGAACAGTACATTAAGCATAACGGAAGGGGCCCCGCCTACTTCATGTTAATAGTTTTTATTTAGGCTAATGTGATGTACTTGTAGATAATAGTGTTAAAGAGGAACGTGAGTTGAGATCATGAGTAGAGATTATTGGTGTGCGTAGGTACCACGTGCTATGTTCCAAGTCAAGATGATAACCTTGGAGACAAGGCTACATTTCAAATAGTTTCGCCCTTGTTTGCTGATAACTGTGATGGCTATCACATATTTCAAACAGGATCTACTGTAAAGAGAACAGTTTGATCACAATTGTTCCTAATGGTGAGCAGTGCACTGCAATATCGACTATATAGACTAGGCTACATCCTTAACTTCCAACTCAACTCCAACTGCCCTTTGTCAGTCAATAATATGAAAAATGGATTTAATTTCACAATTCTCAGATGGCAACTGCATGGTCTTAGTGGATGCGCTGCCATTGTTCATGAGTCAATTGCACAAGACCATAATGACATGTCAACAAGTATTGTAACTTGGAAACTATAGTTTGCAATTTGACACTTAGAATGAGCTTTAAGGTGATTGCCATATTCTCATGGTAGGCCTAATGCAAACATTACAGTGGGGGAGTGACTTTTATTGGTTATTGCCAGATCATCAGTTCAAGTCTATAGAATTTCAAGGATATGCACTCAGTTTCAAGGCCAGAAAAACAGTACAGTAGTAGCCTACCCAGCATTAGGGCAAAAATATTTTAACGGAATTGATGTAATTTTCTGTGTTCTTGTGAATTTTGGGAGTTTGATACTTTTATCAGGCTTGCTTTACTAGCATTGGAAAATTATGGGTACAGTTTCAGCTATTAAAACAGTCATCTTCAACCGCTTATCCGTAGTCAGATCACGGGGGCAACAGCTCCACCAGAGAGCTCCAGACTTCCGTTCTAAGGCCAGTGTGGAGATGTAATCCCTCCATCTGGTCCTTGGTCTTCCCGGGGGTCTCCTTCCAGTGGGATGTGCATCGAGGACCTCCCTAGGGAGACGTTCGAGAGGCATCCTAACCAGATGCACAAACCACCTAAGCTGGGTCCTTTCCAAGTGAAGAAGCACCGACTCTACTCCGAGTCTCTGAACTTCTCACCCTATCTCTAAGGGAGATGCCAGCCTCTCGTCTGAGAAAACTCATTTCGGTCGCATGTATCCACAACCTTATTCTTTAGGTCATAACCCACACTTCATGACCATAGCCAATCCATAGATGAGAGTAGGAACGAAGATTGCTCCGTAGACAGAGAGCTTTTCCTTCTAGCTCAGCTCTCTTTTCGTCACAGAAATAACAATGCAGGAGACTCCTGCAGGATCCAGGGGTGTTGGCAGCCCTGGTTGGTCCCTAACCAGATTTCCTCAAGTCTAGGGATTCTAGGTCACATGGCCAATCCATTTTGTATTGGGCTACCACCCCTTCCTCAAATCACAATGCCAGTGTTTCCCTTTGAAGCAAGTTGACTGTCTCTAGAAAATTGTAAGAACAGAAGTCAGACAAGCACACTGACCTCCTTGTAGCCTAACCTTCTCTAGCTATGCTATGCTGTCTTATAAAACGATTTGCTTTCTTTGTGGTTTGTGCTGCCTTGAATTTCAAAAGCCTGTTTGAGACAGACAACTGCAAGTGACAACTTGTAATTCGGAAACTAAGTGACCAAGTTAAATGACTTGAAGAAAAATATTTGAATATTTAAAGATGTAGTGCAGTGATTTTTTTCCACCCTAAAACATGAGCATCAGGTATTATTATTATATAAGGAGGACACATCTTTTTCAAAAAGTGTACAGTATTTGTTAAAATGTTGTTTTTATGTGGACATGCCCACCAGTTCATTAAGTATGCCTAGTTTGCCTGGTGGGTATCACCTGAACTGAAGCCACACCCACAGCTGTTGTTGTATGATAAAGGGGGAGGGGTTAGGGGAGGGGATGATATTGTGATGTCACTCTATCACTGTTCTTTTCATTGGCACGTTTGACTGTCAAGGATTCAGTCTCCAGGAAGAAACCCTAAATACAAAGGGAAGACATCATTGCACGTACAGTAACAACCACACCAAGGGGTCTTATGAAGTACTGTCACTGTCACCTAACAAACACATGAACATCTGGAAAAAATACAATACTAATATACCTTTTTTATGATGATGATGGTTCCAGGCTAAAACAAATAATATAAATATTTTCAGAAATCTCTATGGGAAAAATTAATAGGCTTTTTATTTGTGCAACCACAAAATGACCACCACTTCTATTCCCTATTCAAGATTACGATGGCTTTGGCAATTGGCCCATACCAAAAGATGTTGTCATGCTCATACTTTCATTTGTGATAGGCTTTCCTTACACATGTGAGAATGGAATGAAGTTGTCATTCCATTCACAGCATGCTTACAGATGCATGTTGCAAAATCCCAGCCTCAGGCAGGATTACTTTACTACTTCAAAATACCAGTTGTTTTTAGGTCAATGGGGCAGAGCTGTTTAGACTAGAGCAGGGGTGTCAAAGCATGTTTTATTTATTTACGTTATTCATTTAATAATTTATCATACGATTTTTGGAAGTCCTTGGCACGAAAAGGTTTGAGAACTACTGGTGTAGAGAATGTGTAGAGAGACAGGAAACCAAGGAAACCCTCACACTGCTACGTGCTGATAGTAAACCACACAGGTCAGCTCACACACTGCTGCTATGTGCAAAAGCAAGCCCTACAGCGAATAACACAGCCCAGCACAAGCGTCTACTACCCCAATAACAGTTCAGCTCATGTAGAGGCACAAAATGACTGCAGGGAAATTAGTACTTTAAGTTGTGTGGACTTTGGGGTTTGGACCATCATTATTCTCTCTTTGAAGCAGATTCACTGGCAAATTTGTCTTTATGACCAAGGGCTGAAACAACAAACAGCTAAATATCGTACTAAATTCAGTAACATATTTGCTTAGTGCATAGGTTCTTGTTCCTATTTCAGTTGAGGTACTTTAAGAAAACAGTTCCTCTTTCCACTCGGATGTTGGCTGCATGTCCTTTGCTGACCTTTGCCAGACATTACCATATTCACTATAGCATAGGACTCATTGTGTTTTATTATTAAATACTATTTTAAAGTGTGAAATGGTATACTATTTCTACTTTAAGAGTATGGATAATTCATATTTTTGTTCTTTTGTTTGATTTGCATTTTTATATGACAGATGTACTGTATGCACACGCCCATGTCGCCCAGACACGCCTATCCATCGTGGAAGGGGTGGGGGTTCACCTTTTTTGTGATCCTTCTAGGACAGGGGTGGGCAACTTTGACGATGGAGAGGGCCACTATATTTCCACACTCACTCCCTAGGGCCATATATTACTGTCGTCGCAAAAATATTTTGCGTTTTGAGCTTGTAGATCGGCTATTTTTGCTATATTCGAATTGAAATGTTGAATTATCTTTTACTATTTTTGAATTGGAATCCTGAAAATTTGCATTTTTATGTAATTTCAAATGCCTTTTAATTATACTTGTGTTGAGCAATGAGCTACTAATTTAGACTGAAGTAATTAAAGCGGGTCATGTTTGCATGTTGTGGAATTGTAAACAGCTGACACCAATATTATATCAGTATCCTGACATTAACCTGAGGGCCACATTAAGTGAAGGTGGGGGCCGCATGTGGCCCCCGGGCCGCCAGTTGCCCACCCCTGTTCTAGGAGCTAGGTTTCTATTTTTTTTTCCTGTCAAGGGTTTTTTTCTTGGAGTTTTTCCCCTTGAGCTTGGCGTAGCCGTAGACTGTCTATGGTATGCCAAGGTAAAATTCTTTCCATTGTAATATGTGAGCCCTTTGAGACTACATTAACTGATTAAAGGCTAAATGGAATATTCTGCTGTTGCTGCTATGACACCTGGTTTTCTTAACTTATCTTATCTTATCTTATCTTATCTTATCTTATCTTATCTTATCTTATCTTATCTTATCACTGTGGTTGTAATTATAGTTTGGAGAAGGAGAAGTAGTCCGCACACTACACTGTTTCGTAGCTCCCAAAGGATATTTATTTAATAATATGGATGACAACGTTTCGACCCCCTTATGGGTCTTCTCCTTCTCCTGTACGCATCTTTTTGTTCAGCACCTGAACGTTTTTTTTAGAGATGTGCGTACTTTCCTTTGGATTCCGTTTATAATTATAGTTTGAAATTGAGAGCAAAAAGCCTTGAGACCTATGGCCTAATTTATTAATCTGTGCGATCAATGTC
This sequence comes from Electrona antarctica, assembly GCF_951216825.1. Lineage (NCBI taxonomy): Eukaryota > Metazoa > Chordata > Actinopteri > Myctophiformes > Myctophidae > Electrona > Electrona antarctica. The sequence goes on from NC_136812.1 coordinate 38,869,530, forward strand.
AGCCACAAGTGGACAGTATCAAAATCAGTCTTAATTTGGGGTGGAGCCATGTCAATGGGTGGGCACTAGACTACTGGAGTACCACCATAGTGCGACCCCCTCCACCATCACCAGATGATTGTGCACCTGTCGGTTTTTACCTTCCCATATCCAAGGTCCTCCACATATTTACAATGGAAAGTTCCAGAAATCTGAGTCCTCAGTGAGGACTCTGTAGAGAGGTGGGGGAGGGGGATAGATGGTTGTGTGTCTAGAGAATGAAAAGAGTGTCAAATGTGCAGTGTGCATTTTGCTTTGTCTGGTGATTTCCAGGTAAGGGGGTTGGTTGTACTGCACCTCCCCTACCAGCCCCACCCCCTCCTTAACCCAGCTCAAACAGTACACACTTTGAGGAAAGGTGAAATAAACAGTGGGTTTTTGAAGCTTGTTCATTATATTCCAACGCCGAAAATGGGGAATATTATCTTCTTTAATAATTACCACTAATGTGGTTTGCTTGCTCAGGTTTGGTTTTATAAATGTTTTTCTCATTCCTCATAATTCAGCCTATACCGAAATTTAATTTAATATTTTGGCGTAATCTCTCAGCGGTGTGGACGTGAAAATGGCCTGATCCATGTAAATTGTCTTTTCAAAGTAGTGACATAGACGTTCGCTCATGCTATAATTCTGTCATAGATCACTGACTTGACACTGACACTGACTTACTGTCGCAAAACCACTTGCAATAAGATTGGCATGTTTATCGATGTGGAATGAGGAGGGATTTCTTGGAATGCGGAGGGATTGTGTGGTGAATGTACTCTATCTCAGCTGTCATCTCTAGACACAGTTAAACTTAAAAGAGACTTCGCAACATGCATGAATGCAAACACAATTTATTACAATGATTCAGAAGAATGTACAGTGTAACATGATAAACACGTTGTTGCGGCCGCGGCGGGTCCTATCGCAGATTCTGCCTGATAGAAGGGAGGGGGCTCTGGAGCCTGCCCGTTTATAGATGAATGAACCCTAGTGGTATCATGCTGCATGGACGCTATTGGGGAGGTGATGGGTGACCTGAACGGAGAAGCACTATTATTGAGTCAGGGTAATGGAAGGGAGAGGAGTGGTAGGGCTGGGAAACTATATCGATGTGATGTGAGAATATTTGTCACTTAAAAACAGCAAAAATAGGCAATCTACGAACTCACAACGAGTCATATCATTTTCTTTCTTTTTTCTTTCTTTCACCTTTATTTATTCAGGGAAGTCAATTGAGAGCCAGCTCTCTTTTACAATGACGCCCTGATTACAGTAAACAATATAACATACAATTCAAACACAAATACATTACAAGATAATAAACAATTCACATTGAAGTACAGCTACATGTCAGAGCATTCCTTGCAAGACTTTTAAATCGATCAAGTGAAATCAAGTTCTTCAGTTTTAAAACTGATTGTAGACAGTTCCACATGTGAGGGGCATAGTAATGAAAGGCAGTCTTACCCCGTTCAGAATTAATATCGGGAATAACATTTTCAAACAAAGTAGTCTTGAGAACGGGTGTGATGATGGATAACTTTACGATGTAATAGGCTGCTAAGATAATTAGGCAATTTCTTGAGTAAGGCTTTATAGATAAAACATGTTGCTCTCATCGCATAGCCTGCCCTACAGTGATGAGTGAGAAAGCCATCTGCAGTTATAAACCGGAGGGCAGAGTGGTAGATTGCAACCAGTGGTTTTAGTGAGGACGGGGCAAAATGCATGTAAATAACATCGCCATAAGCTATAACTTCCAGTCATAATGGATGTTAGGACTTGGCTTGGGGACCCTGAGGCTCAGTCGCACCCTCATGGAGACCACGCGGTGGTCAGAGCCCACAGAGCTGAATGTGCTGTATGGCTCAACGTTCAGGATGGAGTTCCTCCACATTTGCCTCACTAGTATGTAGTCCAGCTGAACAGTGTATCTGTTGCACGGTGCATCTGATATTTGTCATTACTACTACACCAAGCAATGGTCATACAGCATTATGTAGGCGTTGAGTGTCCTTGACAGGATGCTAAGCCCACTCAGAGTCCACAGCCACACAGTCTACTCAGTATGATTTGCTTTCAAGGATCCTTGATTGCGAATTGACCACAAGTCGATTCGAGCAATTGTGATGGATCGAGTTCTAATACGAAATGGGGAGGCACATTAGCAGAGTGCCATCTGCTACACAAGGAGCATAATGCTACTTTTTGTTCATGGCTCTCTTTTTGTTTATATTGTCTTTTCTTTTTTTTAAGGCCTTGATAGTACAGTAAGTAGACAGGAAATGAGGAGAGAGAGATGGGTATAGTGACACGAATCGGGATCGATCGGGACTCAAACCCGGGACGTGTTGTCAAGCTGCATTGTTAGTGCCCTTGACCACTGTAGCCTCACGTAGCGATACTAATATCACTGCATGGATATTAGTCTCGTCCCTCTCAGTGTTAGATTTTTTTCTCCGCAATGTCCCGCCCCATATTTGAATACTGGGCCGTGATTGGTTATAGCCTGGTTCCACATGAATCTGGTTGGCTGTCACCATTTCGGCCGTGAAGTCCTCCCACAATTGAGAGGGGCCGGACTTAATCTGCCTGGGGCAATATGCATTGCAAAGGCAGATGAAGGCTGGCTACGTGAGGCTAGGACCACTGGGCCAGCGACCCGGGCCTATATATTGTCTGTTTTGTTTTTGTTTGTTTGTTTTTGTTTCACAAATTGGGCATCCAGGTAATATTCTCCTTCAATCGTTCATTGGTATTTTTGGTGACAGTCTCAGTATGGGTTAATGGGTTTCATAACCAATGAGTAGATTTCACTGGGTCATGTGTAAACTGTAAACAATCCTTGCCACATCACTCAGTCCTCACTTTTGCTCAAGGCTTTTTTGAGCGGTGTCTCCGCTCCATTACGCAGCTATGTGTGTCCGTATGTATGTATGTCCGAGCACGAAAAGCTGCAACACGGTAACCCCATCACTTCTCGACCGTTTCGGGCGCAGGAAGGCTCACCAGAACCAGGCCGCCCCCCCTGGGCGCATTCCTGGGGGTCTCGATATTGCAGGGACCCCCCAGTTGCACCGCTCACTTCACACAGGTGTGATTTTTGTATGTGTGACGGAGCATGACAGTTGTTTCCCCGAATGACTATCATGTTTCTAGTCAGGTGGATTAGGTGGGTCAGGTGTGTCACGTGCATGTGTGTGCATGTGTGCATGTGTGCATGTGTGCGTGTGTGTGCGTGCGTGCGTGCGCAACCTCTTACTCAAAACAATCCCCACTACCCAGCTTCTGCACCAGAGTGACAGGTACAACCATATAGTATTAAAAGGATATAGACTGAACCGGAGCGATAGCCCCGCCCCCGCTATTCATTTCAGTGGAAGTTGCTCAGTGGCGCTTTGAAGCACCGGAAGAACGGTATACTTCCGCATTTTTTCGATTTGGACACCAACATTTGGTGCGGAAGTGCAAACGAGCACTCAATGTTAAACCCCAGCTGCACAGGGTTTCCTCGTCATAACTCCACGGGCCCGCCTGCAGTCCCCGCTCTTACCAGGGCCGAGCGCCTCGATGTTGGAGAGCCTCACTGGGGGCTTGGGTACAACCAGCCGTGTCACAATCCTGTAGATTGCAACAATGAATTGGCCATTTAAATGAACACAAAAATAACACTAATTTATTTGGTCAGCACCTACAGTATGTGTGGCCTATCTTGAAGAGATATTTAGGAGAAATTACAATCTGAAATTTAGCCAAATATATTTTGTATATGGATCTTTGGCCATAATGGGTTAGATGGGTTCACCAAGGAAAATGCATTTGTTTTCGTCATGTCTTGTCATGACGAAAACATGTCAGAGCACACACAGGGACAGTTTGATGTAGAAGACCAGTGTGTCAAGTGTACATTCTGGTAGTACAATTCATTGAGCTAAAATATTGTTCATCATCGTGGATGGCTGTAGTAATTCTAATCAAATAGACTTGTAGGATAGCCTTTCTCCCTCTCTAGTAATCCTCAATGTTACAGTTAGACTTATCTATCTTCAATGTTTGTTCTTCTTTGAATAGCTGGGTGTGGAGGCGAGATCAGAGTAACTGATTTCCATTTTAGGCAAAGAGGGAAGTCTACTTGCACATTGTGTACAACGGGGAACAATTTAAGTGTTATGGTATGAGTCACAGTTGTAGTAATAGCAGTTGTCTGTCATCACATTTGCCAGCCAGCCTTGAATATGGCGATTTGTTATTACAGTGCTTGCCAACATAACTCAAACTGTTTAATTCCCTTAAGTACTTCTAGTTAATAGTAATTAGTATTTGTCTTCTGAATACTGTAAGCACGTTTTGTTATATTTTGTCAGATCGTGGTATCTATCTTATTCTTATTCGTAATAATCCCATGAAACCTAATGGTCGTCATTTCGTCAATCACAGTCTATTCGTATGTGATCATGATCATTCGTATGTGATCATGATCATGATCAATGCAATACAATAAAACATAAGAATTTGACGTCACCTTTAGTGTCTTGACATGCGTTGTGTGAGATGATACCATTGCAGTAAACCACATATACAGTATCTGTTTTGTCTGAACCTGTTTAATCCTTTTAGACCCGAGGACGATTAAAGGTATATTCAGTGGGGGCGGGCCTTGGTGCACATGCTGTTGGCCTGTTGCACTTCCCCCCACTGTAGAGCGTGCATGTGCACATTTTGTTACCGGGGCGGACTGGGTGGTTTTCCAAATCACCCAAATCACTGAATGCTCCTTTAAGAAAAAAAGAAAAGAAAGAAAGAAAAAAAAACGCCTATCAAATCCTAAATCAATTACTTTTATTATTTTCAGAAAATCTTCTATTTTTCATTTAAAAAATGTCCATTGTTCCAGAATCCATTAATTTTTCCCATGGAGATTTTGAAAAATATTTATATCAATTATTTTAAGCCTAGAATGAAGTAAGCCATCCAGGATCTTGGTGAATCATGACCATAAAACATTTGATTCTGTGAAAAATAAAACATCACACATCACACTGTGAAGTGATGGGCGCTCTTATCATCCTACATCATACTGTACATCTCATTCCGGCCAATCACAATTTGCGTCGTCACTTTTGTCTTCAATGTTTTACGTAATGTTTGTGTTAAAAAATGGCCATTCATTATCAATGGCATTCAATGTTTTTGCAAGGAAAATGTTTGTGTTTACACAAACCCTCAAAGCTGGACATAGGAGGGGCTAGCGCCCCTCAAAAATAAAAAATCACACCCGTGTGAACTGAGTGGTGTAATATAGCCTGTCTGACGTAATGAAATCATTTCTGACGTAATTAAATCACACCCGGGTGAACTGGGTGACCGTAGCAACCATGCTCATTTTTTACGCACAAACAAAGCCAGTTGTAGGAGTGGTTTACACCACTCAAAAATGGAGCACAGCGTTAGTTGATACAGGAACATGTGAATCTGCATGCCTCAGCTGTAATATTGTATTGTATCAGTCAGCCTAGCATCCTATTTCCTCATTCACATCTCAGCTGATCATTACGTCACACATCCATACTCCAATCACACCTTATTCCCTCAAAATACGTCTCTCTGCTACACAATATCTCTGCATCCATTGCTTCACAGACACGTCTGCTGCTGCTGCTGTTGGCAAAGCTTGCCTCCACCACCCCAGCCTCCACCTTTTGATCAGAGTCTGGCATAGGCTCAAATACTAATGAATTTATGTCTGCTGATAAAGGCTAATTATCAATGTCAATTGCTTATGTATTGCTCAAACGTGTAAACTGAATGTTGAACTGAAATTCTCTATTTTTTGCAGTTATCACTTTTTTATTCCTTCGCAGAATCAAATGTTTTATGATCATGATTCACCAGGATCCTGGATGGCTTCCTTCATTCTAGGCTTAAAATATTTATATAAATATTTTTGGGAATCTCTACTATGGGAAAAATGAATGGGGTCTGGAATGATGGAACCAGAAAATGCCCCATACATAGCGACATCTAAAATGACACAGGTTGTTTTTATTTCCCGTTTTTTTGAAGGGTTAAAGAAATATTTTGGTGACAGTCTCAGTATGGGTTAATGGGTTTCTTGGAGAATGAGTAGATTTCACTGGGTCATGTGTGGGTCATGTGCAAAGTCTTCACACTTTGACATGGGTCTTAACACTTTAGTTCGGTCATGACACTGATGATTTTTTGTATGTTTGAGAGAAACGGATGCAGCTTTTGCTTTCTGGGTGGTGGTTGGAAGGGAGCTGGTTCCAGCTTAACAATGCCCCCTTCATAATAACAGAGTCGCCACTGATTTCTCGCCCTCTGCCTGTGAATAATATTATCAGCCTGCCCCAAGAAAAACCCACAGGGCAATTCCATGGCCGTGTGTGTCTGTTGGTGAGGTAGTTTCTGAGTATTTGAATGGGGGAGGGTAAGTAGGTGGCTGGTAGTAGTAGGCTATCATCTTTTCATTTGGGAGGAGTTTTCACATTGTGGGTTGAAATAGAGGCTATAGCTCTCTCACTTGGATCACACGTTTGCATGCATGCACTCGTGGGTGCGTGATTATTACACACAACTCCTCTTGCGCGCTCTCTCTCTCTCGCTCAACCTCTTTCCCCTTGCATATGCTCTCTCTCTCTCTCTCGCGCGCTCTCTCTCTCTCTCTCTCTCTCTCTCTCTCTCTCTCTGAGGGTAGTTATTCATCCAGTGTATGAGTCAGGGAGGGTGGGGTCTTGGAGGGCTGCAGTACCAGTCACACTTTTTCAGTTTTCTCTCACTCTTTTCCTCTTGTCTCTCTCTCTGTCTCTTTCTCTCTTGTTTCTGCTGCTCCGCTTGCTGCTACTGTTGTGCCGGCCTCTCTGCCCTGTAGTTTAGAGAGAGCCTTGTCCTGCTTGCTGTGAAACTGGCACCGGTCTGTGACAATTGAGGGGGAACAAACCTAGTCCCAGCAAGGTAAGGCAGTGAATGTAGGCCAACCTAAAGAAACTAACTCTTGTCTCAGTTGGGTCCTACTGTACTTGTTGAGCTTGAAACATTTTACTGGTGAAGGTTTGGTTATTTCAAGTCGTCTCCCCGAGGGGGGAGGTTTCTTTCTTTTCATGAGGACTGGTGCTTCATGGACAGAATCCTGGGTTGTGTTGTGAAAGTATTCTCCCGGCACTCCTTTGTAAACAGATGCCTTACTGTGTGTTTGACTAATGCGCTCCAGGGCTGCTGCTCTCTCCCAGTGGATGTATTCTTCATTTCTTCTGTCATCTCTCTCCTGCGGTTTGTTCTAGAGCCTGACCGATATATTAGTTTAGCCGATATATCTGCAATTATTTGACATTGACATTAGTATTGATGCTACAGGATGTGTGGGTGCTCTGTTTATCCTGAGGTCCGGGGGCAACTACACACACAGAGATTACCCACTACCCAAAGCTTTGATCTTCTAAATCATTCCGCCGTACAATGAAAGGCAGAACTCAGTGTTACCGATTAGCCCTAGACTGGCGTATATTTATTGATTACACGGGGTATTCCCCTGAAATGAATAAGAACAGCATTTGAATATGAGTAAACATAAATACGACCTGTTATATCACGAATCAGATTCGCTTCATATCAGCTCGTCAGTCGGGGCCCCTGGAAGCAGGACAGAAGGCTCGTTCTGTCATGGAGAATTCTGACGTGTCTCTACTTTCTCAGACACTATATAGAAATCTTTCTGTCGCTCTGTGACCTTGCTTGAGCACAGCTAGGGTGCACACTCTTATAATTAATGGTTACTGTTTAAAGGTCTACTTTATCCCAACAGTATCGGCATGTCTGACGTGTCCTGATTTTTAACCACATTCAACCTACTACAAGCTCACAAGGCGTAGCGATGTGACACGTTGTGAACTAGATCGGCTCTTTTTGACAATGATTGAATAGGCTTGGTTAAATGAAATAAAATAAGTGATCTAGGACTTTCCAAAATCGGGATTGGCATCGAACCAAAAAATCTGGCATCGGTTGGGCTCTAGATCATTAACTCTGACCTTGTGAGTGGAGCTCCCTTTTTCCATCCTTGTGATTCATTGACAGGGCTCTCCTTCCTAGCCAATGTACTAGAAGTTGTAAACCAGCTACTCTGTTGCCATGGTTTCCTTGAGGCGTGGTGCAAAATGGTGGTCAAAAGATTAAAAATCACACCCGTGTGAACTGAGTGGTGTAAGGTCTTATATAGCCTGATCAGCTGTGGTCTGACGTAATGTCTGACGTAATGAAATCACACCCGGGTGAACTGGGTGACCGTAGAAACCATGCTCATTTGGTACGAACAGACAGACAGACAGACAGACACGTAAACTAACAAAGCCAGTCGTAGGAGTGGTTTACACCACTCAAAAATATCATCTGTTACAGTAGTGTACACAGTAAAAAGAAAGAAAAAATATCACACCTGTGTGAACTGAGTGTGCAGGCTACTCAACTACACCACTGACTGGTTGCAGTTATAGTATAGAGCTTAGTGTGAATGGCCCTTTAGGCTACTCAACAATGCCACTTTAGGAACACTCAGACTCAGACATACTGTACACACACGGCCATTGGAGCAGTTAGGCAGAATAGGCACCTCAAAAATAGTCGATGCACAGCAACACAATAGATAGAAGAACTGTAATACTTTTCCACATGTTTTAGCTAATTGTCCTCCATGACTTGGTGTAGCGTCTGCAGGAGTTGGATACATACCAAACCCCTGAACCTTCATGTAATTTCATTACAAACATGCTACAGGAACATATTAGTTGCATGTGGCTGAAGAATAGTTCTTCAGTGCCATGGAATTATAGAGAGCTGCACAGTGACTCTTGTCACAACAGTGCGAGGTTCCTTCCTTGTGCTCCAGTCGTAGTAGTGCTGACTTTGCAAGTGACTTTGTAATGACAACAACCTCTCAAGGACATTATTATGCTACTACTCAGAAGTTACACTTCAGGGGGGCGGGGATTAGGAGCAGTTTGGTGATGTCACATGTTTGAGTTCTCAGGAGTAATCATGTGCAGGAAGACATTAACCACTTTCAACCTTGTATCCCTATTTTGGACATGCCAGTATGGGTGAACGTTTTAAAATAATAATAAAAAAAAATACAAACTTTTGATTTTGAAAAACAATAACAGCCCTAAGGGCGGTGTAGATACTTTTTATTCCACTTGTTCTGCCTCACCATGCTACTTTAGCATTAGAGTAGCTTAGCATCTCTAGCGAAGCAATCCCAATGATTGAATGGGCTTTATTTCATGTTCTTCCGTGCTGCCTTCCGTAGGTGGAAGTATGCTGTTTCCTCTCTTGGGGTAGGCTTGTCTTTGTCACAAGACTATCCTGCTGACCTGCACACTTTCTGTCACACTCACACTGTTGTAACGGTGGGTAGTTTTAGGAAACTGAGCTTGCATTGCTTTACAATTTGATCCATATTTGAACACGAACAATTAGTTTGTAAAGCTTATTTGGACAGAATAATGCATTGATCATTGGCTTCACAACCAGTGATCAAAATTTCATATAGTGTTACTGACAGTATTCAATCAGGAAAATTAGCCCTAGAAAATCACCCAAATCTTAAGTTATCCACTTAGCCGATGTACAAGCTCACATGACGTTTCGCAATGCGATGTGTTGTGGGCTTGTAGATCAGCTATTGATTGCTATTGTAATCAATGGAATAATCCCTATAAGAAAAATAATCTATAGTTGCAGGCAGCTCTATGTGGCCTAAGGGTGGATTTGCACCTTCACACCTTCTCCCATCATATGTCATCCTGGGAATGGTAAACTGACCGAATTCTCACCACCTACTGACGTCTGTTTACTCATTATGCCAAGCATTTCTCCTCAGAACAAGACCAGACGTGCTTGATATCTGACACTGCACCTTGATGTGTACATAATAAACCTCTCCATCAAACAGGGACAGGTCCCTCAAGACTTCAAACTTTCTAAAGTAACCCCCCTGCACAAGAAAGGCAGCAAATTAAACTACCACCCTATTTCTATTCTTAGCTCCATCTCGAAAGTGATGGAAAAAATAGTCTATGAACAGGTTGAAAAGTATCTTGCCAATAAAAAACTAAATTACGAATTCCAATCTGGCTTTAGAACATCCCACTCCACTGACACATGCCTCCTCTATTTGAGCGACCACTTCAAACTCAAGGTGGATGCTGGCAAATACTGTGTGATGGTCATGAAGGACCTCCAAAAGGCTTTTGACCCCGGCGTAAACCAAACTACACTGATCAATAAGCTGAAAGCACTTGGTTTTGATAGCACATCAGTGAGCTGGATACGTGCAGATCCCCCACAAAGTAGCAGTTTTTGTATTGACTTGTGCTTTCGTTTGAAATGTACCCATTCCACATACTGTGAAATACATTTTCAATCAATCAATCAATCAATCAATCAATCAGTTTTTTTAAGTAGCAAGTACCTCAAAATTCGACTTGACCCCTCACTACAGTATGAAACCTTTTCTTTAAATAAATAAAATGTAATTTTGTCCAATCTGTATGGTAGAGTATATTAATACAATATACAATTGAATTGGATTGGTTGTATTTTGTCTCCCTGCTCTTCTATTGAGACATTTAGATCATGTCAAAGGTCATGTCTCTCACTCAGACCTAATGGTCAAGATTCAATTCATCCCCCGAGAAAGCAGCCTGGCTCCATTAGCTCAATGGGAAGAAAAATCAGCACTTAAGCAGGAAACTAGGTTCAAGTCTGGGGTAAAAAAGGAAAGTTAATACGGCTGCTTTAACTACAGTATTTGAGTAAATGTACATAGTTACTTTCCACCACTGATGATGGGTTTGTTAGGGAAATGAACTATTTCAAACCAACGCTCATCCTTCCACACCTGCAGGTGCAACCAAAGGACAATATAATGAACTCTGCCCTATATTACCAGTAGGAAGCTATGATGCAAATGTGCTTTTTTAAATTGATAGGAGTAGGCGTGGACCGTGGTAGATATTTACACACAGTGTAATGCTTGCCTAAGTAAACGGAATCTAAAGGATTACAGTTTGACGTTTGGATGACGTTTGTAAGGAATGTCTTGTGGGTGAGATCTAATCTATTGTACGGTCTGTACTTGTATTCTGACTGCCTTGAGGGATCTTTTTATGTTAAATATATTGGAGAGGTTCCCTAAATGTCCTGATTGTCGCAGGATGATTTGATTGTTTTAAACACTTTTTTATGAAATTGTCAAAGTAGAGTTGAAGAAATGAAATACTGAACCATGTTGACATTTTCACCCTTTTATGAAAGAACAGGTGCCACATTATACCACGTTCCTTTCCTATTATTTGTCATAGAATAGAGCACAGTCTTAGCCGAGAGTCTTTAGCCATATCAGGTTTCCCCAAGTTCCCTAGGAAACAAGTGCCGTTTAACAGCATCTGATGATCATGATAATAAATAGACCTTCAGCATTATTTGTAAAAATGTCAACATCCCTCTGGCAAGAGCATATTCTCCAACTGTTATTAAGCAACGCAATGTTGTTTCTCTATAATGACTAGTTACTAGGCATAGCTTATAAATGCATTGCCTTGTTTATAGAAAACACTCCTTTTTTACCATTTTCGCAACAGCCTCCCAACTTTACCTCTGCTCTCCTAGTCCTACATCACATTCCTCTACATGATATTATTAGCTTTTAATCGTGTTGACTTAGGGTGGGTTGTTCTTCAGTTCTAGGGCAAACTCCAGGATTGCATATTGTACATATCGGGATAATGCCTCCCCTCTTGCTCCATAGTGTGGGGAGAGGCGACCACACCCTCTACTCTACCTCGTATAATGTTTTGGTTGCTGGTTACACTCTGAACAGTTGATATTTGATATGGTGAGGCTTTTGTCAAGCCTGAAAATGCCCAAATCCTGAAAACCATAGCAGTGTTCATGTGTACATACAGTATTAGGCCTAGCCAGAAAGTAACATTTCGGACTATAAACCCATTCATTTCCCGCTGTGGATTAATAATAATCTATGCTATTTTATAAAGGTTGAAGCATTTAATTCACAAAGTTATAAAAAGTAACTTGGAACGAGTGCAACTGCACAACAACAAATGTGTCAACATCGTCACGAGCAACCATTATTAAGGATTGTACAGTCTTAGCAGGTGCCTGGTGGCTTGGCCAGTTAGTGCACAGACGGTAGACCCCATAGTCCGACTCCTTGTGAGTCCAGACTGAGGACCTGATTTTGAATCTGGCTTCTGTTGTGTCTCGACTCTTGCATAGCTCCCCTTTCCTCTGACCTTGGTTTCCTGTCTCTCTACTACACTCTAAATAATAATCTGGCACTGTAGCTTTTGTTTACTGTATAAACGCACAACTTCTATTTCTTGTTCGGTCAGGTATGCTCTCTGTTGGGGCTGTTTGTGTGTTGCTGCGGGTCTTGAGTGGGGGCCAGCCACCCGTGCTTGGCAGTCCCAAACGGAGGCTGCAGACTGCAGGGCACTGGCTGTCATCTGTGGAACAAGGGATGCCCAGCCTGTTTCACTGTAGCACCTCCCCCTCCGGAATCAGGCCATGTCTGACGAGTGTCTGTAGCAGAGGCAAAGCCTCCTGGGATATCTGTTGGGACTGGAGTCAGTGCGCTTTGGGCTGGGGATGAGCTGCCCTGCCCCTGTCTGTCCCCTACCCATTGCAGTCCTTTATTACCTGTAATTACATTGCACTGCTGCTGAATCAGGCAACAGCAGAAAACATAGGCTACCTCCTTGAAGACATTCATTGGTCCTGGTAAAGACACCAGCTGCCAATTGAAGATATGCCATTATTTGGTTTCAAAGGAATCTGATTGATTACAGTTATAACTTTTGAGTTCATTTTAAATTATGTCAGTGCCCTCTGCCCTGAGATTGGTTTTAGTGTGTGTGTTTTGGTGAATGTTCCCAAAACGGCTCTATGCACACAGAAATACTTGTCCTACTTCCGGGCCCCTTCCCTACTTTACAGGTGTTACCGATGATACCAATTAAGGCTATGTTCCATTTAGTGTACAGTGATTCTCAAACATTTTAATTTCAAGGACCCCCGGCCATAACTCTGAGAGTGTACAAATGGAACCAAATCGGCCCTTACGGGTTCATTTGGTTCCATTTGTACACTCTCAGAGTTACACACCCGTATGGAGCCATTTGGAACTCACTCGGACACACTGATGTCAAGCAATTCCACAGAAAGGGGAGTTAGAATCTCAAGAAGGCTAAGTGTACCAGCTTGTCTGATTGATTCATCATTATTAGGAAATGTGCCCAAAAGTCAAGTCATCATGTGTCTGCTCTATCAGTATCAGTTAACCTGAGTTTAATGGAAGGTTGGATAAAATAAATGGAATAAGGGTAACTGTGGGATATCAGTGGTTCTCAAAATAATTAAATAATAATAATCTTTTGGCTCTGGACCACTCTCATTTTTCAGTCATATAATGCCAGGGATTAGTATAATTTGTTGCACGTAATATTGTGCAATGAATGAAATCAAGCCCTTAACAGCCATGGTTTAATGTCAATCTTTTTATTAGCTATTAATTCAAATATTTTGAAATACTGTATCATTTAAACATATTTGAATACATTTAACAAAGGAATTTAATTTATATTTTAAAACATTTTCCCATGGACCATCTCCAGGCCTATTATGCCATTGAACATGAACCACTAGTAGTCTGTGGACCATCAGTTGAGAAACAGTGGTATGTATAGACATGGGTGCATTGCATAGCAAGTGTTACGAAAGTAACATATCTAGAGTTACTTAATCTAGAGTGATTTACAGTAAGCAAGAACAACATGGTAATACATCAAATACATAAAAATAGTCGGTGGGTTTTCAGACTACAGCAGAAGATTGGAAGTGAGTCTGCAGTTCTGATTGCAATGGGAAGAGTTTGGGACGTGTGGAGTGTTGTCCCGGCATTTTTGTGAATGTTCTTCAAGCTTCCCTGCGTTGGTTGATCTGAGCGCGCAGGAGGGTTTATAATAGGGTCCGATCAGACTTTGAAGATATGGAGGTGCCATACCTTTGGTTGCTTTGAAGGCCAGAGTTTTGTACCGGGAGCCAATGGAGGGAGTGGAGAAGGGGGGAGACATGTGAGAATTTTGTCTGGTTGAAGACCAAGCGAACTGCGGCATCCTGGATCAATTGGAGAGGCTTATGTGCCATATCCCATCCCAACACAACAGTGGTTCCCAGGTTGATTCTTAGTCAGGGTGGTGGTCCACAATCAGTTGAAAGAAAACCCCTGTCCTAGGCTATGGAATTCTCTCTTGGCCTGTGGGGACATCTTCAAAAGACTGTTAAAGACAGTTAGTTTTTAACATAGCTCCTTGTGATTACAGTCTGTCAATGTCTGTGAAAGGTGCTCTACAATTTCTTTTTACTTAATTACTTACATTTGAACCTTTGCTTTGTTCTTCCACAGATAATTGGGTGGCCAAACTAGGTCAAAATGCTGCAGGAGATGGGCTCACAAGTCATGGAGATCTATGACTTTGTCGTGTCGGGAATCGGTAGGTATTACTATACAAATCTACTTCACTAAAAATGCTTATTTGTCTCTGAGCAATATAACGTTGTCTCTCTAAATTTAGACCCACGGTTGAAGCCCTATCCACTGATGGAGAAGCCGGGTCCCATGTCTGCAATATTGCTGTTCTACCTGTTCTTTGTACTGTACCTTGGGCCTCGCTTCATGGCAAATCGCAAGCCCTTCCAGCTGAAGGAAGCCATGATATTCTACAATTTCTTTCTTGTGGGATTATCGATATTCATTGTCTATGAGGTAGGAAACCATAAATATTCAACAAAATATAAGACCTTTAGACAATATGATGTACTTTTATCCTTGACCTTCCGATCGCTGATTCTTTTGTTATTTAGTTCCTGATGTCTGGCTGGCTTACAACATATACATGGAGATGTGATCCTGTTGATACCTCTGATAGCCCAGAAGCTCTACGAGTAAGTCTTTTTCCTCATTACTACAGATCAACTCAACTCCTGACATACTGTTTGAAATGATACTTCATATGGACCTGCAATTGGAGGGTTGCATAGTCTGTAGTATTAGTACAGGTCTTGTTCAGATATCAATGTCTGTATTCCTCTCACTAGATGGTTCGAGTGGCTTGGCTTTTCTGGTTCTCTAAAATTATTGAACTTATGGATACGGTAAGCCCACTGTACTATTTCAATTGTAATTCTCAATGCAAATATATGAATTGAAGTTCATTTTGATGTTTGGTAGACTCTTTGGTTGGGTTCATTTTATGGCAATCAAAGCTTATTCTGCCAAATAAAACTAATCTTGTTTATACTGATATTTGTGATTTGTGATATTTTTTGTTGCACATCACAAGTAAAATTATATGAATTGAACCAACCCTTACCCCTTATTCCTAAACTTATTTGCCATTTTTTACTATTTTGAAAAACATTTTAAAATAGTTCAAATAGCCGATTGAACACAACGTAGATGTAGATCGGCTAGTTGACTTATTTTAAAAATGTTTTTCAAAATGTTTGCCAAAGAAATGGCACAGGATAGGGCCCCAACAAGTCTCTTCTTCACTAAGGCCACCAACACTTGCACTGTACATATTACAGCATGTTTAATATTAGATATTTTTCTTCCTTGGGTTAGATCTTCTTTGTGTTGAGAAAGAAGAGTGGACAGATCACCTTCCTTCACATCTTTCACCACTCCTTCATGCCCTGGACCTGGTGGTGGGGGGTCGGCTATGCTCCTGGTGAGTTACAGACTGCTGTTGATTCAACCTTTCTGTTCGTACACAACACACATGTTTACTGGAGATCCACTTGAGATAGTTTGCGCAAAAATAAGAAGAATTGTTGTGAACTATATTTTACACTACAACAAAGTCTGTTGTATAGTGATTGATAGGTCTAGAGATGACCACTATTATCTGGTGCCCCAACCTACCCATTAACATCCTTTCATCTAAACATTCTTGACTCTTTGTGACGGTCATTTGGTTGTGACCAGGGTTGGTCTGGTACAGTATGTGCTGTAACTTTGTTCTCATCACAGGTGGAATGGGATCTTTCCATGCTATGGTGAACTGCTCTGTCCACGTCGTCATGTACTTCTACTATGGCCTCTCTGCTGCTGGGCCGCGCTTCCAGAAGTTCCTCTGGTGGAAGAAATACATGACTGCCATCCAGCTGGTATGTGTTATCTTCTGCTACTTGAGGACTTGATACTGCATGCTGGCAGTATCAGTATCAAAAGTACATCATGAATTAACCACTTAACCCCTCCTACAGGACGGGAACCCCTTTTGTGGTTCTTGTTGCTATGTACAGTAAATTAGCAGCATATGATTTTTGAACATTTTCAGAAAACTTAGTTCAGGATTTAGAAGGCGTTTTTAGAATCGGACTCGTCCTAAATGAGTTTCAAATATAGTGAAAATAGCAGATCGACAAGCTCAGCCCGCCGCGACGCCACATCTTTTTTTTTTATCTTTGCATTTTGGGGGTAAATGTCTTAACATTTTAATACAGCAATGCATTGAAAAAAATTACTAAAAAAGAAAGCGGTCCAGTACTTTAACTCAAGTACAAATTTGACAGAGCAACTTCCACTCATATTTGAGTAATATCTATACTTTGACTCATGTACTGAGGTTGAGTACTTTGTCCACTGCTGGATGCACATACTGTATGTGTATAGTCTACTGACCTTCTGATCCTCTGTTAACCCATTTTGACCTGAGATCAGATTCTAAAAATGTCTTCTACATCCTGACAGTTTTCTGAAAAAAGCTATGTTTCTATGTCAGTGGTTCTTTGATTTTTCAAAAATAGCAGACCTACAAGCTCGTAGCGCGCCACTCGGTGGCGCGCTATGAGCTTGTAGATCTGCTATTTTTCAATAGCTAAAGTATAACATAATGCTAACACCAAAAGGGGTTCCCGCCCCAAAATGGGTTAAATGGCCAGTGCTTGTCTCTGAACCAGTGAGAACTTCCTGAAGTACGTGTGATTATAGCCATGGCAATTAAAGGTTCTGAATTGACTCTCCCAACAGGGCCAGTTTGTACTGGTATCTCTTCACGCCACCCAGTACTATTTCCTGAAGACCTGCGACTACCAGTTCCCCATCATCATCAACCTCATCTGGATATACGGAACCTTCTTCTTCGTGCTCTTCTCCAACTTCTGGATCCAGGCCTACGTGAAGGGTAAACGGCTGCCCAAGCAGGACGTTAAGGCCAGCCTAAACGGTGCCGCAGCACACGCCAATGGACCAAAGCTCCACGAGAGCGGGACAACCGGCAAGGCTGTGTGCAACGGTGCCAGCAACGGCGCTGCCCACCACGAGAACGGCGGCTCCCACACGAGCAAAATGAAGAAGGCCTAGGTTCTCTGGAAGGAAACACCCAAGATGTATGACGATGTGAACTATTATTTTGGATTCCAAAGAATATTTTGGCTGTTTCTTTACTGTACCCTTTACCCACTTCAAACATGGGGAAATGACGTGCTCAATAACCTCCACAGTAGGGGTCCCACATTTTGATTGTGATTTTTGGTTTCTTGTTTGTATGGGAAACCATCTTTGGACCACATTCACGCGGCGGCCATTTTGCTCTTACGTCATACTTGGGGGTGGGGGGGACCCCTACGTCATATCCGTTGCTCTTGCGTCATACTTGGGGGTGGGGGAGCCCCTACGTCATATCCGAGTACCACGAGTATGACATAAGAGAAAAATGGTCGCCATGTGAATATGGTCAATGTAACATGGTGTATGAAGAGAAGATGTTATATGACCTAATGTTGTCTTCAATGATGTTGCAAACAGCCTCATTGTTAATTACACAGTGGTTACATGTCCATAGGAATGCATAGCCCACTTCCTTCACTACTTATCTGACCCCCACGCTCTCTCTCTCTCCCTCTGACCACCCTCCCTGGTGGACAGTCAGATAACACTGTACAGTTTCTATCATCAATAGCCTCATTTATGCCTCTGCGAAAAATGTCGAGTGACATGCGTTAGGGCTAAACTTGAATATGTCTTTTGTAAATAGTTTTACAACCAAACAAGAATAAACTAATGGTATTAGTATGCTTTGGACTTTCTAAATTTTGTTACATTGTCTATTTAAAAATTAAAATGCCAATAAATTGAATTTTAAATGTCTCACTTTTGCATTCGGTCATTTTCATAAATGGTGTTCTTGTTTGCATACTGCATGTGCACACAAATTTGTTCTGGTCTGATGGATGATGCATTTAGTGAAAGTTGTATCCATTTCTATTTGTCGAGCTGCCACAGTATTGAGACAAAGCCCTGGGTTTACAGAAGCGCTCTGTTCCTACTAAGTATGAATGCATTTGCACTGCTTGCCTGTGCTGTTGTCTCAGCCATCTGAAGTATGTGGAGCATGTAGGAGTAAAACAAGGGAACCCATTCTGCTTTGTTTGAGGAGATGCATCGGATGAGCTGCGGATCGAGCGTCCCTTCAGAGCGAATCATCGCCCACCCGACACAGCCATCGGCCTGGGTGAAAGGAGGGGAGGGGGAGCATGGCTCAGGGTTGGTCAGGGTCAAAGTTAAGTTTATTGAACCTCACAGTCATATCAATCAGAATAACATTGCTAGGTTAAATAGTATACTTCATATCCATGTAGATAATGCATGATTTATAGTCAGTGATTTAAAGTGTAATAGTGACATTTCCTGAGAAATTGTACAATTTGTACAACCGTCTATTCAGAGCAATATTGCAACCATAAACATTTATGGTATACTGTACCTTTCATGGAATTGCTGCTGAACATTGAGGCTGTAAGACAGGACATGCTGTCATTCTTTTGAACAGTAATTTAAGTTTCTTTAAGACTGTTCAAAATGACTTGAATGGATGGATAGGCCTGAATATTTAGAGTCCGTAACTCAGAATCATACGTTTAATTTTTCAGGGTGACGATTATACATCTCATGAGCAATCAAGGAATTCAAATGCATCCAATATGAAAACATTCTTAGGCATTCGTTCAGTGTGCATCAAATAGCTACGTTTCTACGTCTAGTAGTATGGTACTTCTTCAAGTCATTCTCTTTTCTCATTGTTTTTAAGGTTTGCGTGGGCTGAATCCAGCTCCCAGCTTTAAAGGCATTCTCAAAATATGGGTATTTGTATTGAAAACAGTCGTGACGTGAATGATATCAAGCTACATGAAACTGCCACTACAGTGCAGCGCTGAACCCCAATCTGATGGCTCATCATGGGCTATAGCATCTGCACAGATTGTCTGCTGCTGGGTGGGAGCCATGGCAGGGTGACGCGAGAGATGAGTTTAGATGATCCGTTTCTTCTGTTTCTCAACCAGAGATGTGGATAAGATGAACACATTCACCTGGAAGCAGTATGGTCTGCCCTTTGAATGAGTGTTTTTTCTTTCTGCTACCAGAAATCTGCTGTAGCACTGATGAGGAAGTGCTGGAGGAAGTGGCTGAGAAGATGAGAAGATGAGTTTTGAGTAATGTGTTTTAGGTAATGTTCTCCAGGATGTAGAAGATGAATTCCATGACTATGGGCTCCTCGTTCCTCTTGCGCCCCCTGCTGTGGATGACAGGGATCAACACGCTATCCAGGGCATTGAGGTACGTGGCTGGGAGGGTCTGGCCATTGCTGCCGGCCACATATCCCACCTGAAATGAGAAATTCAACGTCACAAACAGAATGATCAGCATCTTCATCATCCTCGCTGGAGCTTGCATGATTTCAACCTACATCACCTAGCTCAGCGATTCCCAACAAGTGGGCCCCCAAATAATTAGCAACTTCAGATTTAAATGATGTTCAATCAGAACTGCAGCATCACTCCCGATCTTCCGCCGTAGTCTGAAAACCCACCTTTTCAGACTCCATCATGGCCCATAGCACTTACCCTACCCCCCTTAGACAGCACTTCTTAGACTTATATAGCATTTGAAACAGACTTATAGCATGTCATGTAGCACAATAAGTGCATTGTATGTAGTCATAGCACTTCATAGTATATATGTACACCATAGTATAGCATATATGTATAGTTTATATGTATAGTGTCATTATATAGATATGTTCTAGTTATAGTTTATATGTATAGTGTCATTATATAGATATGTTCTAGTCACGTTCTTAGCTTACGCATGTTTCGCGATAAATGCATTTTACATATGTGATGTATTCCCATGCTTTTTGTTCTTGCTTAATGTAAGTCGCTCTGGATTAAGAGCGTCTGCTAAATGCCTAAATTGTAAATTGTTATAACATCAATGAAAACACGTGACCATGATATTTGTTTTATAGCCATAAACAGCAACTTAAAGTATACAGTATTGGTTCCATCGACCATAACATCGTCAATGGATTGATCATTATAATAAATATGTCCTGAAAATGCACATGGCCTACCCAGGCCAGATGGGTGGGCCATGAACACTTTCAAGATTTTCAAGTGGGCCCTGATCCAAAGAAATAATAATAAGCTAATCAAACGTATCGTTTGAATCAACATCTTGCACCGTGCTGACCTCTTGGGTGTCAAAAGTGACCCGCAGGCCCAGTTTAGCCATGCCGTCCTCCTTCAGGAGCTTGAGATGTGGGCACAGTGCCAGGCAAAAAGCCCGGGCTATCCGCTCTGTCAACCGATTGTGTTCAGCAGAGCCGGCTGGAACTCCCTTGGCGTATTCCACCCTCTGTAGAAAGAAGACCTGGACAACACACGCTAATGTACATGTGTGCACACACATGAAGGCACAAATGCAAAGTAAGGAAACCGTTTTGGATGCACTTCCAGTATTAGTGTTCTTCCAAAGCCCTGTTGGACTGTCGTCCGTGAAACCTACTGGATCCTCCCTGTCTGAAGAAATGCTGTGGTTGAATACTGAATGTATACATGTATACTGTAGATAGTACTCTAAATAACCAGTAAGACCCCTGAGGGCAAGAACGCATCCGCCTGGGTGACAGCAGACTGCTGGACGAGCACTGGCGCTTTGGAATGGGGATGGATCAACAACTTTGGGGCAGGAGTTTAAATTGACAGGTATCAGTCAAAATGGAGACATCGTAGAGGAAGGATGGATAGGGAAGGATCAACATATGGAATGTCAGAACAGGTCAACTCCATATATGGAGATCTAAGGGTTTGAGGTCAGATGTAGAGTTGCTGGCCAATATTGATTAGTGTACATTGTATGCTCAGTACTGTCCCCTTGTGAGGTCTTTCTGTCCCCTGCATCAATTACTTATTGCACATTATGTGAATGGTAATACCTGCTTGCGCCAGATTCATTCATGCATAACTTCTCTGTCGAAAAGAACAATTCTGATGTTAAATATAATTGTTAGTGGATGTTTAGTCTACCTCAGTCCATCGTATGAGCTTCCCATTTTCTTTGTATTCGGACTTCTGGAACATCTTGGTACTGCTGATGGACTCCATGGATTTTCCATCGATTGGGCTGAGAACTCTGGGAGACACAAACCTGGTGTTAGATTTGGTGCGATGCTACTGTCATTTTAACTGCCTCTCTCCAGCTTTACCACTAGGACTTTATTCCGGAACCTTCCTTAGGTCTCAGATCCTTTGTGGGTTGAATCAAAGTCCACTAAATAAAGTCCTGGTGGTAAAGCTCTAGACTAGACAATGTGCCACCTCCCTCTGCTTTGTTTCGGAATGGATTATTTCTGTTTCTGTCAAAACATTCCCTCCTGCTGGTGGCAGAAGTAGTATTATCTTTTTGATAGCCCAACTGTCTGCCTGCCCCCAGCAGTCATAAAGTCAAATCCTTATGCAAAATGAATAGGCTATGCCACTGCCGGGTTATATTCTGTTCTTTCGTTTGGTCTCAGTG
Source organism: Electrona antarctica (assembly GCF_951216825.1). Classification (NCBI taxonomy): domain Eukaryota; kingdom Metazoa; phylum Chordata; class Actinopteri; order Myctophiformes; family Myctophidae; genus Electrona; species Electrona antarctica. Next base: position 38,891,512 of record NC_136812.1, read on the forward strand.
CTCTGGCTTCTATTAAAGATCAGTGTTTTGACATTTAAGTCTACATCCTAGTTAATGGTGGGGTCCCAGGGAGTCCCCAGCTAAACGATTGATAGTATGGATTTTACAGTTGTAGACTGGAAGTCCCAGAGATAATAAATCAGATCAAATCTGTGGTGTAATGCCTATAAAACTAAACGAATCGTGCCATGCCATGAAACGTATTTAACGGGTTCCGGTTTTGTTTCCATATTATGCAACAGCTCGGTTTCAGATAAGGTTCTCAGAACCTAATTTGGGCCCTGCTCATAACACTTAATAGTAACCCCTGAACCTGAACTTGAACCTGAACTACTTTCGAAATGTTTCCCTTCAGGGGTGGTTTTGGTTATAACAGAAAATCACACCCGTGTGAACTGAGTGGTGCAAGGTCTTATATAGCCTGATCAGCTGTGGTCTGACGTCACACACTAACCATAGCAACCATGCTCGTTTTTTTGGTACGAACACGGGTACACGGGTACAAAGCCAGTTGTTGGAGTGGTTTGCACCACTCAAAAACATCACAGAACTCCACAGGTTCTGGAAGGTTTCGAAAGGTTCTGGGTTACAGAGCCATCTGACGTCATTAAAACATTGAGAATCAGGGTTCTTCTCACCCTCTGTTCACAGTGCATTTTTCCTCCACCCACTGAATGTAGACCTGCTCCTGGCTGTCTGACTGGTCCAGCCGTCCACAGGTCACGGTGTAGTCCTTCATCTCACGTAGCGCCCGCCTGAGCTCCGCCATGGTTTCCACCGTGATCTGCACCATCAGCCCATCTGAGGAGAGGGACATCGAGACGATACAGGAGGAACACACACACAGACAGCAACGTGGACGACTGGACGCACACACTCTCATGCGCATAAACACGCACACGCTCCTACACAGGCAGTCCTTTTAAATGTACATTGACACACACACACACACACACACACACACACACACAAACACACACATACAAAGATCGACACTCTAAATGAAGTGTTATTCAGGAGGGTGTTTACTTGCTTCACATAACGTAAATGGTGCATTTATATAGCGCCTTTATCCAAGGCGCTTTACAGAGATTGTGCATTACATTCACCCATTCACACACACATTCATACACCGATGGCAGCGGAAACCATGCAAGGCACCAACTAGCACATCGGGAGCAATTAGGGGTTCAGTGTCTTGCTCAAGGACACTTCGACAGTAACTCTGGGGGAGCCCGGGTTCGAACTGGCAACCTTACGGTTACCATCCAGGCACTCTACCCCTGAGCCACTGCCGCCCCCTCTTATGTAAACTACAGAATTCCTGGAGGTGAGCAGTTAAACTGTGTGGGGACATTGTTTGCCTTTTGAATGACTTACAGACGTGTATGTCCTACCTTCCACAATGCTGGACTTGGCGAGGTATCCTGCAGATGCTTTCAGGGCACTACTGAATACAAAAAAGCAAGAGCCAGTAACTGAAAACAAAAACAAAAAAACATATCTTATTTTTATAGACAGTTGAGTCCACCAATCATTGCAGTAAATCATTATTGCGCTATCTATTAAATGATAACTCAAAGTGCCACCCTGTGGTATGAAAGGGATATTACAGCATCTTATCCGACTTGTATTTCACCTCATTCCAGGGCTTGTATTCAAACAAAAATAAAAATAATTGCAACGGGCAAGGAGGTGAATTACAGGATTTGGGACTAGCTGTTTCGCAGAGCATGGGATGTGCGCCAGTGGGCTAGGGAGCGTTCCGCTGTGTTCATTTAGACCACATGCAAGTGGTTATAACCTCACAAAAACTAATCATCAGACCATCAGCATCCACTAATGGGTGGATGTTGCTTAATCCCCTCAAAGGTAATCACGCCTTAAACATTTGACCTCCAGTAACATCAGAGGTTACTAGATTGAGCCTCAGAGTAGAAACTTTTAGTAATTACAGTAAAAGGTATTTTAACAACTTTTACTTTTAGTAGCAAATTCTGATTTAAACTCAGTCTTTGAACACTATTGAACTTTTGACCTGCATAGGCTATTTAAACTATTTAGCTTTAGTCAGGTCTTAGCCAACTAAAAATTAACACTGGCATAAATGGGACTAAAACATAATTGCCCAGACTCTTCTTCAACAAAGATGGCGAAAGCAAACATTCTTTGTTCTGTACTTATGTATACAATTGTATGGTACAAAACACTGAAGTCCTTAAACCAGAAACCTAACCTCACAAAAACTATGCCTAAACCTAACCTTAACCCTAACGTACTTTATCGGCCAAAAACATGGTCTGCGGTTGTTGGAAAAATAGTAGGAGGTGTGGGTTGGGAGTCAAATGACTAGTAACGACTCTAACGAGGCTGGCTGCCAGAATGTTTTTTTCTGGCTGTATTAGAATGTGAGAAAGCCCCGCCTTGCGGACGTCCCACTACTTACTACTACTAGAAGCCTGCCCTACTAGTAGTAGCCGGCGGGGTAAAACAAGCACCCCGTCAGGTTCCACGCTCTGCGAAAAAGGTAGTCCTGTCAGGATTTCCCCTCTTGTTTCTAATTCCATTCGTTGATTGCAGGAAGTTCACACGTTTCTATACGTGAAGAAAGAACTTCCTGACCTCTACCACTAGCTTTATTACAGTATGTGACGGGAAGCCCAGACTGCTGTGTCACTGAATCACTTTAATGAGGTGCTCGTCCACCAGGTGCAGACCTTTGCGTGGCTGATTGTGAATGCTGATAGCCTGGGTCTGATACTGGCCGTCCTCTCCCTGAACACAGATGAGGTGGGAGTCTGCTGCCTCATTGAAGCACGCTCCCAACGCCAGCACGTGCTCGTTGGACTTGTTCAAGGCCTTCATCAGCTAAGGAGAGGTGGACAGACAGAGGACAACAATGACCGATGGAAATGAGAGCTACCTCTGACGACAGAATGACGTTGCCAGCTCCTCTCAAGGTTGAGTGTTTTTATTTGTGTTTTATTCAACCTTCAGTTGACCATCTCTCTCAGCAGCATCAAGACAAACATAAAGTTAATGACATTACATTGCACCATATTGCACCACATTGCACCATACCTGCGAAATGAATTTAGTCCCTTGTTCGGCTCAAACAAGGGACTAAATTAATTTCGCTCCTATGCCACCAAAATGTGGAACACCCTACCAACAGTCATTAAGACATGCAAATCCCTTGACTCCTTCAAAACCGCTCTGAAAGGGCACTTACGGACGGCTGCAATTCGAAACTGGCCCCCGTAAAATCTGAATCCCCCACCTACCCCTTTTCCCCCTCACTGCATATGTTTTTTTTCCCTTATTACCCCCTCTATGATGATTTCCTGTTTTTGGCTATATACTGTAGAAGTGTATATTTGTACGTCTCTAAATGTTATGATGAATTGAACAAGGTGGACCCTCTCGTAAACAAGTGTAATGCTTTATTGGGTCGTCCACTCACAGTTGACAGTTTTTGTATTGAGTTGTGCTTGAAATGTACTGTAATTCTGCAAACTGTTAATACATGTTTCAATCAATCAATCAATCAAACCTCGTTAATGGCATTGTACCATTAAATCATACCTCGTTATAGCCATTTGTTGGAATCTTTATGCATGTCCTCTGAGCTTCCAGGTCCACAGTGAGTCCTGGCACCATTGGTAGACTGTAACGGTAATTTCTAAAGTCCTGCAATCAGAATGAGAGGAGAGGAACATCTCATAGCTGATGACAGTTTGTTAATTTTGTTGCCATCTCTCTTAAACAGATTCAACTTTCAACTACTGTATATTATCCCTCAGATGGTAATTCTACTGGAACAGAAACATCTGTTAAAAATGCATGTAATAACAGATGGTCAAAGAAATGTTATCTTCACTAACACTGAAAACAGAAGAACATAAAACCACTCAGAAGATAATCATTGTAGGATCAGAGGTTATCCTATAAACTTCTATTCCTAACTATTGGTTTTCTCATAATGTTGGCAACCTCGACATTGAAGCTCATTTTACAGTTGCACTTGCTGTAGGTTTCTCTGGATAAGATGTTTTAAATGTTAATGATTATGGATGTTTAGCAGTAATTAGAACAATTAGAACTATAAGGACAGCTGCATTCCTCACCACCAGCAGTCTCATTATGGTGTGTCCTGTCTCTCCAAACAGAGCCTTCCTAAAGCGTACGCTATACAGTGGACACGGGTAGACTGTAGAGAGATAGGAACAAGGCAAGTAGATAACATTCAATACTGAACGCACGCACACACGCGCACGCGCACACACACACGCACACGCACGCGCGCGCACACACACACACACACACACACACACACACACACACACACACACGCACACGCACACGCACACGCACACGCACGCACACACACACTCACACTCACATCGGTACTCAGCCCCCAGTCGCAGCATGAGGCGCAGGGGGAAGGCTTTGGCCCAGGCGATCTCTGCCCGATGGACCAGCAGGCCAAAGAGACAGGGCTGGTTGGGCAGAGGAAGGCCATGCACGGACTGGAGAGTGGAGCACACATAGAGGAAGCCTGCATGGTCATCACTGCCCAGGAAGGAACCGCCAAAGCGGGACAGGGTCAGGTGGCTCACAATCTTCCCTAGAGAAACATAGTGGATGTCAGGCCTATTTAGGACTGTATACTTACAGGACACAGTAGTTTAAGTATTTTTAACCAAAATAGTGGCTCGCCCAAAATATCCTACGCTTCCCAAAAATGCAAATGTCCAAAGTAAAAAGATGAGGTAACAGACCAGTGTCGAATACTTTTAATTGTGCATAATTTACACAGCATTTGTCTAAGCTCACAAACACACTGTAGACTACTTGACAACACAACTCCAACACAACTCTTCCTCATGTACCAACCTGTAACAACAGCCTATTCAACACTGTAAAGGATGCTAATTTTAAAGTATTAAATGTTTTTTTGCATTGGTCTATCTCATCTTCATTAAAACAACAATTATGTTATCTTTTGTAGAAGCCCGAACCCTGATTCAGAACATTTGCAAAAAAAATGTAGGAACTTTACTACAGCTCTGTGAGCTTGTGAAATCTGCTATTTTTGTGAGTGACTCACAATCAGTAAATCAGTGCAAAACTGATGAGACTTTCTCTCTCATTTACTGGTTTTGTATTTCTATTTTACTATATTCTTATATATTCCTGTCTGCCCCAGCTGTTGCTCATTTGTAATCACGCCCCTGTGAATAGTCTTGTTCCCGAGGCAGTCCTCATTATCTTGTGTATTATGTTTGATAGCTCCTGTCTTTGTTCACCTGAGGCAGGACTCCAGAGAAGAAGGGAAGATATAACCTCATTGTCAGCTCTGTAGCAGTGGCCGGCAAACTGCGCTCTTTTGGATCGGACCAGTGAAGAAACACGGGGAAGGTTGCCGTATATTAGATTAGTCGATGGGTGGCTCTTCCAAGACAGATTTTGCGCTCTCATTAGAAGGCGGGTGTAAGTGCCATCCAACCGATTCTCTTGTTTCTTTGAAAGTGTCCATGTCTCGGAGCCATAGAGTAGAATCGGCTCAACGGTCGTCCTAAATATTTTTACTTTTAACATCTTACTAAGCGTATATATAAGTGTTTATATAATGTGGTTATTGTTGGATTTGCATATGTTTACGTACTAGGTGTACTAGTAGGTGTATATCACCTCTTATCTTGCTGTCCTTCATTTCCGTCCTCAACAGCATGAAACACTAACATGTAACAATGTTCTTGGCAGCGTTAAAAGAATCCCAGTTACAATATGTTATTTGATCAATTGAGTATATGTAACTCATGGCCGTGAAATCCCAACAGCGAGCTAAACCTAAGAACCACACTCTACAAGTTTAGCATGTTGGTGTGCAGTGTGCAATGGCTGACCTGTGAGAGCGTCCCTGTACAGCTGAATGAAGTGGTTGAAGATGTCTTTGGGGAAGCTCTTCTCTTCAGGCAAACACTGCAGCAGTATCACTACCTCCACCTGGCCTACCGCATGCATGCCCTTCGAGGTCACACACCAGCACTTCCTGTTGACGTCTACACAGAAGCCGACATACAACTTCATGAATCAGTGTAGTCTACATTTAATGTATTGCTAGAACAGTGGCCGGAGCAGCCCCTAACAAACCTACATCTAAGTATTTGAATTGTTTCTGCAATGCAGTCCTTTTTTTAAATCTCCAAATAGTTTTCGGCCAGTTTTAGCAACCACATTGAATTTAGATTCCACCAGATGTATTGGTAGCGGAGATCTCAGATTGTCTGGCTACGCGAGACTACGCAACAATGACGTGCAAGCTGTTTTACCCACACAAAACAGTTACTGACTGCTGAGCAAATAAAGAAGATGCACATACAGTTAACCAGTTTGACCATGGCAAGCAGGTTAGCATTGAGGACAAAGACCAGAGGTTTGGGCCTGCCGCTCTCCAGCTCTTGAATGAGGAGCACCTCAGACGGTCTTTCCTCCACAGTATAATCTGAGGAAACACAGTAACACAGATACTAGTATATATAGCCTGGAGAGCCTCCAAAGACAGGCACTTCCCTACATCTCCTCTCACTTTCACCACTATCTGCTCCAGCAGGCTTCTGAGATTTATCTTTGGTCGCTGAGGACGAGTGCAAGCTTCATTAACATTTGATGTAAGAAAGCTGGCTCAAGGACGCATCATTTATTGAATATTTCTTGGATGAGCCTGATTTTAAACATCAGAATCTAACATCAGTCATTGCTGTTGTTAATTAACCTTAATTGAACTGCCCAGTAGCACAATTTTGTTTTGAACTATAATGGCCAATGGAGATCAGTGGCAGCTAGGTGTGAGAGGGAACACATACTTGTGCATGCACTAACACACACACACACACACACACACACACACACACACACACACACACACACACACACACACACACACACACACACACACACACACACACACACACACACACACACACACACACACACACACACACACACACACACACACACACACACACACACACACACACACACACAGTACCACTGGTACTAAGCAATTCCACTGACGCACATATGCCTTGTCCAGGTAATGAGTGGTGATATGACCTTTTAGTCACAAGATAACATTGTGCTGCAGAGTCTCTGAGCTCACTTCAATGGGCAACCATTAGCCCAGACTGTACAGTACGTTGTGTTGTGATAACATTATGAATAGAGCCTGTACCTCCTTTCACTCCGGTTGAAGTGAGGATTGGAGGTAGGCCATCCAGGGGGATAAGGTTGGCAGAGCTACTGATGTAGCTGCTCACTATAGGTGCAGTCCCCCAACCATAGGGACCACATGCCTCCTATATGACAAAGGAGAGAGGAGGCAGGGGCACAAGGGAGAGAGAATGGCCATGCATTTAGGTATTATAACTGGTATAGTCAAAAGCACTGGTTCTCAACGTTGGGTCCAGGGACTCCCAGGAGACCTTGCAGGAGGAGAGTCTCCAGCTAAATGACTGCTTGTTAGGAACCAAATGGCTCTGAGAGTGTACTAATTGGACCGAATTGCCCTTACGGACCTTATGGAAAAAGGTTGAGAATCACCGGTGTTCAATCTTTGAAATAAAACAATGAAGGCAATGTAGAGTTCCCTGGGCCGTTATGGGGTAAACTGTAGAATTTCACTGAACATCATATTGTTGCTGTCGTTGCTGTCGGGTGGAAACCTCACCGTCCAAAACGGTTTAGGTCCTTTCAGACGGGGAGCGGGTGACGCACCCTGGATCAACGACAGGTCTGCTCCAGGTCTGATCATGAGGGGCGCGGGCGGGACTCCCGGGACACGTAGGTGTCGGGGGAAAAAAATCTCACCACAATCCAGGTCTAGTCTCCCACAGGCGTGTCCACGAAACAAACACGAGTGTGACAATTTCACGGGACCATGCAAATGAAAATATGCTTGCGCAATCGCCCCTCAACTTCTCCGCACGTCCAAAATAAATGCACGCCTCTCATTGAAAATGAATTACTAGGCACGCGCCTAGTAATTAATTTTCAGACGTGCGAGAGGCGTCTGAAAAGGCCTTTACTCTTCAGGAATCAAATTTAAAAAATATGGAAAATAGATGCTCTAGTCTAGTACAAGCTCAAAATGTGAAGATCAGCTATTTTAGCTACCTTTGTGTGACACTGTACAGTACAGTAGTATGACAAAGTTGGGCATTCATGAAAGAAAACGAAAAGTTTAAATATGGAGATAACCATGTTCTCTCCACAGTCCACAGTCAAATGGATGCTAGAATCATTATCTCACATTGATGTTGGTTTCCTGTGGCCGTACGCCTCTCCTCATCTGCGGTGAGTCGACGGGGCTTCTCAATGGTCCTCCCAGGCAGGGTCTTCTCATGAGTGGTGACAAAGTGGGCTCTCTGACTGGTGTAGTCGGTGCAGACTCGGACTGCTTATTGGACAGAATGTCGTCAGCAAACCACACCCTCCTCCTCCCTCTGGGAGGTGTCCCTGAAGTGAACAAAGTGTCACCGTCAAGCAAAGTCATATAAATGTTGTATACAATGCAGATTTTCAAAGTGCCGGGCCGGCTGTCAAGTTCACCGAGGGGGCATTTGGCAAACAAAAAAGATCAAATAAATCATAAATAAATAAAATGCAGTATATGATTTAAGTTTAAATTAAATTCGTAATATTATTGTGCTAGTTTAACAATTCACAACCTGGTGTCCCTATTTTGGGCATGTCATTGATGTCTTTTTAAAACATTTTCTGGCCATTTTGGATTGGGGTGGGGCCCGGGGGACGCCTTCAGGGGTTATGACCATTTGGGGGTCCTTTGCATGAAATGTTTTCGGAACCCCTGATAATCAATGGCCATTAGTTCTGTAAAGTATATAAGAAATGACTCCTTTCTCACTTTTAACAAGGGTTTCATTCTCACTTTTAAGAAGGCTTGAGTGACAGGAGACACAAACACGGCCCTCCTTGCCATCCATGTGCGTGAGTCGGAACTTCAGATTAGAGCAAACTGCACAGAAAACCTGGGCAACACATGGGCACACATCAATTCACCCAGTTATAGTCACACAGTTAAATATAATTTGAGATTGAATGAATAGCATAAAGAAGTAAAGAAGCAGTTATTATATAATCATAATCAGAATTCTAAACTTTGAATACGATTGACTTTCTAATGTGTCATCCATTTTCTCACCTTCCCGCAAGCACGGCAATGGTGTCTCCTCTTTGTGAAAGTAAACTTGACCTCACACTTCATGCAAACTTGTGCTTGAGCATCAGGCACCCACTCTGGGGCCACCTCCCCAAGGACACTTCCTCGCTCCTTTGCCAGAATACCAACCGGACAGTCATTGTCAGGATCTACTGAGGGTAGCTCATTGGAGGCTGTGGTGTGAGCCCCCATTACTCCACTGGCTGCTTCTCCGTTAGCCTCATGGTGTCCATTAGGCTCAGGGATACGGTGGGATTTGTCCTGGCCCTGGAGCTCATTGTCCCCCAAGCTCCCATACGTCTCCTCCAGGTGAACATCTGAAGCAGCGGACTGCTCCTGCTGATGATCAAGCCCGCTTTCCTCCACCTCCTTCTCCTCAATCACGGAGTCCTCCTTGGACGGGAGTGACTTTGGCATTTTATTCTCCTCCTCCTCTTCCTCCTCTTCTGGCCATGCAGCTTCAGCAGGGCTCAGCACCAGGGGACTGCAGGCCTCCCCGAAACACCTCTCTCCCCACGTGGAGAGGGTGGTCACAGTGCAATGGCCCTCCTCGAGGTGTTTGAGGAGCTTCTGAGATTGGCTCTGCAGCTGCGGGGCTGCAGGGCTCTTTTTGACAGGCTGCCACGACTGAGCAGGTTCCAATGTCTTCTGGTCCACGGGGCCCGCTTCGGGACATTGGACAGTTCCATCTGTGGGGGCTTTGGATGGGGACTCTGGTTTGATGTGAGCACAGCTGCCCAGGCCTGGTTTAGTGACGTCCCCATCTTTGAGCACCAGGAGGCAGGGTCTGTTCAACCACTGGTGCTTGGTGGCCATAAGAGACGGAGTGTCCCCTTCATCTGGTGATATGGGAGTGTGTTATGATTATAAAATATCAGGCGCAGGCAATCGCATGCCAAAGGACACACTTGAGTGCACATTCCTTCTCTACACACAGACAAAAGCCACATAACATACCAGTGCCACTCACACATGCATTGCACACATGTACGCATGTAGTACGCACACAAATAAATAATAACATTTGTTAGAGAAACATGGGTTCCCTATAGAGTAATAATGGGCACTTAACAGCTTGGGCCCTTTTATATCATTTATATCACTATGGTAATAGATTTCAATCATCATGAAGCTCCATTACCTCACTCTTCTTGTCCCTGAAAGGTGCATGTGAGCTGAGTCACACTATATAGTGGAATATCGTCATTGCTAAAGGGTGCCAGCTACTCTCTGAAAAAAGATAGTTCTGCTGCAGATTGGTCTGGTGTGGACTGAACAGTACTTTATCGAACCATCAAAATATTCAAAGGATTTAGCAAATGAATGGTACATTACTGCTATGCAGAGAACTGTTAATGGTTCTGTAAATCTGTAATATTCAGCAATCAAGCCCATAAGCTTCACCGCCATAGGCTTCCCTCAAGAGAAAATACCCGAATGATTCTGTGTTCAATACAGAAGCACAAATCCATTTCTGTTCGCAATGGCTGTGTGCTATGTGTATAATGGTCATCTTCGGTTGTATATTTATGTAGAAGCAACTGATGTTTATCATAGGCATATTTGCTTATATGGCTTATTGATGAGGTATATAGGGGTACAGTATAGCTACATAGCGACGTAGAGTTTATTGCCTGGCAATAATATTAAACCATTGATTTTCTGTATAGGGCTGTATATATTACACCTTCATGGTGTATGAATTGACATAGGGCTATATAAGCCTATATGTGCCTGTTTATTCAGAATGATTAAGAAAAGCTCTAACCAAATATGGGTTTGTTTTGATTGCAGCCAAGTTATCTCAGTCAGCACCTTCTGAAAAGCATAGGCTTATAAAACGGATAGCGGTATTCTAATAACTGACAGTGAGCAGCATTGAGACAATAGCTAGTCCATTTCAATTTCATTCGCCCAGTAGCCCACAGTGATTCATGATCAATGCCATGGCACAGGATCTAACTAATTGCCCCCCCCCACCCCACCCCACAAAAAAGGCAAACGTGCAGCTGCCTATTGTACGTCATATAGTTCACTGTCACAGTTCAACACACCACGACATTTAGGCTAATGTATACAACTCAACTGACTCGTTAAAACAGAAATAGAGAAGAATGTGGCAACAGCAACAACTCCGATAAAGTATCCGGGATAAACTGCATTGCAGGTCCTTTGCAAAAAAAACGAAAAAACAAAAAAAACAGTCTCTGGCTCTGCCAATCATGCTGGCGGGCTACCGCTACCGAGCACACATGTCACGGTACAACATCCCGGCAGTGAAGCTCGCTCATACAGCTGACTGGGCGCTTGTTTCGCGGGACAGTGACGCATCTAGCCTGCTATCATCACACGTGGAAATGTTTAATCCGTTTGCGACCATTGAACACAGCAATGCGACATTTGCTCCCCATATCCCGCTAGGCGAATTCAAGCAGAATGTGTTCCCCAATATAACATTCGCTATATAATAAGAATGCGATACCGTGCGTTGAAAACACACATGTTTTCGGTGTAGGGCTATCGAGCGCCACCAAAAAAAATGCTAAATCAGCGGGTTTTTTTCTGACAAACACAGGCGGTATAGAACCATAATCCGACAATAACACCAATAACGACTGAATGAAAATTCCTTGAACGAAATCAATTAAAGTCTTACCCTCCGTTATTGCACCCAAAAGACTCTCGTTCTCGTCATCCCGGGCAGTGAAGAACTTGAGCATTTTAATCTACACCATTTGCGGACTGCTGAGGGAAACTGAATTAAGCAGCGGTCTCTGGCTCACAAACGGGGGATTGGATGATTTCGCTTCTCTGCCCCCCCTCTATATGACCCCCCCCCCCTTCCTCACTGCAGTTCTTTGAAGAAACAGTCAAGGTGTGCATAAATGCATTTCCCCAGAGTGCAGTATATGAAAACATAGGCTACAGTAGAAGACACCAAGACAGTGTAAAAAGCATTTTCTAAGACATGCATGACCCTTTTTGATAAAAGCATTAATTATATTCACAGTTGGTTGATGTTGAACACATGCTGTTGAATGAAACTGTAGTATTGATTGAAGTATTTAACAGAATGGAGAATTCAATACTAGCTATACAACTCAGTACAAGTTGCTTGTCAGCATCATTAAATGGAGAAGCATGCAGTGGGCTACTCGTCAGCACTGCACTGCATCATCAATTGGGGTCTATGCCATTACTGTAGCATTCTGCTTGGAAGCCATCCATGGAGCCAACTAGATGCACCTAGATGTCTGACTGTGGTGAAAAATCACACCTGTGTGAAGTGAGTGGTGCAACTCCGTGTGGGGGTCCCCGGAAGTTCCAGACCCACAGGATCGTGCCCAGGGTTCCGGTGAGCCGCCCCGTGTCCGAAAAGGTTGAGAACTGACAGTTACCGTGTGGATGTCGCCAGGGGGTCCCTCTACTGTACTGTCACACCCGAAATCATCATATATACAGTTAATGTGTGTTAGGCTGCATAACAGTGAAAACCAACCAAACACAATTTTCGTGCTCAGACAGACCCAGCCAGGGACACAGCCAGCCAGCCAGCCAGGGACAGACAGACACACATAGCATAATGGAGTGGTTGCACCACTCAAAAATAAATAAAAACTCAAATAAGGACGAGGTGCACAATATAGCAAATATCATTTTCAAAACCAGGAGCAATAAACCACAGCACCATCTAGAAAACGTTTATCGGTTTTATTACGTTTCATAAACAAAACAAAAAATCTTAAGACTAGCTTTTATGACCACTGCCAACCTGCTGACATTGTGGTGACAGGTATTTTAACTATTGACCAAAGAGAGGGATTTTGCTCCCCATTTTTTATGCAATAGCCAGTCCGACAAAGACATTCTTGGGGCATTTGGGAAATAGAAAAGTCTCTGGTTGACGGGGGTTAGGATTTGATATGTCTGATAGCTAGAGTTAAAACACTGAGGGAAAGTTTGCTTTGCTTCACTGCAGTCCAATCTGTGTACAGTAAGGAACCATGGGGTTGGGGGACATCAGTTGGCTTCATTTTTTGATGCTTCATCAAAGTTCTCCACAAGATCTGCAGGGGGGGAAAACAATGTAGGCAGAAAAGTTTTGACTGTGAAATTACACAATGGCTTCTAAACCAGTAGTTCTTTCAAATCAATATTTTTCTAAATTGTTCGAAAATAGAAGATGTACAAGCTCACAGCGTGTCACAAAGTGACATGCTGTGAGCTTGTAAATCTCACAAAATCTTTGAATAGCCAACACAAAAGAAAATCTAAAAATCTGCTTTCCATGTTATAATGGGTTAAAAAAAAGAACTATGCCAACTCACAAAATAATCTATTAGGCCTACACTTTGTGCGCGCAACTTTGTGTGCTTCGGGTGGCCAAGTCATAGACCGTGACGTATGCAGAAGTGCCATTTACGCCTGTGCTTTGTGGCTGTGATACGTCACTGACTTTACCGATGACTTTTCAATCGTGCACAACATTGTGGCTGTTTGCAGTTTCCCTTTCCGTAATGTGATGGAACGATTGCGGTGAGCACGGACAAAACACGGTCAGTGGCCAAAGACACATCGCTGTCTGCCTTCATTCAGACAGACGTAAGCGTGCCGCAGCTTCTAGTTGATATACAATTTTCGAAAGTTACAGAATTAAAAGAATGTTAATTATTCTTTAGTTTGTAACCTGATAATATTTCCTCAGATTTGATCTAGTTGCGATATTGAATTGAAAGACTTCCTAATTCATCGTATGACAAAACTGTGTTGAATAGTGAATACAGATAGTCTTACCGGGAACGTCATCATCCTCCTCCTCAATGTCTTCTGCCTTTGGAGCTTTGTTGTCAAGAGCTGGAATAAGGAACAAGGGAAATGTCTTACTGCTTAGCTCAGGGATTCTCAACCGATTTTATTTCAAGGACCCCCAGTTTGATAGGCCCACAGACCCCCGATTGATTTGCATGTCTGGGACCCCAATCCACACTTTAAAACCCTTAGTGTTTATTTAATCGAGTGTACAGCCTTGGACTTGCAGACCATGAATGGTCCAATTGGTTAGTCATTCATGACGTCACATCAGTAATCTATGGCATATCTATGACATGACTTCACATTTGGGCAAGGTTTCAGCCTGATCAGAGCCATTGACTTCCATCATTAAAGTTATCATTTCAAAATGTATCAAATATGTGAAGAAAATATAAGTAGAGGTACGTCTGTGGCCTACTGGCAGTGTGCGCAAGAAATGTGGCACCGATTGGTCCAACAGTGTGCAAGATTAGCTCTGGACAAATAGATTGACAGACCCTCTTATACTGTAGATGGCTAGACTCCAGCAGAGCCATGCCGTACAAATGTCCCTAAATAACAAAATCATCTATGACATATTTATGGCTTTCACTTCGGTGAAAATACACCACTTAATAAATCCCTACATAAACAAACAGCATCCCTGTAGAACGTCATTAAAGATACGAGTACAGTATCTAATTACGTAGGTACTGTAGGTAATGAGTGTTGACAAAATAATAAATTTGAGTCTTCATAGAATATTCCTAATTGGATAGTCCTAATCCAATGGTTGTCAAACTGTGTGCCGAGAGACAACCAGGTGTGCAATGGGAGTTTGTGACAACTACACATCACAACTACACAAAAATGTTCTATATCAGGCAAATTATATACCCCAACAAAAGATATTGTAATCACTTTCAACTTGGTGCCCCAATTTTGGACATGTGGACAATTAAGCTATTAAGGCTATTTTTCAGACATGAATACAGGTGTGCCTTGAGATTTTGCCTTGCCCTTGTGTGCTAGTGTCCTAGTCTCTCTCTAGAGTTGTCAACTTGGCAGTTGGCACACAATTTTCAAATGCTTCTGCCGGAAGCACTGAAAATGCATCGGAAATAAAGTAGATTTCCTTACTTGTGTCAACTCAACAGAGCAAGACCTTAAAGTGAGGAAGGAACTTGCATGGAGGGCCCTGACCGGCATGGCCAGTGTATGGAACTCCATGCAACAGTAGAGTCTATTCTCCTATACAGCAGTGAATGCTGGACCCTGAAGACAACCCTGCAGAAGTCTCTAGATGGGTGCTACACCAGAATTCTGCGTGCAGTACGTAACATCAGCAAGAGTCCACATGTTACCAACAAGAATCTGTATGATGGAATGCCAAAAGGTAAACCCGAAAATAGCAGCCAGGAGAATGAGACTAGCAGGAGACACCAAGAGCTGCCAGCCAGTAGGAACCAACACACAGGCATCGGTCACAAGGACATCCCACATTAACATATGCGGATGTACTCAAGAGCGACCAACAAGCTGGCCAGATGTATGGAGAACCGGGATGACTGGAAGCGACGATGGAAGGCTCGTCCGAGGACGACCTAGAGAGATAGACTACAGGACAGATGGACTCACCTTGCCGGGGAAATTGTTCTGCCAGTTTACGCAGGCTGGTGAGACTGTCAGCTCCCAGCTGACTGAGGATGCCCGGAAGCATCTCTGTTAGCTGCTTGGTCTCAGCGTGGCCGGTGATGGCGAAGGTGTTGGCAGAGAGCGAAGCCTGCACTTTGGGGTTGTTGAAATGGATCACAGTGCCATCATCTTTGATCATGTTCACCTAAGAAAGGTTAAACAGGTAAGGTTATGCATACAAATGTGGCCTTCAAATTATTTTCAACTTTTATTCCATGTTGACCTAGTGAATGTGAGGTCTGTGTGTTAAGTAGGACATCATGATGAAACACTATTTAATCAAGGGTGGTTTTCAATTTAACAAGCATATGGGGTGTCAGGCAGCTCAGCTACTTCAATCAAGTTTATTGTCATATCATCACAGGTTTACAGATATAAAGAAGTAGGTGAAATTATTTTTTGTGCAAGCTCCATTGTTTTGAGAAGAAATGAAGGGGGGGGGGGGGGTCGTGGGAGCAAGGAGACATTTTTTGGTAGCACTTTGGTAGGTCCACTTAGCAGCAGGTATGTACATGTGATTAGACATTAGGTACAAAAGAGCGTCAGTGCATTGTACATGAGATAAAGTGCAAATAGACTATCAATGTATCCATATAAGCAGGTTCAACCACATCTCTCTCTCTTCCTTTGGTGTCCTGCCTCTATACTTTCCTATGTTAGATATAAAGCACAGAAAAGAAGAAGTACATTATGACTGTCATACTGGACGTGTGTGTGTGTGTGCGTGTCTCAGTGTCTCAAATGTAAATGTGGAGAAAAAAAGAAAAGCTCTTGATTTTTAAACTTCAGCTGCTGTATTTGGGGGATTTGATACCGTATATTTTACATTAGGAGTAATATAGACCCATATTTTGAGTGGCTAAATATGCCTTTTTTACTACATTTTACTGCGATTTCTTTATTATTATTTACTATAGTCCACCTAGACCCCCAGGAAATTACATCTGGCCACAAAAGATCACAGGATCTATTGAATGTGAAAGAGGAGATGACAAAACTGACATATTGAGCCTACGACACAGTATAGCAGCCCCCTACGTCAGTTGTTCATTCAGACACACGGAGAACAACTACTGTGGCCAGATGTAATTTCCTGGGGTCTAGTAGGTGTAGGACTATAGTAATAATAAAGAAATTAAATTTAGAGGAAAAGAAGAAAAACAAAAAAACCTATTTAGCCACAGGGACAATATTTAAAAACAATGATTATAAAATATATTTTAGCAATCAATCAGCCAGAATGTAATTTAGCCTCTTACACTACAGTTAAAGGCTATATCAGTGAAACCCAACTCATTATTCCAGGCTGCGGTGCAGTTGTGTGTTCAATTACCTCCTCAATTCCAGCAATATTGTTAACAGCCAATTTCTTTAATGAACTCTGTAGTTTTTTGTCATCAGCTGTCGCTGTTCTGTGTACCACCTTCTTCTTCCTACGAGCTGAGCCCTGAAACCAAAGCAGACATAATAAGCCCAGAACATATTTACATTTGTAACTTGGGGCTGAGCATATCTCACCAGAACAACTTGGGACAATAGGCAGAATATTAGGACTCATGCAGGACTCAGTCTTTGAGGCTGTTCCAGGGGGTCCCCAGATATATCATTGCTAGGTAATGGGAACCAAATGCAGCCTTACAAATTGAAGCATTATTTATGAATGGTTCCATTTGTAAATTCTCAAAGTTAAATTGACAGGTTTTTACAGCGGGGCATATCAAACTATGTCCTTGAAATTAAGAGGTTGAGAATCACTTAACAGGCTTTTTGTTGCGTCCTTAACTCAACCTTAATTGTCTGTCTGACAACACCGACGTTGTGTCTTATCTGATCCATGACAGTTGATATATGGTTATTGTGCATGTGCAATAACTGTGATCGCCACCTTGCAATCTCAAGCCAAACAATGCAATTTCCTGGATGTCAACATACCTTTCCTCCTATCCGCACCTGGGCTTGAAGTTTGGCCAATTTCTCTTGATTCATGGTGTTACTATAAAACAGGTGTACATTGTGAATGTGACAAGGTTGTGGAAATGTCAAGATAACATCTGATCGACAACTATATATGTGTTATTATTATAGCGATTAGCTCCAGCATGCTACTGCTTCCATCATGATTACTGGCCTTGCTGCGATATTAGCTAGAGTAGCTAGCAAATGAGCTAGCAATGGAGCAGAGTCGATTTAAAAGCCCAGCCCAATGAAAACAGACAGACATAACAAAAAACGATCGTGTAGCTTTCCATATAAATCCACAAATATGCCATAAATCCACAGAATGGATGCTGATGCAATCGCACAACCCATAACAAGCAAGCCACACAAACCAGACACTGATATGTCAACCTGTTATGATGATACTATAGTACAAAATAAAAACACAGAGCCTTTTCAGCACTCATCAGAATTGGCTGTCAATATAAATATTAAATAAGTGTGCCGCCCTGAATCGTCTACGTCGACCAAACTATCAGTCCGTACACACTTTAACTTGTGATAATAGCTTTCACATACACGCGTACATTTATATATTTTTGTATCAATCCAAACCTGATGAAATATCCACAGAAGCATGCGGCGGAGCGAAAGATGGAGGGGAGGAGGACGGTATGACGTCACACACACCATATGGTCGGGGTTTCTTCTTCTCGCAGAGAGCTATAGGCTACTACCGCCACCTATAGGGATTTCTTTGGGTGAATTAAGCCTGGTTATTACCGTTATTCTCAAACCTTTTACCAGTGGTGGAATAAAGTCACTATGTAGATTGATGTAGTACTAGTATGTACATTTAATTATTAAAGTACAATTTGGAGTTATTTGTACTTTACTTGAGTATTTCCCAATTGTCAATACTTTTACTTCTACTCCACTACATCTCAAAGGCAAATAGGCCTATTGTATTTTACTCCACTACACATATTGTAAAACTTTACTAGTTACTTTGTAGATTTGGATTATTATTACAAAACATACATTTACCTTACCACTACATCACTATATACATTTTGGCCCTTTGAAAATAGCCGCTCTACAAGCTCCCAATGCAAGCTTGTAGATCGGCCATTTAGATTTCTAGCCTATACGTTTGAAAACTTGAAATCATACTATGAATTCTGCATAATGACATTAATGAGTACTTTAACTTTTGGTACTTTAAGTACGTTTTGATGCCAATACTTAACTGAGTATTTCTACATTGCAGTATTGATACTTTTACTTAAGTAAAAACATTGAGTACTTTTTCCACCACTGATTATAAGACACATAAACCCATCATTTACAGACCTGTAAGGGTCCATTTGGAAACCCCTCAAGGCACTCTGCAAGAATTAAGTTTACAGTCCCATCATTCTCTGGTTAGGTTATACAAACTATAAGACCCACACACATTCAGCAGAAATGAACGAAATAAACATTTTATTTTGTGTGTGAGGCATTGCATTTACAGTGCCAGATTTTGTTTTCAAGACCGAGTTCCATGTATGCTGATGATCCAGTCATAATATGCTGATGCTCCAATCACACTATGCTGATGGTCGTCACAATGTAAAAGATGCACTTTAGTGGCTGAAACAGCTGAATGTGACAGCTGAGCTGAACAGCTATAAATAAAATACAATACATTATCAGTTACAAATGTCATACAAAACATCAGAAGTCAGGTCAAAAGTATCTCTAAAGATATAGCATCAACATCACAGTTCATCTTCACAAGCTTCAGGAAAGATACATGGAGCTGCAATTTCCAACTTCCTTAGAACGTCTTAGAAACAGCAGTCTTAAATACCACCAGCAGATCACAGATAGAATCTATGAAACAGCTACAATACAGTATAATTATCCATGTTTTCTGACATTTATAATAAGAAGTTATAATGGAAACATTTTGTTCATAGGTTCTGAGTCGTAAACAAGAGACAAACATCTCAGTTATAAACTTGTTAAAATTGAGCGGATTGCCTTGCCTCAAAATGAGTGACAAAGCACTGGAGTCTGGATTTTGGGCATGTGCTGTAAGGCAACATATTTGAAATACCGGTAATTCACAAATCTTCAAAAATAGGTAATCCTAGAATAGCCAATCTACAATCTCACAATGCATCGTCGTGATGAAATGTGGTGTGAGTTTGTAGATTTACTATTTTTGCTGTGCAATACCGTTGTACGATGAAGTGGAAAATAGGGCTTAAGAATTAAGTGGTTAAAAAATAAACTATGATGACACAGATTATAAAACATTGTAAAGTGACAATAGACATGTTTATTACATAATGCAATGAGAGTCCATTTATCTCCTTTCCGAACCGTGGACCTTCTAGCTGTGAAGCGACAGCACTACCGACTGTGCCACCGTGACCTCTGTGCTGATTGTTTTGATCTCAGTGTCGGGCCGTTGTATCATACCCTGGCAGTTCGGTCGGAGACGCATGCTGACTTCCTCCACTGAGCAGAGGGGTATGTTGCACCTCCAGCGCTGTGGAAGCAACAGGAGAACATTCCTCAGTACAGCCTTCCTCAGCAGGATGTAGGTCCAGGGGTCCAGGATCTGGTTCCAGGTGGCCATGCGCACCGCCGGTAGCAGACTGAAAGGTGCAGGCTTGTCCTTGGTTTGTATACTCAATATGAAGGTACAGATCTAGACAGGACACAGAACAATGGGAAGAGAAGTGGATATATATATATATATATATATATATATATATATATATATATAATGCATATACATACATATATATCACAAAAAACAAACATCTCAGGAACGACAATGTCTATTATCAACTCAGTTCCCTGAACTAACCACATGCTCATCCGTTAAGATAGCTGAATAAAATCAGAGTGAATTGAAGAAAGCACACACCCAAAACACAAATATATTCATGTATTCAATTTACTTGTCTTCTTCAGGCAGTAAAGTTTTGAGTGTGCAACCTGGGGATTGCAAATGAAAAGCAGGACTATGAAACTGTTCAAGCACGTTGCTTGTGATCTTTGTCTATCGCCAGCATTGTAGATAATGGAGTTGTAGTTACGTGTAGTTACATTACAATCTGCTCTGGTCTTTATCAGGTCTGTATATACATTTCTTTATCTCTATAGGCCTACTCTCTCCTTAGAAGACATTTATATCAGTGACATGTCCTTTTCATTTAACTATCTTTAGCTAGTCTATTACACTTTTTGTTTTATGAAATCGTTAGATAATGCATCCTGTCAAGTTTTGTAACAAAATGAGTACTGAAACTATTTGAAATAAAAGTGTTTTACTGAAAAGTTGGATGCATGAAATTTAGAACAAATTATTCTACTTTCTAAATAAAGGATCCTGGGTTACTTAAATATTTGGTTGTCCTTAGCCTGTTGACCGCCATTAATCAGGGATATTACCTACAGTATAGTTAACTTCACATCAACACTGGGGAGACACTGCGGAGGCACTGGGAGACACTGGGGAGGCACTCAAGGGGACACTGGGGAGGCACTGGGGAGGCACTGGGGGACACTGGGGAGGCACTGGGGAGACACTGGGGAGGCACTGGGGGGACACTGGGGGGACACTGGGGGGACACTGGGGAGGCACTCAAGGGGACACTGGGGAGGCACTGGGGGACACTGGGGAGGCACTGGGGAGACACTGGGGAGGCACTCAAGGGGACACTGGGGAGGCACTGGGGAGGCACTGGGGGACACTGGGGAGGCACTGGGGAGACACTGGGGAGGCACTGGGGGGACACTGGGGGGACACTGGGGGGACACTGGGGAGGCACTGGGGGACACTGGGGAGGCACTGGGGAGACACTGGGGAGGCACTGGGGGGACACTGGGGGGACACTGGGGAGACACTGGGGAGGCACTGGGGGGACACTGGGGGGACACTGGGGAGGCACTGGGGGGACACTATGGGGAGGCACTGGGGAGACGCTGGGGAGGCACTCAGGGGGACACTGGGGAGGCACTCAGGGGGACACTGGGGAGGCACTCAGGGGGACACTGGGGAGGCACTCAGGGGGACACTGCGGGGAGGCACTGGACATTTCATATGATTCACTGATTCACTACCCCCCCAGTTGAGGACCCCTGTCCTACAGTAACTCTGTGGACAGAGGACTTCTTGAGCCACATAGCAGAGATGAGGCTCTACCTGGGTACCAGTATGCATGTCTTACCAACAAGGGTCCCCAGCACACACAGGATAACAGCATTATAGCCAGGAGCTGGCAAATCATCTCCAAGTCATAGGAGGTGCCTCCTGTGCTGTGCTGCTTGCGGCGCAGCCTCGACTGCAGCAAGGTGCGGCTGGTCAGAGTATTGCTCACAATGGAGAGCATCATGGCTAGTAGACCCAACGTGGAGAAGAGCAGAGGGAGGAAGACATCCAGCCTGTCCCTCTTGCCCTCCATGCGGAAGAAACACCAGCTCCTCGGCCACTGTATCTGGTAGGGCTTCCGCAGCAGAACAGGCAATATGGCCACCAGAGCCGCCAGCAGCCAGGAGAGACCCAGCAGTTTCTTTGTGTGGTGGGCATCCAACGTGTTATGGAAGAGGGGCCTGGTGATTGCCATGCAGCGCTCCACAGCCATGGCGCTTCCTAAGAACAAGGGGCTCAGGCCAAAGAACACCATGCTCACCCCAAAGAGATCACACAATCTGTTGTGGGGGTCAAAGCTCTCCCAATCCTTGTCAGAGCTGTAGACGTAAACTACTAGAGAGCCGGTGATGAGGTGACCCAGGAGGTTTGTGATGACTAGGCTACTGGCAAAGACAAAGAATGTGGCTTTGGACTTCAGATGGATGCGGCGCCGGCGGTAAGCCTTGAGCAGGATGAAGCAGGCCAGGCTGTTGGTCAGGATGCCCATCGTCATGGAGATAACAGAGGTTGTGACCTGCAGTTCCTTCTGGATGGTCGTATTGGCAGCTCTGAGCTGTAAGCTGCAGATTGAGTCTGAGGTCCAATTAGCCAACATAGTCAATGTGTGAAGTCTGACAGGAGCATAAACAGAACATTGAAAGGGTGAGTCACCGTAATATGTTCATTTCACACACAATTTTTACAGTAGGTTGTAATACACAATTTTTACAGTAGCCTAAATGCCGTAGTTTCACTAACAACATCTGATGTAATACAGTAGGTTGTAATACACAATTTTTACAGTAGCCTAAATGCCTTCATTTCACTAACAACGTCTGATGTAATACAGTAGGTTGAGTAGGTTGAAAATGAATGATAACAGCCTAATGATAACCTAATTTGGTCATAATGTCATAATATTATAGCCTATTAGTAATACATTATTTAATTATTAGTGTGGTTGCCGATTGGCAAACAGACTATATTATTTTTGGTCTATGTTCTCAGATACACATCATTATTTTACTCGGCAGTCATTAGAGTTCCTGTTCCCTTACAGAGCCATTACAGAGAAATGGTGGCATGGAACTCATTACCTATGTTTTGAATTTAACTATATGAGTTTTAAGTAAAAGTTAAATTAGTTTTTGTTCACTCAAGAGATGTAAAGGAGATATGAGCTATATATAACAATAATATATATTTTTCATATATCAATGTTGAAGATTAAATAGTACTGTAGAGCTATCAAATTAGACAGGCCATGAGTTAGTGTTTTGTGTTGTATAATTGTAGCCTAATTGTAAATTGTAATATTATTAAATAGGCACCAAAGTGAATAGGATGATAATTGATAAATAAAACAAATGCTCCATGTAAGAGAGTTAATTACATTTTAACTGTTATGCAGAAATCATGTATAGATTTTTGGAAAACTACAACCATAAATCAAATCATTTCCAAATTCTGCTCACCCTGGTTTAACAAAACAGTCTTACAATAAAGTTAAGGAAATGAATTATTTCCTTACCCCAGGCAGGGATCGTTCAAATTCGCCATCATTTATAATAATCCCTCTCCCTGACTTTCGATCCTCCATGAATAAACCAAAGCTATCAAGATTCTTCCACTGGTGGCTAGCATGACAGCGTGTCTAAGAGCGATGCGGTTCAATATAATTTCTTCATTGTTATTACATTGTGCTGCTCAGCTGCTGTCTGCGCCGATGATGCGCGTTCTTGTATAGCCGGGCGGACTAGACAGTGGCAGTCGGTCATTAAAGAACTGCTGAACTTACTGAAGTGGCATGGGTAGATGTCGAGATGTTGTACTTCAAAAGACCAATGCGTAATCAGAATTGTGTGTCGGTTTGTAGTGTAGCCTGAGTCTTAACATTTATGACAGTTGGCAAAGAAAGAAAGAAAGAAAGAAAGAAAGAAAGAAAGAAAGAAAGAAAGAAAGAAAGAAAGAAAGAAAGAAATCTATTAAATCCATATAATCCATACTCCATTTACAACTGTAAAATAACTAATATTCGATCATACCTATACACACATTGAACCAAGCACGACAAGCGAATTCTGAAGGACACAAAATAGGAAACAGGTTAATTGCCATGCAGTCGCGACATGCATGCTCATGGCGAAGCGTTCAGAATCAGCACCACCGGCGATGGACAGCGACAGGCCGTGCGCGCTGTGACCCAGCAGCGCCCGGCCACAGAGCCGCCACCTGTCATTTCCTCAAGACCGATTCAGAGCTCCTTCACAGGTGTTACAGTCAGATGATACTAATTAAGGCTCTGTTCCATTTAGTGTGCAGTGGTTCTCAAACTTAATACTAAAATTTCAAGGACCAAACTCTGAGAGTGTACAAATGGAAGTGCACCGAATGAACCCGGGCTGTAATTTGGTTCCATTTGTATACACTCTCAGAGTTACACACCCGTACGGGGCCATTTGGAACCGACTCAAGGACACTTTGAGACCCACTGAGTGTTTATAGATGTGGGGGGAACCCAGTGTACTCCCTGCTGCCCCATCTGGCGGAGTCAGGTTAGGTTTCCAGTGCCAACATGTACAATAGCTGCGCCCTGACTCTGTTTGACCAAAATGGAACTTCATTAGTATCATCGGTAACACCTGTGAAGGAAGTAGGGAAGGGGCCCAAGTCAAAGAGAAAGAGGCGACACTCCCATTAAGTTCCAGCGCCCAGTGCCTCGCAAGTTTTCGCAACTTCCCGTTACTTTAAAAAACATTAAAAGGTCATGCTGTACAAAACAAAAACTTGTCTTATCCTATTCTATTCGACAAACTGACAATTGAGCCTACCACACAATAACTAAAAATACATCGCATGGATGCACCTGGGACGTATCAGTGCAGCAGATTAAGTCAATATATCATAAGAATCGTTCACTTGATCATACAAGCACCAAATTTGGCACACAAGTGCTTCAGAACCTACTCTCTCAGAAAGGTACGTTGTCCACTTGAAAAAAACAAAATGGCCACCATTCTTCAAGATGGCTGCCTTTCAAAATGGTTTTAAACAGTGTTTGAACTATAGTTTGATTGAATAATCCTATTTTGATGGCCTATACATTGAAATGTATGTTTCTGAGCATGAGAAATCCAATTCTGCATTTAGCAAATCAAAATTATTGAATATTATGATGATACAATGGGAATTAAACGAAAAGCTGAGGCAGTTGAAGTCAATATTCCATAAGAATCTTTCACTTGGTGGTACAAGCACCAAATTTGGCACACATGATGTCCAGGATGTACTTTCTATGAAAAGCACGTTATCCAGCTGAAAATCCAAGATGGCTGCCAGTTTTCAAGATGGCCACCTCGTCAAATGCAAAAAAACAAAACAACAAAAAGGTTTTCGAAGTAGAATTTAAATGTGTTAATGATCCAAACATCAAAATGAATGTATTCTGACTGTAAGAACTCAATGGTGTTGGAATTGAATTCCAATATGGCCGCCAGTTTGCAAGATGCAGCTATTACGTGACTCAAAATTAGCGTTTTCGGAAGCTGTCTGATCATAGATATTGTTGAAGGGCAACATAATTCGTTGATCATGCATTGAAAATGAAATGCTGTGATCAATCTCTATTGGTTTGTAATTTTGTATATAAGAGTACACTGGGTTCCCCCCCTCCTGCTCCCATCTGGGAACTCTGCCCCATCTGGCGGAGTCAGGTTAGCTT
This sequence comes from Electrona antarctica, assembly GCF_951216825.1. NCBI lineage: Eukaryota > Metazoa > Chordata > Actinopteri > Myctophiformes > Myctophidae > Electrona > Electrona antarctica. The sequence continues at coordinate 38,917,315 of NC_136812.1, forward strand.
GAACCTATAGATCAAGGTTGGACTTTGTTACATCTTGTGTACAGGTACATAAGAGTAAAACTTATTTTTGTTTGGCTTCCTTACAGACAATGCAGCGGCATAGATAGCATAATATTCAAGCAACAAAAAACACAGCAAGCACAGCAAACAAAGGGATAGAATAAAGAGTGCTAGAAAAATAGTAACATATAGCCTACATGTGCAAAGTTAGGTAAACTTTCTCCCTGGTTCTTATATCAGTTCGTTCATGTTACTGTATCTGATTGTTTGGGGATCGTTTTCCATGTGGCAGCATCTCAAACAGTCTGCGGTTGGGATGGCTTGGGTCCCTCATAATTCCACGAGCGTCATACAGGGCTTCGATGGGGGGGAGATCACATCCGCTGCAGTGCACTCTTTGAATTTTTGCGTGTCCTTCACCAGGATCATTCTGAATTTCAGCTGCTATCTTAGTGGAACGCTCAAGTTTCAGTTGCTAAACATTTGCCCGAAATCTTTGGTGATACTTTGTACTGTTTTGCCTCAATGTATCCTCACTGCCACCTCCATCATCCAATCTGGATGAGTCTAACATAATGGGCAGGTGTATTGCCTGAAATACGGGGAGACTTTAACTCCTCTTTCGTATCTGTTTGACAGAGGAAACACTTCCTCCAATCAGTTTTAGTAGCGGAACATCTTGTGTTATACGGTTAAAGGCCGAGGGCTATATCCTTTCACCACCCAACCGTACAAAATTTCAAAGCACATTGAAATATGGGATGCATCTAGGTTCAAGCATCCAGGTACACCATCCAGGTAACTGAATCCCTGTTACCCTTAATTGTCTCAGCTCTCCCACGCTGACACATCCTATCAATTCAGGTGCGGCTATCAACTACAATGCTACAACTAACTAAACTTCTAGTTGAGATATATACAGGGGCTTATTACATAGCATTTAGGACACTAAAGTATACTACAAACTACAGTGAGTACACCACTACAACAGCTTAGTTAGTAAACCACAACTACAGCTAGTACACTACAAGCAGACACTGAACCCCATGCTGAGTCTCACAGCAGTGATGTCACCAGTGTGTCCTGGTTGTGCTTTGACATCACTCTTATATACAACATTACAAACCAATAGAGCTTGATCACAGCATTTCAATGAATGGTGATGTTGCCCTTCAACAATATCTGTGATTAGACAGCTTCCGAAAACGCAAATTTCGAGTCGCGTAATAGCCGCCATCTTAAAAACTGGCGGCCATATTTTAATTAAATTGACACCATTGAGTTCTTCCAGTCAGAATACATTCATGTTGATGTTTGGATCAATGTGTGGATCACACATTTCTGTTCATTAAAGTTCGACTTATTAATTTTATTTTATATAGCTCAATATAGCTCAAACACTGTTTAAACCCACCTCGAATGGCGGCCATCTTGAAAGATGGTGTCCATTTAGTTTTTTTCAAGTGGACAACGTACTTTTCTGAGAGAGTAGGTTCTGAAGCACCTGTGTGCCAAATTTGGTGCTTGTATGATCAAGTGAACGATCGTTTGAGTAATCTGCTCCACTTACAGTGATGTTTCCTCAGGTCAACAGGGTTTCGGGTCTACCAACATCATACCCCTTACTCAGGCGACCCAGCCGGGGTTGATCAAATCCCGACTTACGTCCCAGTAGCCACCCTCGATCAGTCCATCAGGGAATGAGCAAGGCCACACAATCCGTTGCTCCGGAACTACTCTGCCAGGACTGGGAGAACCAAATTCTGGTGCGTGGAAGGACTAGGCTCTGTGGGTTGAGGTCAGTATGGCATCCCCCTAGGTTCCAGGTGTTCGTTCAGACACCAAAACTATCTGGCCACAAAACTATTGTGGCCAGATGTAATTTCCTGGGGTCTAGTAGGACTATAGTAAATATAACAACAAAGAAATTGCCCTAATTTATTCTACAAAAAGACATATTTAGCCATGTCAAAAATAGCTAAAAATGCTAAAACGAAAGAAAGCAGCAAATAAAAAAATAAAAATAGCACTCACCTTTTACTTTCTCTAATAATGAAGCCTGTTGAAAAAAACTAAAGTTGTCCTTTAAGACCCTAGCCCAATCAGGGACCAGCATCTCTGGCAACGTCATTATTAACAGCCAATAAGGGACTACCATTCTTGGTGACGTAACTAAGGTACGTTTCAAGGTTGGTATAAGGTCAATAACGGGCCTAAACTTTAGACCCGTTATTGACCTTATACCAACCTTGAAACGAGTCCCTATAGAGCTCTGTCTGAGTACGACTGCTTTGAGTGCTACTAACTAATGTCTAATACAACTGCTGTTCTAAATCCTTTAGACTCTAAAGGATGTCCAGACTAGAGTTGGTCGGCAAAGTGGTGTGGTTTTCTTAAAAATGTCTTTCTTGACAAATTCGGTCTAGTCTAACTTGGACTCAGGGGGGTGGACGCCTCTGCCTTGCATAGTCCCCAGTGAATAGGCAGGTTGCCCTTCACTGGTAACCTTACATTGGATTTTAAATATATGAAGGTATTGTAGGCTGGGAATTTACAAAAAAATCCCCCCTTTTAAATACATACATACATACAGACATACATACATACATACATACATACATACATACATACATACATACATACATACATACATACATACATACATACATACATACATACATACATACATACATACATACATACATACATACATACATACATACATACATACATACATACATACATACATACATACATACATACATACATACATACATACATACATACATACATACATACATACTATGCATAAGGTATGCCATCTGGTGGCTAATGAACCAAACACACATTCTCAGAAGTTGAAGCAGTTTTAGAGGACCCACTTTTAGGCCAGTGCAACAGAGCATGCTTTTGCCTTTTTTAAAACCTTACCCATTTTAACCAATTACATACATACATACAGCAGTATGTACTTGTGCACTCTGCTTGCACAAGTAATAAAGCTGATTGTCTCCGACAAAACTTTGATAATATGACACTGCAGTGGTGTAATGTTGTTTATTTGCTTAATTTATACTCGTACAACGGTGTTGCATGCCAATGTAGGTCAGCTACAGTATGCAACACCATCGGACAAGGGAATAAGAAAGGAATACCCAGAATTATGAGCCATGTGTGTGTCATGGCTTGTTTCATAGTCCACAATATACAGTAAATGAGGCTTAAGAGGCGCATACAGGTGACAAAGACATTGTGCCATTGCAATGTCAGAGCCATGATGACCTGGAACTGGAAACTTTGTGTAAAACAGAAGTGCTACTGGAAAGAAATCAGAGCAGTGTGAGACAAGAAAGAAAAATAGTGGAGCGACCTCAATGGCATATTGCTTTAACAACTGTTCGTCTGAATGATGGGCTGGTGAGATCGCGCCTGTAGAAAACTTCAAAATAGGTGAAGGAAGTAATAATGATAGCCAGCATCATTCTCTGTCCTGTTTGGCAGATGAGGGGAGGAGGGGGTAAAAGCATCATCTGTGTAAGTGTAATCACACCATTGTATGTGTGGGCCCTGCTGTGATAACCTGACTGTATCCACGACTTGGATACGGAGCCTGAAGAACATTGAATAAGATGGGGAAATAACCCTTAATGCTTGAAACCATGTGACTCCCATTGGAAATGCATTGAGGCGGCCATAGCACACAGAAGACACAGGACACAAGTGTGTCCTAGGTGTGAGTGGGGCTAAAACCCTTTATTGTTCGTGATCAAAAAATTCCCTGGAGGTAGAACTATGACTTTTGTGAATGAATGAGGTCAGTGTGTCACTCAAATATACAGCAAAGTCCTCTATGCAAATGTAACACTGAGGATTTAGCTTTATAGGGAAGACCAGGAAAATATGAAAGCACAAGGTGGTAGAGCACTACGTATTAACCAAAACTTACCTGTGGTAGTACCGGTAGTATTAACCACTTACTGTAAGCCCTTAATTGTGACTGTAGGTCGCAGATTACTATGAAAACCTGCAAAACCTGTCAGTGTCTGTTCGTCGATCCGTCACGCCTCCATATATGGTTGTCAGTGCATCACGATGGGCCCGCCCCAAAGTTATTAGTGCAGCTGGCGAAAACTAGAGTTTTCAACAGGCCCAAACATTAAGGCCTGGCCCTACCCTGTACACTCAAGACACTGCCCCCGCTGCCACCCTTAGATCTTTATATATGGAGCTGACCTGTTGACATTCCATATGTTGATCTGACCTCATCAAACCCTGTACACACAAGACACACTCCATATATGGCCAGCACAGAATTCATTCCATATGTTGGGCGTCTTACTGGTATTTTAAGTATAGTCTAGGTGTCCATTAATATTAAAGATATTTTTTTGCGGCTTACGCCTTTTATTGGTTTTTTGAAGGGACAGACAGTAGGCTGACAGGAAACGGGAGAGAGATGGGGGAAGACATGCAGTAAAGGCCGTGTCGGGCTCGGGAGTCGAACCCGCGGCACACTGCGACTGGATTACCAGTCGGGTGCCCAGACGGTTACGCCACCGCCTGGGCCATGAATGCATTTTTATAAGATTGTTACAGTACATAGTTACATATTGGTGATGCTAATGGTGCATGGCACAAGGCACATGAGTTGTTTTCTCATCGACTCATCGTCGACTGAACCAACACGCTTCAACATGCAAACATGGCAACCGAGGCTGGGCACGGAGATACCCTCTCGCTTTAGGCTGCAATGAGGGCCATTCGAGAGAGTAATGAGGACATTTCACAGCAAATCAATATCACTGACAAAATCGAATCTGCTCTTTCAACTCTCGTTATGAAAATGTAAGGTTGTTTATCTGCTAATGAACTAAATGAAGATAATCCAAGAGAAACTGCGACTGATTGAAAATGTGGACAAAGAATTGCAGGCATTGAAATACAAAAAGGATGACTTGAATAACAGGAGGAGACAAAATAACATTAGGATAGTTTACCGCAAAGGCTGAGGGCCGCGACGCAGCCGGCTTCTTGGAACAACAACAAGTCCTGCCAGAATGAAAACTTCCCAACATTCATCATCACCTGTAAGAGAGACCATTGATCGCCTGGGGAGATTGGCTGCTGGTGGTACCACAAAACCTCTTAACTTCAAGTCAAAGATCTTGTGCCACCCCTTACCTTACCTTACCTCCCTGGAAATAAAAAACGTCTGGGTTTTCCGAGGCTACCCCTTACCCCATATAATATTTGTTATTTATTACTATTTTGAAAATCATTTTAAAATAGTTCAACTAGCCGATCTACATCGACACGTTGTGAGCTTGTAGATCAGTTATATACATTTGAAAATAGCTCGGTCACAAGAAGTATTTCTGAAACATTTTACAAATACAAATCTTGTATTGGGTTCCCTGACACAAAAGTTTTGATTTAGTTTAATCATTTGTGTGCATTTCTGCTGAATGAAATGCTCTACTAACTGAAAAATAAACAAAGATTACCTTGCAAGCTATATTTTCCTTGATGCTGACAGGAACTCCATATAAGAGCCCGTCTTTACGGGAGCCCACAGTTTTCAGCTGGTCAAAACTCTCCACCATAATTTCTGTGCAGCAGTTGACACTTTTGTCCACTTCCAAGGTCTGTGAAGAAAACATGGATTGCACACTAATAATAATACTAATTCTGTATTATACAGAATTAGTTGTAGGCAAAATTATCTTGTTTCATACCTTTTCCATATAGGAATAAAACACATCTTCAGGTTTTAGTGAACCTCCCTTCAGGCGCTTTGTCAACTCAAGTAGAGAAAGTGAGAGGATGAGAGAGGTGTCTCTACCAGGATGCTACAAGACACATGTGTTAGTCAATTAGTGTAATGAGCAGAGCATGCAACTCAGTTAGTAATAAGACATCAGTTAGTTAGTAATAAGATGTCAAACAATTGGTCCAAAACAACTTTACCAAGATTTTGTACTGGTGGACAGCCTTCTCTGCTTCCTGCAATGTAGCTGCCCTGCGGTTTCTTGCTTTCAAGATTTTCCTTTTCACTTTTTGTTGACTGAACCATTTGACCAGTATGACCAGAGCACCCGTCCCACACAGTGTAGCAATCAGAATTGCGGTCCAGGTCGTTTCTGCTCCAAAAGAAGGTTGCATTTTCTTTACCACAGCAGATGTCTATCAAATCACCAAAGTCAACTGAGATTAGCTAGACCACGCAAACAAGTGTTAAAGGCCTGTGGTACTGTAGGTCCTACACCTCGTCTGCCTTTCAATAAAAGAAAGGTGGACTTCACACCTAACATGCTTTCATGTTAGGTTCATGTTACCCGAAATCATCATATATACAGTTAGCGATTGTGCGTGTTAGGTTGCGCACAGGGGGTGAAAAACAGCCATGCTGTTTTTGTGCTCAGACCCACCCAGCCACCCACACAGCTCCGTAAGGGAGTGGTTGAGGGACGGAGGGAGAGAGAGAGAGACACAGACAGACAGACAGACAGACAGACAGACAGACAGACAGACAGACAGACAGACAGACAGACAGACAGACAGACAGACAGACAGACAGACAGACAGACAGACAGACAGACAGACAGACAGACAGACAGACAGACACACACACACACACACACACACACACACACACACACAATGTTGATGGTGATGAATGACATGGCAATGAGTGATTATTTTACACTACAAATAGACAAGAACAACTAATCAACCTAAGTACATACAACGGGAAGGTAACTACAAATGACACAACCATAATTAAACAGGTAGCTAAAGGATGGTGGACACAGTGGTGGTGCTGCAGCCTCTCCACAAAAATGTTTGCTCATGATTTTGTAACCCATTTCTCACCCGTGTCAATTATCTAATGTGATCCTGGGCTCTACACACCCTCCGCCAACCTAGTCCCCATATATGGGGGACATGGGGAGAGCAACGGACTTGAACTCATGCTTCCTTCATGTCTGAGTGTCCAAGTTGCTCCTTTACACCTGACAGGGGGGAGTTTCCCTGGTTGGACGTAGCGCGTGGAAGGAACACGTTATTCCAACCAGTTCCTTTCCCCTCCATCTGGCGCCTCGGCTGGCCAGGGGGAGGCAGTTTAGAGACCAGGATTACTGCATGTTTTTGTGAGGGTACCTACCCTAGGGGACACGGGGAGAACATGCAAACTCCACACGGAAAGGCCCTTTTTGTCAGTTATTTGAACTATTTTAAATCGTTTTTCAAAATATTAAAAAATAGTGAATGTCTTGCCAGGCAAAAGATGAAAACAAGAGGATTCATATCCAATCCAATCCAATCCAAATGTAATTATAGAGCACATTTTGACATTTAAAACAACAAAGTTGACCAAAGTGCTGTACAATTAGGCAAACCAGCAATAAAACATAATAAAAGACAGTAATAAAAACAATACAATACAATTAAACAGTCAGGAATACAACATTAATCACGGTTTAAAAGCCAAGGAATAAAAAATAGTTTTAAGATGTGTTTTAAAAACAGTTTTTAGGAGATCGGAAACATAAACTGGCGCTGATCCATTTAAAGATTTAAAAACAAACAATAAAATCTTAAAATGGATTCTAAAACGTACTGGGACCCAGTGGAGTGCAGCTACAACGGGAGTGATGTGTTCATATTCCCGGGTGTCCTGTCGTGCGGCAGCATTCTGAATAAGTTGAAGACGGGAGAGGGAGGCTTGGGTGATGCCGGCGTAGAGGGCATTACAATAATCGAGGCGAGTTGTAATAAAAGCGTGTATCACTCGCTCTATGGTCCTTAAAAGATAAAACTGATTTAATTTGTGATAAAAGCTCTCAAATGATAAAAACTAGATCTAACCACAGCATTTATTTGTGTATCAAGTTTAAAAGCATTATCCATTTTAACTCCTAAATTGGAGACCATGGGAACCACAAAGATGTGGGCCCAGGTCTAAGGGGGAAGCATTACTAAGGGTACTTGGTCCAAACATTATTACTTCCGTTTTACTTTCATTAATAATTTAAAAAGTTTCGGGCCATCCAGGCTTTAATATCATTTAAACAATCAAGGAGAGGGGACAGGGGGGCGGTTTCTATAGGGGCATGCATACAGGTCTCCACCAGGGAAGGTCAGGTTGTGGCCTCCTGGTGGGGCTATAATGGCCAATGTGAAAAGGGTGCCATTTCTTACGCCTTGGATGGCAATTGGATGTTTTGAGTTTGAGTTTTGTTCCAAAAATGTGTTTTGAAAAAGTCGGCCTCCTGGTGGCGCTATAAGAGGCCGTTCTGCAAAATTTGGGGCAGAGGTTCATCGTTGGCATCCAGGAAGTGTGTGTGCAGAATTTGGCATCGACCGGGTTAACGGTGCCTGAAAGGATTCTATCTAGCTAGTAAAGGGAGGTTGCTGGCTATGTATATGTGCACCTCTACACCAGCATGCCTATTAGAGCATGGACCATGGACCAGACAGTATTGACATGTCACAGTGATTTATTCAGGCTTTGCAGATATGGCATGATGGCAATGATGAATGAAGGATGATGCTTTTAACTGAACAAGAAGAGAAATAGTAGCAATCAGTAGTGCAAACAATCATAGATATAAACAAATGAAACAAACGTAGGCATAAACAAATTAAGCAAATCAAATACTCAAAGGGGCATTTTGGCAAATAGAAAGAAAACTTACGAGTAATGCATCAATATATAGAGTGACACAATGTAGCCATTTCTGGTGGGTTTGGAGACTGGCTAGGTAGTCCTTAATAAAGTGTGACCGGAAGTGTTCTGACTGTGCTTCCACTTGCATTGGCCAATGAGTTCTGAATCATCGTACAGATTCGTACATTGCCTGAAGCGTCCCGCCGCCCCGTGAGGAGGAGATTTGGGGTCACAGGATCGGTGTATGCCAGATCTGATGAAGTGTAGCCGAGGGGTTTTGAGTCGAGTGTTCCTTCCATTTCTATAAAACCTAACCGTGTTAGGCTTAAGCACCTCCTCGGTAACTGCTTGGGCCCCCGGTGGCGCTCGCAATGCGGTCTTGATTGACCTCACCTCTCTTCCCCACCCACTTCCAAGGTGGGGGGCACTTGAGGGGTTGAGCTTTGGAGCAGAGGCGTATCTACAATAAGCCGAGGGCAGGCGTCCGCCTGTCCAAATCCATTTCTGGCCTGGCCAAAATCCATACAATGAGAAAAAAAGAGGACAAAAACAAGACCTGAGAACTATTAATGGACAGCTGATTGGCCGTTGCGGTAGAGCGCGACCCTCAATCACCCATTGGAATGTAAATTCAAGCCTTTCAGCCTTTGTATCCTACTCGTCTGGCAGGTATATCTCTTTGAAAACCTTTAGTGCTACGATTGTGCGCGGGGAGATGACAATTAACACATCTTGCCTGTCCAAAACGTAATTCCTGGATACGCCACTGCTTTGGAGCATGGGGAATACAAGTAGGGAGTGTGCATATCGTTTACGCCCATCAACTTCTGCCCTGATGGTTTTGGCTTCCTGCAAATACATTATTTATCCGGTTTGGATCTTGTAGTTGGTTTCTTGTTCTTAGAGGGAGGAAGATCCAACTGCCATACATTCTCAACGTGACGTTCTGCATAGAAAGGCTTTGGAGTCACCAGGTTGGACCTTTGGGAGGCTTGTTATAGTTGTAATTCCCAGGTGTGCCAATTGGTGGCCCCACCCACCACCAACAAGGCAACCTGCTACTACTCCACCCCACTCTCAGCTATAGAGTGGTGGGGTTTTCTACAGTGCCGGAGATTAGCTGTACACAGACGGACGGACGGACACACGGAGTCACGGACTCAAACACATGACTCACTCGCACACACACGGACAGAGTGCAAAACATACTCTTTCCCCATGCCTTAATTCGGCCTGGTGGAGACAATTACGGTTTTATCTACGCAATAGGAATGTAGAATATTCTACGCACCACAGCCAGACTCAGAATCCTGCACGGAACCATCAAACCATCAAGTGGTTTATCAACCCATCTGCAGCAGTGGATTTCTTGAAAGAAATTGATAATGACATAAATGCATAAACACCTGCACTGCACACCTTATACTAAATATGTCTGTTTAGTGGTTTGCCCTGTGGTTTCCCTTGTGTTGCATTGCCGGAGTCAGGCAAGTGTAACAACAGAGAATGGCAAACAGTGAAAAGCAGAGGGGACGTAGAATACGCACATCGACAGGCTGGGTGCTGGGCTAAAGAAACTTCAGTATAGGTATTGGATGGAGCCCGCACACCACACGTACAAGAAAGACGTTCTTTATTGAGAATTCTGACAATGTTTCGATCTATTTGATCTTCATCAGGTCATGTGAACATACACAAAAGTTTGTACTTTTATAAGGGAGTGCCCCCATTATCCAATCAAAACACCACCTTTTGGTGCCCCTCCCGTCACTACAGGTGTGACACTGTGGCTCAGGAGGTAGAGCAGGTCTTCCAATGATCCATGGGTCGGCGGTTCGAATCCCGGCTCCTCCTGTCTAGTATGTCACAGTATGTCAAAGTGTTCTTGGGCAAGACACTGAACCCCAAATTGCTGATGTGCTGGTTGGTACCTTGCATGGCTTCTGCCGCAATCGGTGTATGAATGTGCGTGTGGATGGGTGAATGTAATGCACAATCTATGTAAAGCGCCTTGGATAAAGGCGCTATATAAATGCACCATTTACCATTTAAAGGCCAATCAGGCTATAGGCCTATACAATCTGCTTTCTTCTGGTTGACGGACATGTGTCTTTCATAGTCAGCCTTTCACGTAGAAGCTATATGTATGACCATTATTACCAGAATGTTATTGACATCATTATGTGAATGAAGAAATTGTAATGTAACATAATATGGCCTTTGGTTGAACATATGCAATGCATAATTATGCTTATTATTAAAACATGCTCATCAATAGACAATGAATATAAAGTAATGTAACATTTCATTGTTGATGGAATAACAGTTTAAATAGCAAACTCACACAAAATCAGAACAATTTTCAATCTGGAAAGAACATCAGTTTCTACCTCTCTGAAAAGGTATAATTTGGCAGATTTCATTCATTTATTAAACATAATTTTTAGCCCTAACCATGACTAAGGCTTGTAAATAACAACATTGATTAACAACCAAAACTTGAAAACCATGCTTGATGACACAAAAGATGGCCACAAGGTGTCAGGCTAACAGCAAATTTTGCAGTCTCCTTATCTTGTTAAAAAAAAAAGGAAAACATAAAAGAGAGAATTACCTAATAACAAATGTAAGCCAGTATCTGCTTTTCCATTCAGAAATGGGATTATGGCTGTGTAATCATCTGACTTTGTAGAACAGAGATTATGATGGATGTCAACACCTTGCATCAGATAGTGTTGGTCCATTAATTCTTATCGGAAAAACGTTTTGGTCTCGTGATGGGAAGATGGCATTTGATTTATTAATTTATTTTTAAACCATTGGTTTGGCAGAGCTGTAATTCCACAGCATTTGCCGTGGCAAGTGCATGCTTTTCAATGGCTGGGGGGGGACTCAGCGGAATGAAAATTGATGCTGAGGAAATGAACATCAGGGTTTCATCTGCAGGCCCTATATTGTAGAATAGGTATTGGCAATAAATAGAATAATATTCATATTTTTTTTAGAAAAATGTGACTATATAAACATCTTCATCATAAAATATCTTATTGTCGATGATAACCAAGGGAGAGCGTGAAACTGGAAGACTAAACACCCTCCGTCTACAAACTGCAAGCATGATTTTCAATATCATGAATGATTTAAAAATGTGCAATTTCATCACCATTCATAACCATTATATTCAAAATGTATTATCTTCCGCATAGCTTTCTAAACAATTCATTACTCTTTTTCTAACTTGACAAGGTGATGCACAGCAATCATCACACTGCCCCAGAGCATATGATTATAAGGTAATGGTGGCAGGCTCATTTGCAGCCAGCTCATCCTTTGAAGCCTTTAGAATCCAACCCTTACAGCTCGAAGGGCGGCCATGTGTGTGCTGAACACACAATCTACAACTCCAGGGGGAGTCAAGTCTCTCTGCATGACATCCCACACAGCAACATCCTGAGAGCAAAGAGTACCAAAAATGGACCGTTATGACCCGCTTGGATCCCCATCTTTTCTTTTTCACCAAGGTGAGTGGGCCCATAGATATTATGAGTGGGCCCACCTGAACTTCAACAGTATCCATGCTGTTCTGGAGATATGGAGTACAATATTGTTCAGTGGTGTAAAGTGACAAGTACATCTATACTCAAGTACTGTAGGCCCACTTAAATACAATTTTGAGGTATTTTTACTTTCTTCATTATTTACCCATTTTTACCCATCGTTCTATACCCCACTACATCTCAGAGGAAAATATTTTACTCCACTATAAGAATTTGAAAACGTTAGTTACTATAGTTGCTTTGTAGATTTTGATTATTATTACAAAATGAACTAAATTAACCACCGTTAACCACTTCAGTGCTATGCACATTTCGATCATTTGAAAATAGCAGATCTACAAGCTCATTTCAAAGCTTTTGCTTTATATAGAGTAGGCTGTGTCTACATTGCAGTATTGATACTTTTACTTAAGTAAAACATTTGAGTACTTTTTCCACCACTGCTATTGTTGCCATATATGGGTAAAGTTTAAGGAGGCTGTTCAGTATACTTTGCTTTGATTATTAAGCATCACTAGTACATCATCTGACACTAGTACATCATCTGATTTACTTTGTGGTTACTTACTATATGCATGATGTTCGGGGATTGTGCTTATAGGCTAGACACATTTAGCTTTTAAAAAACAGGGCAAATTACAGCCTAGAAGAATATCAACCACATGGGCTCAGTTGGCCTCATTTATCACCCATCTGTTCTGGGACAGTGGAATTCAATTGTATTTATGCATTTTCATTCATAAAAAGACAGTCAGTCACACTGAAGAAACTTCTATTGCTGCACAGTTCCAGGAGCAGTGTATGCAGGGGGGGGGTCCCTGGGGAGAGTACATTACTTTGAATGCTTCACCGGTAGATGAATGCAATGATCACACAGGGGGGGAGCCGGTTTAGCATCTTGCTCAGGGACACTTCGACTGGGTTAGTCGAGCCGGCGATTTTCCACTTTTCCACTCTATCCACTCAGCTATGGCCGCTTATTTATTGTCTGTCCCATCTCTTGGAGGTATCAACACTGTAGCTCTTTGTAGAGCCACAGAGAACACATTATTAATCTATAACTCTGGCTCTAATCTGTTATCCAATTTATTACGTTTCCAAAAATACTGTTCAGGCTGCACGTATCGCCATTATGCACTGGTCCAGATCTGTCACTCTTCTTACGCTGTAAGCAGCGTGCCGTAGTAGTAGCAGATTGTACCATGTCGCCACTCTATTGTGCATTCACAATGGCAAGAATGGTTATCTGTACACTGAATGCCTCTCTCTCTCTGTGTGTGTCTGTGTATGTATCTCTCTCCGTCTCTCCCTCACACATACAAGCCTGCCCTGCACAAATGCACACACGCACTCACTCACGCACGCACGCACGCACGCACGCACGCACGCACGCACGCACGCACGCACGCACGCACGCACGCACGCACGCACGCACGCACGCACGCACGCACGCACGCACGCACACACACACACACACACACACACACACACACACACACACACACACACACACACACACACACACACACACACACACACACACACACACACACACACACACACACACACACACACACACACACACACACACACACACACACACACACACACAGTTAGTATTTTCATATTCATGAACATCTCTCAGGCCTCAGGTGCCAGCCGGGTCTGGAGTATACGAGACATTCAAGTGAATAGCAGAGGATGGTTTCCAGTTGGGTTGGTAGAAGTGGATGTTGAAAGTTCGAGCCCAGTTGGAGAACACCGCCTTCTCTGTGATGAAGCGGTGGTGGCTTCCCTTTCGGCTCTGTTCATGAGAGAGATACATGGAGCACTCGTCAGGCCCTGTGGGCTCGTAGTAATGATACGGCACTAAGGGATGGGAAGATGATCTGCAAAGAAAGAGAATAAGGAACAGAGAGAATATAGATAAGAGAATGAAGGGAAGTGGGGGTACAACAAGAACATAGTATAACGAAAGAGAAACAGCGGCAGAGAGAGTAGCACAGTGAAACACAACATACTGTAAGAGCCTAGAACCCACCGATGTGTTCATCAAAGTCAGATCTCATGCTGACAGTCCGTGATCCAGAGAGTTAAGTGAAGAGCCACTCCAACCCAGCTTAAATTCCCTCATGTGCTACTACCTGTCTTCTCTTTGAGGATGCATGTGTAGGCCAGCATTACAATGTTGTTTCCTGTGATGTTCCGTTGCAGGGGGTGGGTGGTGGAAGGGCATGCATGCCTTGGGAATAATTGTTATATTTTGCACTTTCACTGGTTTGACGGCCAAGCTACACCAGGCTTTTCAGTGCGCGTTTACGCGAATGCGCACACACGCAAATTTAGGTCCAGTCCTGTTTTAAGTGCGCGTACGCGGGGTTCGCGTTTTAGGTTAAACGCGCACAAAACGTGCGCGAAAAGCCTGGTGTAGCCCGACCGTTAGTTCTAGTGATTGAGTTTACTAGATTTTGTGTATTGCAAATGTCAAAGTAATCTTTCATCTGTGCCTGCCTCTTTGTGTGGCAATGACAGAAACCTGAATGTAGCACTGCAGGGAGTACGCACGCTGTTCATTCTTTTCTAATGTTTGCACATGAATGTCACTCAGGATAAGAGTGGTCGTACATGCAAAACATGGAAATATGAGAGCACAAGATCCCACCTGCAGAAGTCAGGAGGCACCATTCCATATACATTGATCCTATCACACAGCTCCAGCGCTATAGCCATGGTGAACCAGCCTGTACTCAACCAGGAGTTGGACCTCTTCCTAGAAGACAACATATACAGTATATTAAACATATGTATTTATTTATTTACACACACACACACACACACACACACACACACACACACACACACACACACACACACACACACACACACACATTTCACAAGAAGTATGAAATGAAAAACTATTAAAAAAAATCACACCCTCTCTCTCTCTCTCTCATTAGCAGGAACAGTGCAGCACTATCTCTCTCTCTCTGTTTCTGGCACAACAGCGCCACTTTTTGGTACTCATTGGTACTGGTGCTCATAGTAGTCACACACAAACATGGTTGAACACACACACGGTTGACACGGACATTGCTGTTCCTTGGAGTGGTTGCACCACTCAAAAACTAACATTTTATCAAACCTTAGGTCTCATATCTAGTAGTCATACATGTCTGAACTCTGGGTGTTTTTCACTTGTGGGGCATCAGTTTGAGAATGAGTGAGTATCTTATTCTGACGTATAGTACATTTGCATGCACACAACTAAAATGAAATAGCTCATACGGTATAAACACAAAGCTGATGCACTTAAGGATTTGAATGAAAATGTGTTTTTAACATACAGTAGTGGGATGAAATTGTGCTCTGTCCAAGAGGAATTAATAAGCGTTCAGGCCGGCCAATCTTCACACTTGGCATCTTCTCTGCCTGTGATGATGCTGTTAGCTGCATTATGCCTTGTCTGCCAGGGGGATTTGGTGATGCCAAGGAGAGTACCAGGGCGAGGGCAGACCATTATGGACCAGTGTTCATAATGGATTTGGTGATGCCAAGGAGAGTACCAGGGCGAGGGCAGACCATTATGGACCAGTGTTCATAATGGATTTGGTGATGCCAAGGAGAGTACCAGGGCGAGGGCAGACCATTATGGACCAGTGTTCATAATGGATTTGGTGATGCCAAGGAGAGTACCAGGGCGAGGGCAGACCATTATGGACCAGTGTTCATAATGGATTTGGTGATGCCAAGGAGAGTACCAGGGCGAGGGCAGACCATTATGGACCAGTGTTCATAATGGATTTGGTGATGCCAAGGAGAGTACCAGGGCGAGGGCAGACCATTATGGACCAGTGTTCATTTCGCTGACTAAAAACTATGACGAAAAATGTCCGTCGACTACCTATTTTCACTGACGAAAACTAAAAACTAAGCCATGATTAAATATATAATATACAAAATCAACTGTGGATTTTGTTGACAAAAGTCTTATGATATTTAAACAAAATCTAAAACATTTCAGATGACTAAAATATGACTAAAACTAAATAAATATTTACTGAAAAGACTATGACTAAAACTAAATCCAAATGTGCTGTCAAAAGGTGGTCCAGATTGTGTCTAACCACTTAGTTTATATGTAATTGCAGTCAGAATACAAAACAATAATAGAGCTTTATTGTCATGTCACATGATAACAGGGTGTAACTGTAAACTAAGGATAGAGTGAAATCTTCAGTTACAGGAAGAGTTAGAAAAAGGAAAGAGGGAAGGGGACTGCCTATAACTCTGACATCCCATTAGTCCGACTATGTGGCTTTGCGTGCGGTTAGGGTTAAGGTGGCCTTACACTAGCCGATTTTTTTCAATCTGAAATCTGATAGCACCACACACTACAGGATAATCGGAGCGGGGCAGAGCAAATCTCAAACATTCTTGATGTCGCGCCAATCGCGCTTTGAGCGGTCGGGCACCTCCCGAGCGTCAAAAATGCCCGATTATCGGCTAGTGTAAGGCCACCTTTAGGGATGGGGTTAATAATGTCACGCGCGAGTCAGACCAACGTGCCATCGGAACAATGAGCCGTCGGACAATGACACGGCACCAAGAGGGAATAGCGAAGAAAGACACACAACAGTGACAACACACATAACAGAAATGACAGTAAGCCAGTAAGGCACTGCCGAATCAAAATAAATATACAAAGTCCAGTATAGCCTACTCTGCATAAGGTGCATGCTTAAAATGAGCAGTCGATAGATGTTCTTGTTCAGGTGTCAACTTCTTGTGACAAAACAACTGATCTTCAATCGAGAAAATGTGACACGAAATGTTTCTTGATCGAAAAGCAGTCATTTCCCATCATGGGTAAAAGTATAAATTGGCCTTCAACATCTCATTCAGTCCTTGCTTGTACCCGGGGAATAGTCATGCATCCGGAGAGATTTAATCTGACTTCAAAGTAGAACGAATGGTCTATTTCTGATGACAACTCAGAGCTGTAAATGCTTCACTGGGCATTACTACAGTACATGAGGAAAGACTGAATCCCCCTGTAGAAATGTCATTCTGGCTTCAGTGAGGGACAATCGTGACCTCATAATGTTAACCAAATCCCCTCAAATCCTTCACCATATATTGGCACTAGCTTTGATGTAAATCCCATTAATGGTACTGTGAGTGGTTTCGCAGCTCGGATCTCCCACTTGTTCTTTTGTTGAATGAGCATGTCAAAAAATACAGCAGGGCTTTCATAAGAGTGTAATCTGTATAGTTCTGAAAATAAAGCGCTCTGCCTTCACTGCACGTTCTGTGTCAAGTACATCAAGCTCGAAAGCAGAAGTGATTCATTTAGTTATTTATTTATTTTATCATATTTTCTCTCTTTTTCTCTTCTCTCATCTCTATGAAAATAAAAGAAGAAAAAAAAACAGAAATTGAAGACAGCATGTGTTGAAATGCTTCTTCTCCCTCGCCACCCACACACATGCACCCACACATATACCGCACGCACGCACGCACGCACGCACGCACGCACGCACGCACGCACGCACGCACGCACGCGCGCACACACACACACACACACACACACACACACGCACACACGCACACGCACACGAAATACACCCTACTTACTGTAAGCCTCTGCAGAAAACTAGTATTGCACTAGCTGGCCTAACAGCATTAATCAAGCAATGTTATAATACAACACTAGAATAATCATTTATCACCAGTGACATTCCCCTCGATGGCTTGATAGGTTCCAGTCTTCCCAGTTCCAATCGTTGATTTGTTTTCTTATTTTTTCCTCGACCAGTGTACAACACTGCTGCTTTTCACACTAAACACACTTTTTCTGTATCTCTCCTGATCAGTGATGGATCCCAGCTTCTGACTTCTGGGACTTTACTTCTAAGGTGATGCTAAATTTGGCTCTAGGCTCTCTCAGTCTTGCTTTCAAAATAAAGGTTTCTTGCTTATTGGGGGATTTGACAGCACAACTACTACAGTGTGTACAGTACATCATGATTAGGGTGTGACCAGCAGTGCAAACTAATTAAATGTTTCAACCTGTAGAGGCTAGTGCAACATTAGTTTACCACCAGGGTGTAGTTCCTCTAATTAACACCCTGCTGCTTGGCTAACGTTTATTTTTTATCTTTATCGTTTTTTCACATTATCATGTTGGCAGCAATTAAGAATGCTGTCCTCAATCTAAACACCAGGGGTCACGTGGTTAGGACGACAGAACTATTTCGTCTTGAAAGCTCACCTGTCTATTCCCGTTTCGTTTTTGAAGAGTTCGTCGAACCTCAGCATCTTGCCCCGGGAGATGACGTACACCTTGAGCGCGGGCTGCTGCTGCTTCAGCAGTCTGAGCTGGTTGTAGACCAGCCCCGTCCCGTCCCGCCTCATGCTCATGCTCGGCCCCCAGAAGATCAGCGCGGCGTCCTGGCTGGCGTTGAGCAGCTCCCGGCGGTTCCGCAGCACCCTCTGCAGGCTGGAGTGGGCCGCCACGCGGAGATGGGTGCGGCGGCCAACGTCGCCGTGGTAGCCGGCGCTGGGGGCGTCGTTCATGCGGATGACGCACTCTGCGCGGTCGATCTCGTCGCCCCGCTTGCTTCCTGTCAGCTGACCGGAGCTGGTGACCAGGGAGCAGGAGGTGCAGTGCATCTTCAGAGGCTGTTGGGAGGGCAAGGGTCAAAGGTCATTCTGAAAGCTGTACTCTGTAAAATGCTCAGTGTTAATTCAACTCTGAGAGTGTGCTGTAACCAAATTAATCGGGATGAAGATTTAACTGTTCAGCATGTGGCTTTCAGTAAATGAGATGTAGCGTGCATCTCATTTGTGTGATTATTATGTTGATTATTCAAATGGAATGAGACCCATTTGACTGCCATTAGTTCCACCAAAATACCAATGATTACAGTTAAAAGCGTCCTCAAAGATGAAATGACTGGATGTTATTCATGCATGTTTAGTTTGCTACTAATCTATTACACATTACAATATTGGCACCCTCACCTGCTCAAGTTCAAAGTTAGTTATTCGGCTCAAGTTCAAAGTTTTCCCCATTGGGTGTATACCTGCCCACCACCACGGAGGTCGTGGGTTCAAATCCACGTGGTGGGGCTCTTCACTGGAATATGAGTCAGTACTCAGTAGGATACAATAGCAGTGACAAAGGAATCAATTGGCATAACAACTAAATTGTTCAGAAAGGGGCGTAAAAAGCAACAAAACAAAAGAGAGATTACATAAGTGTGTGCCTTTAGGGCACTTACACTAGCACGACACTACAAAGAAGCATTGTAGAAAATGGAGAACATCATACGGGTTTGTCGGATAGGTTGCCATAGTTACGTGATACTAGGTCCGACCATGTCACTGAATGCTTGGTGTGTCGCCCTCGTGAACTGGATGGGATATCTGCCTGGAGCAGAAGGTCTGCTGTTGCCTCCTTTCTGCATGACTCTGCCACCTCTGCCAGATTTTTCAGCACTTGATTGTGTCGTCATCTGTGTGGCCTTTGGACAGCGGTGTCCTGCAGCCCGTCAGGATGTGCTGGACTGGCTCGCATTGATGGTGTCACAAAGGGCACAGGTCTTTTCGGCGCCGAACCATTGGCAGAGATTTCTAGGACATGGCAAGGTGTCATATGTTGAGATCAGGAAGCTGAGCCTAGCTTGGGGATCTTCCACAGGTCAGACCAAGACCAATGCAACCAATGCAATGTTGACCTCTTCATGGGCTTTCCACTTTCTTCCTGTTCTTATCTGGGTGCTCGCTGCTCTCACCAGCTGGTCAGTGGATTCCCTCAGCTCCAGCAGCTCTTGCTTGTATCCCACGCTGATGGATCACATCTCTTTGTAGCGTGTTCCCACCAAAGAGGCCTACCTACGTCTGAGAGGCATCTTGGTAGTCCCATGCCAGCCCCTCCATCTTGCTTACCAGTGAGGAGGGGACTTTGCTCATATGACATCATAGACTCCATCTTTGGGCGATGGAGATGAGTCTCTGATTGTACTGTAGTACAATCAAATGGGATGAGATTCTCACCTCTAGACAACAAGGTGAACCAGACATTTTAGTGTATATTCAAATTTCACTACCAAGAGGGAGAGATCCTATTGTCCTGAGGCCTGTTTTATAAACGTTACACATCGCCTCTCGGCCTGAAAATACCCCACCTACATTAAGCTCACAGCGTATCTCACTGCAACGTGTTATATGAGCTTGTAAATATACTTTTGGTGTGAGGTACGGTGCGCAACCAACTACAACAGACTTTATATGTTGCAGCAGTATAATAGCCTATATAGGAAGTAATGAAAAACTCATCTAGCATCAAACTGATATTTTGCATCGCTGATGAAAAATAAATCACAAGTGTAATCTAATCTCTTACCCTCATTATAAGGCAGACTGCATGAAAGCAGAAAATGTGTTATGGTGCAAAAACTAAAGACAGCAACACTGTGGTGCTACAGACTAGAACACATAAGAAAAACAAGAGCCCACCTGTTATGAATTATTCCAAGCCTTAATGGAGAATCCCTTTGGCATTCTGAACCGTGCTTTAAGCTCCATTACCATGAATACGCAAAGGAAAGAGGGAACAAAAAAAGAATGAAGTTGAGGAAGGAAGGAAGGAACGATCCATTGCATAATAATTTAAACCAGAAAATATCAAGAAAATTCGTGCTGGACGATTCTTGCTCAAATGTGAATCACGATTTTCCTCCACAACCATTTCAGATCACGATTATCACACGATTCTACATTTTTTCATGAAAATACCCATAAAAAAAACATAAACAAAAACGTAAGAGTAACTAAATGAATTGGACAGCCAACTAGCGCTGCACGATTCTTCACAAAATGAGGTTGCATACACGCTGGGCAAAACCTAAGCTGTAGAGGGTATCATTTGTTTTGGGCAGAAGTTGCAGAAATACCGCTCAAGGAAATGACGTTGATGCTTTACAAATCAGTTTACATTCTCTGTGAATAAAACAGTGATTGGTCGGAATAATATCGTATCCGGGGGAAATACATTTGTCGGATGTTCCGGACCGACACTTCCACCGATAGCGTCTCTGCCGTAGGTTGTGATCAGGCTTTTCTCTTCGCAGAACATTTTTTTCGATTAATTGTGCAGCACTGAACAAAATATAGCTATAATACATCAATCCCATTAACGCTGGCACACATGCACTTTAGTCGTCACTCAGGTTCTCTGTACTTTGTGTAATGGGAACAGATCTATGATCAATGATTCATAACCTTGATGAAAACACTCTCCTTGATTAACGTGATCTAAAATAACGACAGGCTCAGCATGAAGCGGCTTCACCATCAGTGTTGATGTGAAGCAGATTTAATTATCTGAAGCCATTACAAACAGGCCCATGGAGTCAGGCAAGACAGGAAGTGGCAGTTCAATGGCTCCCGTTCCAGTCCCAGTCAATTACCGCCCACACATTGACTCCAGACTCATCAGTATCATCCTGTTTAGATACTTCCCAGGGGAACGTCACAATCATAATTGCTTTCCCAGTGAACTCCATCAGTCAGCCTCTAAATATCAGACCGGAGCGTCCCTCCTCTCCCGCTCTCTCCAATCATCTAACCTCTCCCTTTTCGCTCCCAGCAGGCACCAAAGGATGAACGCATCCCATCCAATTTATGATCGAGATAGCATACGGAGATGGCATACATTTTGGGAACAATTGTGTCCATGTGGCTTGTTTGAAGACACATAGGGGACTCATGAGGCAAGTTATGATGGATTTGGTTTCATAAATCCTAGGCGAGGAACAATAATGAGTAAACGAGGGGGAAAAAACGATAAAATGAGTAGCAGTTGCGCCCCGAAAATGATGATGTACAGCTGAATATAAAGACCTCCTTTTTTACAGTCCATTTATTAAAATAACACTACTCCACCACTTTTTATACAATAAAAAAATACACTGACAGAAATCACCGGAGAACCAGGGGAGATCAGTCGCACCACCGAGGAGGGAAGTCTTAATGATCAGAGCTATGGTATATTTTCACAGAGACCAATTAATTACACTGGAATGCTCCTGACAGTTGAAATCTCATTAATCTCCTCCCGGTGACACATTCGTGAAGGAAACTCTGCTCTCAAATTGGAGAAATGAAGGGGCACATTGAGTGTGCATGTGTGCGCGTGCGTGTGTGAGGCTCCATTCAGCCTCAAATACACTGCAATATCTTGCGTGTCAATGTAACCTTGAGTGCATGAAAATGGGGGGGTTGGGGGCATGCCTCTGAGGATGCACCCTCAGAAACAGTGAATTGAAGGAGAATCAAATGGTGTGCTGCTCGGTGGTATATGTGAGGGTACTATAGTGTAGCAGTGGCTCAGAGCCTCAGCCTGATGGCATCAAAAGTCTAATATCTCCACCAGTCCATAGGGATATCCCTTTGGTCTAGTGGTTAATATGTTTCATGTGGGAGACCCGAGTTCGAATCCCATGTGTTACACTAGATCCCACAGCGGGTGGTATAATGCTCCTACACTTATGCCTTTTGAATTCAGTCTGTTGCAGGGCTGCTAAATGGATCTGGAAACACGCTGACTGGGAAAGCATCGGTGTCATTTTAGATTTTAGCTACCATATGTATATTGTCTCTGCCGGGTGGAAACCTCATATATCCAAAACCTTTCAGGATTCAAATTCAGAAGCCCCAAAAGTAGCAGGTCTACAAGATTGAAATGTGTCCCTTTGTGCCACGTTTCGAGCTTGTGGATCTGCTACTTTTGGTGCTTTTCTATGACACTGTAGTATGATCAAGTAAGTGTGGGTGTAATTGTAAGTGTAATTGATTATTTGGGTTTTGGGTCATGTTGCAGATTGCAACATGATGCGTCGTGACTGTGGCAGCCTGAAACACACAGCTGCATCATGTTTGCTTCCTGCCCTACTGCTCCAGAATTATTTTCACCCCCTAGCCACAAGTAATCCAATTCAGTAACACATGTATTATGTTATTATGCACTGCTTTTATATATGTGGTTGAAGACTCTGAGAATGCATTCAAAGAGAGACTTGTGAGAGAGGTCAGGGTCAGCTTGTTCCTCTTGCGGCGATTAAAAGGCTCAGTATGGAAAAGAAGCGCACGTCCACACCCAGGCTTGCAAGCAAACACACAACGCACACACACACACACACACACACACACACACACAGGTTATGCAGGTTTTGCTTATGCAGGTTTTGTAATATTGTGTTAAAGGCCAATGTAGATTGATTCTACTGACTGTTTCTGAAAGGTCAACATGGCAGAAAGAGAGAGAGGGAGGTGGGGGGCAGAATTAGACAATTGAGAGAGGCTGTCTCTCAACTGTGTGCATGAATGTACACACTATCCCCAGTGTTAATTTAACCATTTTACAGTTGAATTAACATTGAGTATGTGCGTGCGTGCATACGACGTACGCGAGCATGTGTGTGTGTGTGTGTGTGTGTGTGTGTGTGTGTGTGTGTGTGTGTGTGTGTGTGTGTGTGTGTGTGTGTGATTTAATGCAACTGGGTGTTAAATTGATACATTCAGACCCATTTCTGAGCACTGAGGATATTGCAGTGTGGGTATATGAACATAATGGTTTTACTTTGGAGCCACAAATAACATTGACAGTGCCAAGAGTTATTTTATGCATGCGTGCGACCCGTGCGTTGAGCTTCATGTAGATTGGCTATTTTCGGAATTGGAACCTTCGTATGACAAGAGAATCAGACTTCAGTGTGAACTAATGGCCTCCTAACAGACTAACAGTAGCTCTCTTTGAAACTAATGGCCTCCTAACAGACTAACAGTAGCCCTCTTTGAAACTTGATGAATGTGTGTATCTACAGTATCTGCTCTCTCCTGTTCTGTGGGATGAGGCATAGACCACATACCAACCCACCAGTCACTTTGTCAATGGGCAATGCAAATACGTGCCATAAACAGACTCTTGCACAATAAGTATAGCTCTTGCCACTTCTTCCAAGCGTCCTTGAGGGCAGGAGGGTGTGAGATTGTATAGCGTGGCGTGCGTGCGTGCGTGCGTGCGTGCGTGCGTGTGTGTGGTGTGATGTGATGATGATTTGCAGTAATATTTGGTTGTGGATGTATAGTACATGCAGGTTTGTTTGTTTGTTCTTTCGGTGCATCGTGTGTGTGTGTGTGTGTGTGTGTGTGTGTGTGTGTGTGTGTGTGTGTCTGTGTGTCACAGTGTGTGTGTGCGTGCGTCACAGTGTGCGTGCACGTGTGTGCGTGCAAGCTTATACTGTAGGTCTGCCAGTGTTCATACACGTCTCAGTGCTGCGTGTGTTTGTGCGCTGCTGCGCGTGTGTGCATGTGTGCGTGATACTGTATGTGTGCATGTGTTTGTGTCCGTGTGTGTACTGTATGTGAGGGTGTATGTCTGGTGGCCGTGCACTATCATCATGCTATTCCCTTCAGCAACAGTACTATAGACCTCAGCTGACCCTGCAGGTAGAGTGTGGGTCTGCTCCTGCTACTGCAGTCATACTACGGTATGCTGCTGCAAGCCTAGAGCGAGCAGCCCCTACAGGACGGAGCAGAGTGACGCTGAGCAGTGGGAAAAATGATGCAGTTCTGCATCAAGAATCCCTGTCAGCTGTCAGCTGGATGGTCCTGAAGGGGACTAGTCGGGGGCGGGGGTGACTGTGAATGACAAAATATCTCACACAGCAGAACCGTGGACCCATGGCACTCACCCAAGAAGTGGCTTCCTCCAATTTCTCTGGAAAGGTTGTGAGATTGTCTGCAATAACTGGAAACCGATATTTCATTTACTTGGATATATTTTCTTTGCGCTTCTTATTCCTGCACAATATCCTCTGTGTTAAGCCAGCCCGATCTCACCCAAACGCGGTGAAATAGCACGGATTGGCAATTCCGTACATATTACACTACTACTGTTTTGACCGCGATGGAGGCGTGGCTTTCACTAGTATTGTACGTATGGAATTGCCAATCTGTGCTATTTCACCGTGTTTGGGTGAGATCAGGTTTGACATTATTTACGATTCTGTGCTATTGGGTTACAACTCAGACGGGGCTGAATCGGCTCTACCGAACTTCGCAACGGTCGACATGGAAACTTGCGCGCTTTAGCGTGCTCGGTGGTGTCTCTCGTGGCTCAAGTTCGGTAGAGACGGCACCCGTCCGTCACGGTCTATGGGGAGGATGTCAGTGTAATATGTATGGATTTTTGGGTTTTCTAGGCGTGTATGTACCTGTACATGTATCGTGTTTGGGTGAGACCAGGTTGGTTAAGCAATGCGCATGTCTTTAAGGTAAACAACAATACTGTTTCAATGTATAGATTATTCTTTTGACAGAGATCTTCCCAAGTTCATGTGTACTGTATCTCAAAACATAACTTATGCAATTGCTTTGGCTGAAAGATTATTTTTTTGATGTGACTAGGTTTTTCCATTAGTATTCCTCCTTAGCCTTCCTTTATCGTATTGAGACTCATTGTCCTGAGTCAGGAAAGGTGGACGAGTCAACTCACCTCTGTAGAAATTACACTTCACTCCACTTCCACACTTCATTCTAATCTTCTGCAATCGTTTAAACAGTGCAAAGGAGTGAACTGCCCAAACCACAATGTGTTAAGATTGGATTCTTTGTCACCTGTCTGGTCCAATACAATGTCCATTTCACTTCACAGTGCCTTTCCTATATATCCCACTGACAGACAGAGAGAGCAGCAGCTTTGCTTCTCCACCCAGATAACTTGCTGCTAACAACAAATCCACTAACAACATCAATGAAACTGTTTGGAAACTGAGTTGTTCTATTGCCTTATAATAGTAATACTATTACTAGGCTAATACTACTACGGGCGCAGACGTTGGTCTGACGTGCAACAGTCCGACACATGCATGGCTGGTTAAGACTCACCTGTGACTCCCGACATGTGCTGCCGAATCCCGACATGCAGTGTCAGACTAATGCCTGTTGGACTCTTAGTACGTCGGGAAAAAAAACGCATGCACCCACTACTGCTACTACTATTACTATTTAATATTTATTTAAATGTGTTATATTGCTTTTACTCTACTAATGAGTTGAGCTGGCTACATACTTCAACCGACGTCCGAGGTTTGTAGGGACAGGGTAGGCAATAACAATACTTGTGTATTCTGCCCAAGACTTTTTCATTCTGCCAACAATGAAAAAGCAGCATTAATCTTGAAGGCTGATGAGGTTCTCGTCTCACGAGCCAAACCCAAACTCCAGCATAAAACACAAACTGTCACAAGGAATGGCAAAACATCCGTACTGTACCTCTGTGGCAAATTTCCCACAGCGCGTCAGAGGGAGGTCCAGCAGCAGTTCCAGGGCTGGCTGTACACTTCAGTGGCTCGGGCGACAGATGGAGCGAGCCACGGTATTGCTAGCCAGATCCATTGAGCCTTATGGGCAGATTACTGAGAGGGTGGGGTCTGGCCAGAACTGACTGAGGTCTGGTTCAGTCTCAGAACTGATTTCTGAGGTAGTATAAATAGACATATGGACATGAGAGTGTTCTGCTATTGATTAATAATTCCTGAATATACTTCTATATTTATTTTTTTTAAGATATGATGTAGTCAGATTATTTCTAATACCCAGTTGTGAGGCTCCTTGAATTGAAATAGGTTCTGCATCATTTGTCCAATCCAATCGATTTAATTTTCTAAATTCACTGAAACTTTTAATCAAACAAATATTTTGAAAACATAATAATAACATAATAACATACTGTATATCATCCAGCAGTTTCTAAATGCTGGCGACCCATACTCTACATTTCTCTACATAAACCTCCAGTGTACTACTACTACTACTACTCTACATTTCTCTACATAAACCTCCAGTGTACTACTACTACTACTCTACATTTCTCTACATAAACCTCCAGTGTACTACTACTACTACTCAGCATTTCCAAGTTTCACATTGCTGGCAAGTAGACTAATGAGATTAGAAGCACTAATGTTCATAGAGCTTTGTGATGTAGCCTAGTGGTAGTGATGTTTGGCAATGGCTACAACAAGTTTGGTGTGGTTACGGAAGGATAGGGAGGAAACTGGGTTGGATACTGCAACTGCATACACACAGAGAAAGCTGTTACGGTAAGCCTAATTACAATAAAGTAGTAAACCTAATTTATTCTGTCACAACAACAAAAACAACAACCACCACCACCACCACCACCACATAGCGATGCATTGTTAGCTTGTAGATAACTACGATTTGACAACCTCACATGATGGAGTATATTGGGATTTACTCATGCTTCAAGAAGGGACTGTGTATAGGTATATGCCATAAAGGACACAGCACTGCTGTCTTTAATTGCCATTGCGGTCGATACCAGACCTGTTTTAAATAGTTTCCTCATTCAATATTTCATGGCAGACACGTTAATCATTTATTTGGTGACCTAAGTAAAGTCCAAGAAAAAGGTGGCATCAAGGCAGCTCAATGCTTAGTTAGGACATTATTTTAACCATAAGAGATGACCTATATTGTATGTAGCCTGTATTGAACATACTATATTGATTTTGTGTATAATATATATATACATTAACTCATCGACTGCCAATGATTTTCAGTGTTTACAATAGAGGGCGCTCTTCCGCAACCTGTGAGCAAATCCATGGCTTCCGGGTCAGAGGACAAACGAAAGAAACGCGATCAAAACAAATCCAAGCCAGTTTAGTATAGTATTATACTAAATTTATCTGCTTTTTGTTAGCGTTTTTGGTGAAAACAACCACGGAAAAAGAACTCAACGTCCCCCCCCCCCCCCCCCCCCCCGATAAAAGTAGAGATTCTCTTCGTTCTTTTGAGATATTTGGTGTTTACATACACATTCTTGAAAGATTAGTACAAACTCTGGCATGCATGCTGCAGACTGTGCTAGAGAAACAATCCGGCATGGTGCATTATGACGGACAATTACATGAAATGCCACCATTGAAACAAGCCATGAATTGATATAATAACCGATTTAACTTATTGATACACGATAAGGTCATACACAAAAAATAAACAAGCTGTTACTGCAGAATCCAAGCCTGAATCTCAAGTTCAGACTATTTCCTAGGCAGTTGACATGACTCATCCACACTTCACAGGAGAAGCTCTTTTCTAATGCCTATTCAATCTGGCACTGAGGAAATGCCCAACGCCTCAGCAAGCTGTTTTAGTGAAAAACCTGAGATTTCAATTTACATGCCAGCCTGTCTGCTTTACACAGATGACAGCCGAATACAGATCAGGAGCTCTTCACATTACACATGCACAGCATCACCACAGTAATCAATGTGCTTGTGAAGTGCCTGATGCTTGACACATATACACCCAAAGGATCTAAATTATGTTCAAAGACACTCAGCTGTTGAATTGTTGCTCCACATAGAAAATTGAAATGCAGGGAAAGCCAATGCATACCCTTGTATTAAGGAGCAGTTAGCCACACACACACACACACACACACACACACACACACACACACACACACACACACACACACACACACACACACACACACACACACACACACACACACACACACACACACACACACACAGAGACTACAATGAGGTCTACTCTAGTCTACATTGTCTGAAGTGTCTGGCAAGTTGCAACATCTATGTAATGCATGCACACTTGATAAAAAGCAGAGAGTGAATTACATGATACATAATTCTGGTTTTCACAGTGGACAGTGAAAGATGAGACACAATTCTGGTTTGCACAGTAGACAGCGTGATTGACAAGTGATTGAATATTACAAAGGCAAACGCACTCAAGTGAGTGAAACATTTTAAGACAAAATATAATAATGTCTGTGCTGTTGCTCTTGGAAAACTGAGATTGAATACATATCCAAACAAGAAACGTAGGTTATAGGCACTCATTTAGACAACAATTCCTCTACAATTTTTAAATCAAAGTAAATATGACAAAAAATGTACTGTTGCCATCTGGGGGGCAGGCATGGTGACAGAGGAAGGCTAATATTATGAATTATTTAGCATACCGTCTGCCTCCACATGTATTTGCTTTGTGACTGTCAACTGGGTCAGTTTTTCAATCAACATTTAAATGATGGCCTGCGGTGAATCGTTATGAGCCTAGTTTTAATCACGCAAATAAAGCAGATTCGTTCATATATTTATTATATAAGACAATTAGCAAACATGACATAACATAGGCTACTATGAGCACAAACATGTAACAACATATTATTGGGTATGCAGTCTGGGCATATTTACCTTATGATCAATTACAGCTGTGTATCCTGCTAGAGTTGAAGTCAATGGCCTTTTCTTTGGCTGCTTCAGTTGTGGGCCATGGTTGTCCGAGTGGTAGGCTGATGAAGATGATGATGAAGAGGTGTCACCAGAGCTGCTGTGATACACCACCATCAAACTGGTAACCATGGTAATGGTGATAATTCCAACAACCCCATGACACTATGGAAACAGACAATTATACATTATACATTTAGAAAACCGCATGTTCAACCCAGATTCTGCAATCGGCACAAACAAGGGAATAAATTATTTTCGCTCCTATGCCACCAAAATGTGGAATGCCCTACCAACAGCCATTAAGACTCCTTCAAAACCGCTCTTAAAGGGCACCTATACGGACGGCTGCAATTTGAAACTGGCCCCCGTAAATCCCACCCCCCTTACATGATTTTCTGTTTTTGAGGGGCGCTAGCCCCTCCTATACACAGGTTTAATGTTTGTCTTTAGTTCAATGTTTGTTTTGTAAACGCATTGACAATGAAGTCATAATGTGTCATTTACGTCATATTGTCTCTTTATTGTTGGCGTTTAATGTTTGCGTTTGCACCGTTTGTTTTACATCACCATTACATCACCTAATCAACATGAGATAGACTTATCTGTAAAACATACATGATTGTATTAAGTCTGAGTCATTCTATTGTCGGGAAAAAAAATACTATAATGTGCCCTTATTGGCTATTGATGATATCTTGGGTTAGTAAAAGGTACTGTGATGGGTGCAACGCGATCGAGTGATGGGAATGTATGTCAGGGTAATAATAGTGGTCTCTTATTGGCTGTTGATGGTGACATAACTAAGGTAAATCCACGGTTATACATTGGAACATCATAAATTAATATTGACAGAGGAATTTATAGTAGTAATATAGGGGTCAGATTGGTTATTAAATCACTACAGAAGATGAGTTAGACTTTAATATATTAGCGCCCCTCACTTCACATGGGTGTGATTCTTTATATAAAGTGTATTTGTACATCTCTAAAATGTTCTGATGAATTGAAAATGGTGGACCCTGTTGTAAACAAGTGTAATGCTTTATCAGTGTGTCGTCCACAGTAACAGTCTTTGTATTGAGTTGTGCTTTCATGTTAAATGTACCCATTCTGCAAACTGTTAATAAAAATACTTCAATCAATCAATCAATCAATCAATCAAGAGAAAAACACAAACTTACACTCAAAACAAAAGTTGTAATATATATCTGTTACATTTGACTATATGCACATTTTAAATAAAGTTAGGACATGATAAGGTGTCAAGGCTCACACACGCACACACACACACACACGCACACGCACGCGCACACACACACACACACACGCTCACGCACACAAACACTGCAGAATAGTAAGAAGAAAAAACTTCTTTCCTAACGTCACAAATAAAATTACATCTGTGTCAATGTTGCCAGTAAGAGACTATGAGAGGGTAAAATGCTGTATTCTTGTCCTGCTAAATTCCGAAATAGTTTGCTCATAATTACCATTCGCGTCCTCATTCTGCGACTGTCCAATTATTTCCCCGGTTTGCCAAACGTTGGTCCACTTCTTGTCATCATTACAAGCGTAACAAGCCAGAGCCCAGAGCGCTCACACAATGAAACGCACTATTGTGTGGAAACACGAGTTTGCAGCCTGGACGCAACACCTGGACCACGGCAGCATCACAGAGCATGCAGACAGATCACTATGTGGTGTGCCGCGTGTGCGTCCTACTATAGTACTCTCTATTCTACAGTCTACACACGCATGCACGCACGTACACACACACACACACACACACACACACACACGCGCGCGCGCGCGCTGTACAGGGACGATCTGCCGAGCGACCCACATCCATGCCCAAACCACATGGTCCTAATGGCCACCGGTTTCACTCAGTGGTGAGTGAGTGCATCTTTGTAGGCTATACCTTTTCTTTTCTTTTCTCCCCCCCCCCCCCCCCCCTCTCTCTCTCTCATAGGCTATACTGTATGTGTAATATCATAGACTTATTATAGTTATACATAACATATCTTGACAGTCAAGATATGTTATGTATAACTATAATAAGTATCAATATGTTTTAATACGACACTCCATAATGTTGTACATGTAATTTATTATAACATAATTTCTATATAGCTAGCCTAGCTGCAGATTCTTTGGAAGAGCCTATAAGATAAGAAGCCAGATTTAGATTTGTATCATTTTGTAACAGCAACCAGAGCAGCCAAAAGCTTCTTGCGAGAGAACAGATTTGCTGGAAGCAAGGAGCTGCTGGGAAATGGGAAAGTTCTTTTTATAGATGCCCTCAGAGCCCAGCACCACTCATGTTCTTGAGTAGCTTTTCATATCATTATCACTTCAGAAGTGTATCTGATCGCTGTGTGGGGTAAACAAACTGTATTGATCCCAAAGGAAATTCCAGATCCAGAGGTTTCTGCCATGATGATATATGTTTACAGCTGACTCTGCTGCGGCTTTCAGTGAGATCAGATGTATACTGTGCAGTATGTATACAGGCACGCACGCACGCACGCACGCACGCACGCACGCACGCACGCACGCACGCACGCACGCACGCACGCACGCACGCACGCACGCACGCACGCACGCACGCACGCACGCACGCACGCACGCACACACACACACACACACACACACACACACACACACACACACACACACACACACACACACACACACACACACACACACACACACACACACACACACACACA
This sequence comes from Electrona antarctica, assembly GCF_951216825.1. Classification (NCBI taxonomy): domain Eukaryota; kingdom Metazoa; phylum Chordata; class Actinopteri; order Myctophiformes; family Myctophidae; genus Electrona; species Electrona antarctica. The sequence continues at coordinate 38,949,635 of NC_136812.1, forward strand.
CACACACACACACACGTCTGTCTGTCTGTCTGTCTTATCTCTTTGTGTTGTCTCCGTCTGGCTTGCAGTCTCCATCTTTTCCTTTTCTCTGTTTCTCTGGGAGAGGCTGAGGCAGTGGGAGGGGGTCAGGGGCCAGTGGATCTCTCTCTCTCTCTCTCTCTCCCCCCCCCCCAGCATTCCATGAGTAGAAACAGGTCTTTAATACCAGAGGAAGTTGGAAGGACTCAGGAGAAAGGTTCATTTATTGGGAGTCAAGTGAAGCATAAGTAATGTTTTGTTTGGGCTGATTTGGAAAAGTATTTGGCTGTAAGTGGGCTATTTTCCTTTGGAATTGTCAATGAAGCCAAGATTGTCATGCAGGCAATAACCTCAAGTACGCAAATTAATGCAGTGCCTTCTGTGGAATAGGGCCTATTCCACAGAAGGCACTGAATTAATTTGCATTTTCATGTCATGCAGTAGCCTATTCAATAGGCTACTGCATGACATGAAAATGCAAATTGATCAATTCTGTAATACTGATAAATCTTGTTTGAGAACAATATCTAGCATCAGTTTTACAGCATGTTGGTGATTTGCTCCTTTTTTCTTCAGACAGTAGACTACTGTGGAGTGTGGACACAGAGTCCTTAATCATTAAGGACTCTATTCATGCCTCACGGCCCCATAGCACAGGCATGAAAATCAGCTAACTTTAATTAGACAAGGTGGCAGGTTTAAGGAAGGGGTCAATGAGAGTCTTAAATGGATTGGCTTTAGTTCCACAAGACAGAGTTATAGGCCTACCTAGTTGAAGGCATATCCGTCACTAACAAAATAACTGAAACCACATGACATGGCCTTTCCTGCAATATGTTTACATTTCCTCATTTCTAGTGCTACCGTATTTTGTATTTGTATTTTTAAGGGACCAAGCTAGTCTGAAGGGACTTGGTCCCTTCTTGTTTTTGTCTGTTTTTTTGTAATGTTTTTTTTGTCTGTATCACTGATGGAATGTGAAATATGGTGCAGTAGTAAACAGGTAGTAAACAGGTGTAGTTTCACCCACCGTTTGAGACACTGACAATGACACAGCGAAGCTCCGACTGATATGTGGCCGCACTGAGAAAATGTTTAATGAACAGGAGTTTATGTCTGTAAGCTATTAAATGAAGTGTCTCACAATAAAGTTGACTTGTCCCTCCAAAAGGTGGCACCAAGTAGGCCTACAAACAAAATGGTGAACTAAGTAGGCTTTACAGTAATTAATAGGCTACATGGTTACCTTGGTTACTTATACTAAACTATTGCTTTGAATTTAAAAATGTCCCAGTGGTGTTGGATTAAGGTTCTTTGTTTATTATCCCATCAGCAGCAGTAACAACTAGAAAGCAGTGCTCCGTGGAGCACATATCTCCACCAGGCTGGGTTGCCTATCCAGGGCTGTGTAAGTCAGTATTTCCTAACATGGGGTCTGTGCCCCACTAAGGGGTGCCAAAGATCGCAGGGGATCTTTGGGAGTTGAGGTGTTGCAACATTTTAAGCAGAAAAATCTAAACTTAATTTGACATGTTTGTATCCATGTCAAACCGGACCATGAAATAAACATTGTAACGATCAGCAGGGCTGGATTGGGACAGAAATTCGGCCCGGTCATTTTCGCGCGAATTTGGCCCAGACCAGCCCACCACAACCAGCACGCAGATAGCAGAAACTATACCGCCCACTCAAGGAGCGGGCGGTATACTAACCGCTAACAAACAAGCCCTAATACCACCACTTTTACAGAACATAAATGATAAAAACCAACAGACAACTACAGTACACAACCCTTTGTTGCTCTCACAAGAATGATGCTGGCAAAAGGATTCAAGATAGAGGGTTTATTTGTCACTTACTGATACAGGTACAGTGAAATTATCATGATGGCACTGGCAGAATGGCAAGCAGGCCTTTCCCGGTGGCCTATTGCCCTGCCTGCCTGTCCAAAAAATGATATATATATCATTGTATATATATATATTTGTGACGTTATACATTTCTTAACACTTTGACTTATATTCACAAGTTGCCCGAGTTAATTAATTATAGAACACAATCCCTGCGATTCACGAGTTGCCTGAGTTATAATTAATGCCCCCCCTTTGGCCAATTGGAGTAAGACTGGTTTCAGTGATATTTGGCATGACCCTACCATACTGTAAAGTTTCATAACTCTGTGTATGTATTAGGGGCAGGAGAAGAATATTCATAAAACTGCTATTTGCATTGGCTCATAAAAGCGTAATTTTGAAACAAACAAACAAAATATCCCGGGAGTAGATAGAAGTAGTAGAATAGACAAAATAGTGGGTGATCTAAAGGTCAGTGGTCAAAAGTCAGAACACGAAAGTTGTTCGGCATGAGGTTTTCTCTTTGCCTACTTTTACCCATTCATTTTCAAACCACCCCACGACCTCAACACAGCTCTTCTGGCGCTATGCACGTGTTGTATTCCTGCCGGTAGTGTGGGGCCTGGCAGACTGCGCAGCATGCGAGTGTGGCGAGCCCGAGCAGACTGCTGACCACATAATCACCACCTGTCCTCTGTACAGACCTCCGTTAGAGTAACTACCTGTCAGTGGGGAGTGTTGGCTGGGAGGAGGAGTAGGACTAAGGCCCTATACGTCCTCTCTGGGGACGTATAGTACTCACAGGTACTACTACCTGTGAGTGGGGAGTGTTGGCTGATGAATGAATGAATATCAACATCCTAATACATCCTAATACTGGGGGGTCAAATGATGACAGGCAATTCCCCAGTCAAAAAACACTGTTTGAAATAGACACTCATGCTTTCCCCATGAGTGTCCCCTCCTTCTCCTCCTTCCTACTCGTCCTCCCAGCCAGTCAGTGGGGAGTGTTGGCTGGGAGGAGGAATAGGACTAAGGCCCTATATGTCCTATCTGGGGGGGGGGGGGGGGGGGGGGGTAACTACCTGTCAGTGGGGAGTGTTGGCTGGGAGGAGGAGTAGGAGTAGGACTAAGGCCCTATATGTCCTCTCTGGGGGAGCGAAAATAATTTAGTCCCTTGTTTGTGTCGAATCTGCGTTGTACATGGTTTGTTGCACTCCCTCTGGTGTTGTGGGTGTGGACTTCGTTAACATTAAGGAAGTATTTAGACAGGTAGCCTACATGGGTATCTTGGTGGTGTATCGAATCTTGTGGACCAAACCCATTGCAAGATGCTGTACTCTGTCGTCGACCCTAAGCCATTCCAGCCTGTCAAGGTGGGCAGGGGTGAGGTGGGTTCGGGGGGTGAGGGTAGGAGCCTGACCAGTTTGTTTTGGGAGGGCTGGAGCCTTGTTTTAAGGGCCTTTGAGGTGCTGTGGTACCAAGAGGTGCATGCATGGTCGAATAAACCTTGTACGAGGGCTCCTGACTGTTAAGGTCTTCAAGGTGTTTTTGTTGACCAGTGAGGAGATCCTGTAAAGGAATCTTGTTCTTTGGTTGACTTTTTTGATTACGTTGGTGGCCATTTTATCACATATAGACTTTGGCCTTACAGCGTGTCGCGTGTTCGAGTCCTGTTCATGATGACCTTTGCAGGCTTTGATGCATGTCTCTCCCCTTCTCTCTCTCCCTCTTTCCTGCATGTCCATCTTCACTTGATACTATCAATAGTATCAAGAAAAGCAAAAAAATGTTATAAATATTTTTGAGTGGTGTAAACCACTCCTACAACTGGCTTTTTTGTGCAGAAAAAATGAGCATGGTTGCTATGTTCACCCTGTTGTAATGACGTAATGAAATCACACCCGGGTGAACAGGGTGAACATAGCAACCATGCTAATTTTTTCTGCACAAACAAAGCCGGGTAATGAAATCACACCCGGGTGTGATTTCATTACGTCAGACATGATTTCATTACGTCAGACAGACCTTACACCACTCAGTTCACACGGGTGTGATTTTTTGTAAATTAACGGCGTACTACATCATACTACAGCGTAACACAAAAGCAGCAAAAGTAACAAGCAACGAATTTGAATCGTGAAAAGTAACGTAAGTAAGTAAGTACGTTTTATGAGGTTTCCAGACGATATGTCCGATGGTTGGTTGGCAGTCAAATGTCGGCCGGCAGCGCTTCGGGTGACAACATTGTGTAAAGGCCAGTGTGTGTATAGCCTTATTAGCCTATAGCCTGTGTGCTGTTATTGTTGTGCACATGGAGAAGCTCCAAGTATTTGAACCACTTTGTTCTGCTCCAGCAGTGTGTTCTATCATAAGCAACACACACACACATGCACACCCACGCACGCACGCACGGACGTGCGCACGCACACACACACACACACACACACACACACGCACACACAGGGTTTTTGGCTTCTCTTCGCTACCACTGGCACTGAATAATGGCATTACGGGAAAACACACGGAAACAGCCTTTACAAATGCAAGACGACCCGTGAGAATTAAACCACAGACAAGGAAATGTCACAATGACACATGACATGCCCCTAAAAATATATATAATTTAAATATAAAAATGTATTTTTGCACCTGCCACTTGAATTAAGGTGACTTGATTGATTGACATCAAAAAGTGCCTGTCAGCTCAAACCCACAATGCAAGTCTTTGTTTTCAAGTTGCGCAGATGTCAGTGGCATTATACAGTTATATATATATTTTAAACCCTACCAGTTCCATAGCTATAAGTGTGTGTCATGATGGCCATGAAGGCCCACATTACCGTGGCATTATTATGCTTTTCAAACAGCTTTGTTCTTTGTAATGTATGTGCAGGCCTTTGCTCTAGTAGGGTGGATTTTAAGTCTGATTCTATTCTTGTTTTGTATATTGCTGCCATGTGCGTGTATTTTCTGCCCCCACTCCGTCTCTTTCTCTCTCTCTCTCTCTCTCTCTCTTTCTCGGCCCAGGGCCAAGTGCTGATATGGGTAGTCTCTCGTAGTCTCTGTTTTTTTGTATCTCGGGTACAGACATATTCACAACTTGTTACTTATAATACAAAGTGAAGTACATGCACGCACGCACGCACGCACGCACGCATGCACGCACACACGCACACACACGCACGCACACACACACCAACCACAGCATTTTGGCTTCTCTTCGCTACCACTGGCACTGAATAATGGTATTACGGGAAAACACACAATAATTTACAATTTAGGCATTTAGCATTTAGCAGAAAACACAAAAACACAAAAACACAAAAACAGCCTTTTCAAATGCAAGACGATCCGTGAGAATAAACCATAGACGAGGATATGTTATCTGATCTCTATGAATACGATAACAATAGAGAAGAGACATCTTTGATAACTTTGCAGGATTCATAACATGTTGACCTAATAAAGGTTTTATAAGCTGATACTGTTGATTATCATCAAACTTTCATGGGACGTGTTATTTGTGTTTTAACCAACATTGACTTGACTATTATTTATTTCGGTCCAAAAGTCCTCCTCAGCCACCTATTTCCCATCTTGTTTTTTTTTTGTCTGGCATTCCAATTTGCACTCATGATGATTATTTGACCTCTGATGTCCATCAGGGTTGTTTTTTGAGAGCAGCACAAACATATGCGTAGGGCAAGCAAATGGTCAGCAGCGTCCCTGAGTATGTGTGCCTCAGAAAGGAGGACACTTTTGTGCGGGGCTCGCTGTGTGTTTAACCAACACAGCCCCACCCCCCGCCACACACATATCGTCATGGGGGCGCCCCTCCTCCCCCCGCTAAGCCCCCCCCCCCCCCCTCCCGCCGCAACGGGGAAATTAAAAAAGTTGTTGTTTTTTCTTTCCACCCTAAACCCAAGCGTTTAGGTTCTAAACACTTATTTGTAACACTCTTTAAACGTGTCAGTGTTTAGATTATACGAGCAAGTTTGTTTAAATGCCATGATTGCAGCACTGAGTCATCTGGTAGGCTACTCCTTTTCATTGTGAACAAGTTGCCTAAGCAGAGTACAGTACTGTACCCTACCTGGCAGGTGAAAACAAGCACACACACACACACACGCGCACACACACGCACACACACACACACACACACACACACACACACACACACACACACACACACACACACACACACACACACACACACACACACACACACACACACACACACACACACACACACACACACACACACACACACATTTTAACAATTGATTTATGTCCACACAGAGGAAATTGCAAACAAGGACATAAATAGTTCAGGTGCAGCAAAGTTACATCCACAAAATCAAGGAATATGTCGCGGTACAACAAGAATGTCATGTCACCCAGCATTCCATGGGCACAAGTAGTGTAGGCATGCATCACACACCGGCCACCAACAACCAGTCCGCGGGTGTGTTTCAGGCTGGACCACCAGAGGAAACAATCTTAAATCTGCACCCACTACATTAACGATGGTAGTTACAACGGAGCAGTTTAACGTCATGCTCAGGACACACACACACACACACACACACACACACACACACACACACACACACACACACACACACACACACACACACACACACACACACACACACACAGACACACAGACACACACAGACACACACACACACACACACACACACACACGTGACACGCACACACACGTAAAGTGTCCACTGAGAACATATAACATTATTTGCTAACTAAATTAACCTTTAGTACATTATAGGGAACCACAAAGGTCAATCAAATTATTTCCTTTTCATTTCATGTTTAGATATGTTTCATGTTTAAAGGTATATTCAGTGATTTCACTTAATTCAAATATCACTGTTTTGTTGTGATAATCCTCCCTACTATAGAGTGTGCTCACCATATAGAGACACACAGGGACTACAAATTTCACGCCCCCAAATGAGACAGCGGCCCCGCTTCTGGTCCGTTTCAACTGTGTACTGCAGCTGCCAATGCAATCCCTATGAGAGGCATCATGAAATACCCTAATTTCACTGGTTGTCTCCACCAGGCCGAAGGCATGGGGAGAGAGTATGTTTTGCACTCCGTCCGTCCGTCCGTGTGTCCGTCCGTCCGTGTGTCCGTCCGTCTGTGAACAGCTAATCTCCGGCACCGTTAACCCGGTCGATGCCAAATTTTGCACACGCACTCCCTGGATGCCAACGATGAACCTCTGCCCCAGAACGGCCTGTTATAGCGCCACCAGGAGGCCGCTTTGTGCAAAACAAGTTTTTGGACAGTACACCTACAGATTTTGTCCAAACATCACGCAAATTGGTACACAGTCTCTCTAGAGCCATTCAACGAAACGGGTCTTTCAGATTTCTCAGACTCCATCCTGATTGGCTAAGATTGGCTTCCAAAGTTTGCAGGAGTGCTCAGTTTCAAACAAAATGCTGCAAATCATGAACACATAATAAAGTAATGAAAAAGTATAATAAAGGCAAAAGCCACAAAAAAAAAACATAACAAAAAATTAAAAGATGTTGTGAGATCCTACAATAAATAAAATCAATAAAACAATCAATTAATCAAGTGCCTCAGGCAGATCTTTGTCGAAGTAATGCCTCGACAAAACAGAGAGTGCAACACTCACATGGGTGGGGCGGATTAGTGTCGTTTTCTCAGCTAATCCACGCAGGGATAATTTTAATTGCAGAGAATAAACAGTTAGCGGATGGATGGAAGAGAATAAACATTAAACATTGTTACAGCCAGCAGGATGGGAGCAGCTCCTCCCGGATGGCAAGGTCAACAATAAACATAGCTCTGGTCCATAGCTCTAATGCGTTGCTATGAACCAGAGCTACAGGCCTATGACTTTTATTTGTACTACATAGACTTTGTCAAGAGGTCAAGATTGGAGGGTGGCTACATGGGTACGTTATGTGATTTTAGGCATCGATGTGCAGTTTATTTTGTGGTCAGATCAGCAGCAGGTTAAATATTTATCATGGAGAAGACCGAATATGTAGCACGATACTGACATGCAAGCCAAGGTACAGTACAGTATAGTGCAGTTAAATTCCTTGATCAGTGAAGAAGAGGGAATTCCCTGTAATTAACCACTTAATGCCTATGTACATAACATATCCAAATCTGCATTTTTGAGGGATGCAGGGTTTAAAGTGTAAAAAAAACACGCCAGCAGGAAGTCATATTTGTAATCTGTAATCAGGGAAGTTATGCCTACTACTAACGATAGCTTTACATTTAAGCTCAAAACGCACTTATTCTTCTACCAACCATTTACTCAAATGTTTTACTTAAGTAAAAGTATCAATACTGCAATGTAAGTATTGGGCATCAAAATGTACTTAAAAGCACCAAAAGTAAAAGTATTCAGAATGTTTCAAAAGGCCAAAATGTATATTATATGTTTTCAAATAAATGTAGTGGCGTAAAAGATAATATTTGGATCCAAGATGTAGTGGAGTTGAAGTAAATGTATTGCAATTTGGAAATATTAAAGTAAAGTCAAAATACCTCAAAATTGTACTTAAAGGGATATTTCAATTTTTGGTCATTTTATCATCTACTCAGGTCTATGTGAACACACCCCAGACAGTTTTTAAGTTGCTCGATTCAGATATTTGAAGATATTCATTGTAGCTGCCTTGCCCCCTTCCTATACAAACCAAATGTAACTTCAAATTACATTTTAACCATGATAGAGTAATCGAAAATACCTTTTCTGGTGACTGATATTATCCTTGTAATACGTGAAGGGGTCGTGGTTTTGTTGTCTCCACCAGGCCGAAGGCATAGCATGGGGAGAGAGTATGTTTTGCACTCCGTCCGTCCGTCCGTCCATCCGTGTGTCCGTCCGTCTGTGAACAGCTAATCTCCGGCACCGTTAACCCGGTCGATGTCAAATTTTGCACACACACTCCCTGGATGCCAACGATGAACCTCTGCCCCAGAATTTCCAGAAGGGCCTGTTATAGCGCCACCAGGAGGCCGATTTGTGCAAAACAAGTTTTTGGACAGTACACCTACAGATTTTGTCCAAACATCACGCAAATTGGTACACAGTCTCTCTAGAGCGATTCAACGAAATATGTGTTTCAGATTTCTCAGACTCCATCCTGATTGGCTAAGATTGGCTTCCAAAGTTCGCAGGAGTGCTCAGTTTCAAACAAAATGCTGCAAATCATGAACACATCGTGTGATTTCCGTGAAATTGTGCACGCACATTCCCACTAGTCCGAGGAATAAATGCCACGTGAACATTTTCAACTCAGCCTCATGGTGGCGCTATAACTCGCCTAAAAGTGTTTTTTACCTCTAACTGCACGGATCTGTGGATAACTTTGTATGCCAACTCCCTAGAGGCCAAGGAAAAACCTTTGCCTGGAATTTTTCACATCTGCTCTTTATAGTGCCACCAGGAGGCCGACATATGTAAAACACATTTTCTAATATTACTCCTTCAGATTTTATCCAAATTTCACGCAAATCGGTACACATGCTCTCCATAGTCATGTGATCAAGACACGTTTGTTTGATTACTCATAATCCACCCCCATTGCCTACGATTGGCTTCTAAACCTTTCAGGAGTAGCCCGCTTTGTACCCGTTTTGTACAAATTGCCACAACTACTCAACGCAGCGTCCGATTGCGGTGAAACTGTGCATGCATATTCCCACTAGGCTTTGGAAGAAATGCCACTTGACCGTTTTCAAATCAGCCTCATGGTGGTGCTACAACAGGCCCCCCCACACACACACACACACACACACACACAATATTACTCCTAAACATTTTGCCAAACATCACACACAGTACTCCTATTGTAGGAGCCGATCTACCATAGGCCATCACATCATGTACTGTATGTGCCATCATGCCATGTCTAACATTCCTGTTAGTGTGCTTTGTCACCCCCTACAGACATGGCAGAGACTAGAGGACATAAATACCTGGCCATCAGAGGGCCAGGTGTAGTTGATTGGAGGTTCACAGCTTTTTACGTCTGGTTTTTGTTGCTCTACACCTCCTTCTATTCTGAGTTACAGTTTATATGCTAAAAGTATTTTTATTTTGTTTTCAACTTGGATGGAATAAACCTTTTGAGTTCAACCTTAACTTTTCGTCTGGACATTCCTCATTTTCCTTTTTTGGTCAAGTTTGCTGCACAAAGCCAGTCAGTTAGAAAAAGGTACTCTCAATCAACCACCAAGAACAAAAGGTCTCTACAATTGTAAAAAGCTGCCTTTTTAGAGTACAGGACTAAATGGACAACATGGATTCATGGAGTTTGGATGGATTGATTTCTGGATTGGAGGAGAATGTGACTCAGTTTGGAGTGACATATGGACCACAGCAGTGACAATGTTTGAACAGGCAGCAGCGCATCACAGCCATTGGTGAGAAATACAATCGTATTGTATAGCAGGTTCTTCTCTTCTGTGTATTTGGTTGAATTTGAACACAGTTGAAAGAAGTACTACTGCTGGTCCATTGGGGACTATTGTTTGGACCTTGGCTGGTGTTGTGTGCACCCACCCCTGCTGTGTATTCTTGCTGTGAATTGTACATGTTGGAAAATGAGTGACACAAACGTCAGACACAAACAGAATGGATCAGGAGGATCAAATGGAGGAGGACACAAGGAGGACGGTCAAGCTCACAGCCAAAGCACTGGCTAATAAAATTGAAAAGGATCAGAAGGACCGCCACTCACTTGTGAAACAAATGAAAGAGCTCACAAGAGAAATTAAAGGGCTAATGAAAAATGACGCAGATGCAAAGGATGTGCAAAGCACAATGGGAAAACTGATAAATGTGTACGAAGATGCAAAAGCAGCACACTATTCACTAATCCTATTGATTCCACAGGAGGAACTTGAAAATCAGAATGTGTGGTTTTCATGTGTTTCAAAACACCATGCAGATTTCATGGATGATGCAAAACTGTGGTTTGTTAAGCTTGGAATGACAATGAATGAAATGCCAATGCATGAAATGAGTAATGTGGAAGAAACTGAGCCAGTTACTGAATCTATGTATTCACCTGAAGAGGTGGAAATGAATGTTGGACATGTACGGCATATTGAAATACCTGCTAGACAGGAGGTGGAAATATATGATGGGCAGCAGGTGACAATACCACCTACTAATGCTCAAATGCACTCTGATCAGTCACAACAGGTAACTCAATCACAACAGGCAACATCTGAAACAGTTGACTTACAGGAAACTATTCAACCTGGTGACAGTGTATCAAATGCAAGCAAGAAAACAAAAGGTTCTAGTAGAGCTTCAAGTACAGCATCAGCACGATTGAAAGCTGAGGCAGAAATGGCTGCTCTCATTGTTCATCAAAAAATGATACACGATAGACATGCCCTAGAGGTACAAATGGAGCAGCTAAAAAGGCAAAATGAGGAGCTAAGAAGACAAAAGGAACAGCTGGAGCTGGAAACGAACATGGCTGCTAATGTGGCAAAAATGAAGGTGCTAGGTTCAAGGAGATCTGATGTTTCTATTACATCTAAAGTGACAGATGGAATGAGGTCATACTTTGAGAAGAGACAGCAGGCAGCTGTTTCCACATCACATGCACAACCCACTCCAGGACAGGTCCCCTCACAACCCAGACAGGCACCAGCTCCAATTGCAACAACCACAGGTGGCGCTGTGGCTCCGGTCTATTCACTGACAGCAAACCCAATACCAGAGAGAGATGTTGGGGCATCAGCACCAGCAGGCACCGTCACAGGCAGAGCTGTGGATACAGCCGTCCGGCCTCGCACTACAGCACCCGTGGCAAGCCAGATGGATACCAGAGGCCCAATTGAACAAGGCAACAACATCTATTCTGTCATGGAGAAACAAAATGAAATCACAGCCCTGCTCATTCAACAACAATGCCTGTCTTCAATGCCCAAGAAGGAAATTCACATTTTTGATGGTGACCCACTTAAATATCATACCTTTATAAAATCCTTTGAACATAACATCGAAACTAAGAACCCAAATCCCACAGATTGTCTTTATTATCTAGAACAGTATACCCAAGGACAACCAAGGGAACTCGTGAGGAGTTGCTTACATATGATGTCAGACAGAGGATACAGGAAGGCTAAGTCTCTACTGAAGGAACATTTTGGCAACGAGCATAAAATCTCTACAGCCTATGTGGAGAAGGCTCTTTCATGGCCGTCAATAAAACCTGATGACACTACAGCTCTGCAAGCTTACAGTCTCTTCCTAAGAGGATGTTGTAATGCAATGGAAGATGTCAATTACATGCATGAGCTTGATATGCCTTCTAATTTGTTGATCATCATCAAGAAGCTGCCTTACCGCCTAAGAGACAAATGGAGAACTATAGTATGCGACTTCCAGGAGAACCACAGCCGAAGAGCAAGCTTCAAGGACATTGTAATTTTTCTTGAAAAACAAGTCAGGATTATTACAGATCCCATTTTTGGTGACATTAAAGACGACCCAGTGAATAAAGACACAAGAAGGTCCAAGTCACAACCACACCCCAAAATAAAAGGAAGTATCTTTGCAACAACCGTGACGGCTGCAAAAGAAAAAGGAACCCAGGAAAAGAAAAGTCAGTTTGCTGTAAAGAGATGCTTATTCTGTGAAGGAGAGCACGCTCTAGAATTGTGCACAGAGTTAGAAAAGAGGACACATAACGAAAAATTCACTTTTCTAAAAGAGAATGGAATATGTTTTGGCTGCATGTGCAAAGGACACGTCAGTGCAACATGTAGACGGAGACTCAATTGCAGCATTTGCGGTTTAAGGCATCCCAAAATGCTACATATTTACAGAGACCCATCTGCAAGAAAGGAAATCACCAAAGACAAAGGCATGGCATCCGTGCTGACTAGCGGTCTTACTGGGGCCGGTGAAGACCACTGCAAACTTGCAATAGTGCCGGTTCAAATAAAGGCCAGGAAAGGAAACATAACAGTGCACACTTATGCATTCCTCGACCCAGGTAGCACGGCATCCTTTGGTACAGCAGGACTAATGGCTAAACTCAACCTTCAAGGAAGAAAAACAAACATCTTGTTGAGAACTATGGGTCAGAAGAAAGTTATTGAAACACGCCTCGTTTCAGGCCTAGAAGTGGCTGGACTGGACACCAATGACTTTTATATTCTTCCAGGCATTTACACACAGAAAGAAATGCCCGTAACTAAAGATAACATCATCAGAAAGGAGGATCTTTCCAAATGGCCATATCTGAACAAAGTGCACATCCCTGTCATTGATGCTGAAGTGGAGTTGCTGATTGGAACAGACGCCCCAAAAGTCATGGAACCATTGGAGGTAATTAACAGCAAAGGAGATGGACCGTTTGCTGTGAGAACACATTTGGGGTGGATTGTCAATGGACCGCTTGGACATCACGATGGCACAGACACAACATGCCATCCTACTGTCCAATGCAATAGAATTTCAATTGACAAAATAGAGCAGCTCTTGATCAGCCAATATAATCAAGACTTCAGTGAGAAGGCATCTGAGGATAAGCCTGAGATGTCAATGGAAGACAGGAAATTCATGAAATGTGCAAATAGTAGTGTAACACTGAGAGATGGACACTATTATGTGGATTTGCCTTTCAGGAGAAATGACCTTATCATGCCAAATAATCGTTCAGTTGCAGGACAGCGCCTCCTAGGGCTGAAAAGGAAATTTGAAAAGAATGAACATTTCAAGAAGGAGTACACTAACTTTGTAGCTGATGTAATTGAAAAGGGCTATGCCGAAGTGATACCATCAGAGCAGCTCGAAAAAAGAGACGGGAGAGTTTGGTACATTCCACATCATGGCGTGTATCACCCCAAAAAGAAAACATTAAGAGTTGTATTTGACTGCAGTGCATCCTACCAGGGAAAGTCACTCAACTCTGAGCTGCTGCAAGGCCCTGATTTGACAAACAGCCTAATTGGAGTGCTTCTGAAATTCAGAAAGGAGCCTGTGGCTGTTATGGCAGATATCCGCTCAATGTTCCATCAAGTGAGGGTGTCTGCAAAGGACGTCGACTTTCTAAGATTTCTGTGGTGGCCTAATGGCGATGTCAGTAAAAGCCCAGTAGAACATCACATGCTTGTTCACCTATTCGGAGCTACATCGTCACCCAGCTGCTCAAGCTTTGCATTGAAAAGAACAGCCGAGGACAACAAGGCTCATGTCCACCCAGAAATAGCAAGCACCATTAATAATATTTTTTATGTTGATGATTGCTTAAAGTCAATGGCCACAGAACAGGATGCTCTACAACTGGTTAAAAACCTGTCAAATGCCTGTCACATGGGAGGATTTCATCTCACAAAGTGGATGAGTAACAGCCGCACTGTGCTCTCTGCTATTCCCGAGGAAGACAGAGCCAAAGAAGTTAAAACGTTGGATTTGGATAAAGAGGAGCTCCCCATGGAAAGGGCACTCGGACTACAGTGGAATGTCGAAAAGGACACATTTGTGTTCAAAATCACACTGAAAGAAAAGCCCCTCTCTCGAAGAGGAATGCTGTCTGTATTAAGTTCAGTTTATGATCCACTCGGGTTTTTAGTCCCACTAACCCTTCCTGTGAAAAATATGCTCCAAGAACTGTGCAAAGAAAAGTATGGATGGGATGAGAACATTCCACAAGCAACATCTAAAAAATGGACCGACTGGACATCTAGTCTGACAAAGCTGACTGATTTCAGCGTGCCTCGCTGCATCAAACCAAAAGACTTTGGAGAACCAACAAGCTTCCAATTACATCACTTTTCAGACTCCAGTGAAGATGGATATGGCACTGTGAGCTACCTACGGATGAAAAACAGCAGAGGGGAAGTGTCTGTTTCATTTATGATGGGAAAAGGAAGAGTGGCTCCCTTGAAGCAGATCACAGTACCCAGGATGGAGCTCACAGCCGCAGTACTATCAGTAAGAGTGGACAAAATGCTGAGGTCAGAACTACAACTGGAACTTGAGGATTCAGTCTTTTGGACAGATAGTCAGACGGTGTTGAAATACATCTCCAATGAACAAACACGATTCCACACCTTTGTAGCCAATCGCATAGCTGCGATCCGGGCGAACACCAGCGTGTCACAGTGGAGGTATGTAAACACAAATTTCAACCCAGCAGATCTCGCTTCCAGAGGACTAAGTGCCAAGAAGTTTGTTGAATGCAAACGATGGATAGAAGGTCCAACGTTTCTCATGAATTCTGAAAATGACTGGCCAGCTAACTACATTGATTTACAGTTCAACCCAGCGGATGACCAAGAGGTCAAAAGAAAGGTTGTCTCATATACAACCAATGTTCTGAACACACAATCACAAAGCCCAACAGACCAGCTGCTATCACACTTCTCAGACTGGCTGAGACTCAAGAAGGCAGTGGCATGGTACTTGAAGTTTAAAGATGTTCTGAGAAAACTTGCAAGAAAGAGAAAGGAAATGGAACTCAAGGAAATTGGCGTAACTACACGTTGCCAAAGCAAAAAAGTTGCTTAAAAAACGCACCCATTCAATTCCATTGTGAGCGGTCAAAACATCACTGTAGATGACATGGAAGAGGCTGAAAAAGTCATCATTGGAATTAGCCAGAATCAAACATTCCCTGAAGAATTGGCAAAGTTGCAAATGGCGCCATCTTGTGTGCAAAAAACAAGCTGCATATTAAAGTTGGATCCAGTGTTGGACAATGGCTTATTAAGAGTTGGTGGACGTCTCAACCGTGCAGCCATGCCCGAACAGGTAAAACATCCCATCATCCTGCACAAAAATCACCCAATCTCTACTCTGATACTACGTCACATACATGAGCGCACAGGCCACAGTGGAAGAAATCACATGCTGTCTGAGCTTCGTAAGAAGTACTGGATCACACATGCAAACTCGGCAGCAAGAAAGGTGATCACCAAATGCACTGTGTGCAGACGTGTAGCAGGAAGGACCAAAGTGCAGAAAATGGCAGACCTACCCCAAGAACGACTAATTCCTGATCTGCCACCCTTTACAAATGTTGGAATGGATTACTTTGGACCAATCCAAGTAAAAAGAGCAAGAAGCCTTGTCAAGCGGTATGGAGTTATCTTTACCTGTATGACCAGTAGGGCAGTGCATTTAGAGATGGCATACTCCTTAGACACAGACTCTTGTGTGCATGCCATTCGGAGATTCATATGTCGGAGAGGTCAAGTATCTCACATCCGTTCAGACAATGGCACTAATCTGGTCGGTGCAAAGAAAGAACTACGTGAAGCCCTAATGAATCTGAACCAGGACAAACTGAGGAATTCTTTACTGAAAGATGGCATCAAGTGGACTTTCAACCCCCCATCAGTATCACACCACGGTGGAGTGTGGGAAAGGCTCATCAGAATGGTGAGAAAAGTCCTATTATCAGTTTTACACCAGCAAGTGCTCGATGATGAAGGCCTGTTTACCATCCTGTGTGAGGTAGAAGCGATTCTCAACAGTCGGCCCATCACCACCATGTCATCTGACCCACACGACCTGGAGGCACTGACACCCAGCCACATCCTGACCTTGAGATCTAAACCCATTCTACCACCGGGGGTCTTTCAAAAGTCTGACATGTACCTCAAGCGCCGATGGAGACAAGCTCAGTACATGGCTGACTTGTTTTGGAAAAGGTGGACCCAAGAATACTTGCCATTGTTGCAAGAGCGACAAAAATGGTCAAGTAAGAAGAAAAATATTCAGACAGGTGACGTTGTTATGATTGTCGACTCGACAGCACCCCGAGGGTCATGGATTCTGGGAAGAGTGATGGAAACCATGCCAGATGCCAAAGGCCTAGTTCGTTCTGTGAAGATCAAGACCCAAACCAGTGTTCTTGAACGACCCATCACAAAAGTATGTCTGCTGCTTGAAGACGACTCCTGTCCCCAGTAGACATTTTTTAAGTTAAGTCATTTTCTATTTTGACACAATATGAAGAATGTGTTGAATATAACTAATCGGCTCCATTCATTATTTTGTATTGATAATTGTATTTAGTTATACACGCCATACAATTGGGGCCGGTGTGTAGGAGCCGATCTACCATAGGCCATCACATCATGTACTGTATGTGCCATCATGCCATGTCTAACATTCCTGTTAGTGTGCTTTGTCACCCCCTACAGACATGGCAGAGACTAGAGGACATAAATACCTGGCCATCAGAGGGCCAGGTGTAGTTGATTGGAGGTTCACAGCTTTTTACGTCTGTTTTTTGTTGCTCTACACCTCCTTCTATTCTGAGTTACAGTTTATATGCTAAAAGTATTTTTATTTTGTTTTCAACTTGGATGGAATAAACCTTTTGAGTTCAACCTTAACTTTTCGTCTGGACATTCCTCATTTTCCTTTTTTGGTCAAGTTTGCTGCACAAAGCCAGTCAGTTAGAAAAAGGTACTCTCAATCAACCACCAAGAACAAAAGGTCTCTACACCTATCCTCCTGGTGGAGACCTGTGCCCAGAAGGGCACTTTTTCTAGTTCATTACTGAGGCTATAGCGATTTTTTTTTGTGTTCTAATAAAGTGTCCCATATGTTTGATTTGTCCTTTTCAATGTCACATACCTGCCATCTCAATATACATCCTACAATGTACTATAATATACTCCATCAGTTTGTGAAAAGTGCTAGCATTGTAAATCTCAAGTCAAAGCGGTATATATGTCACGGTTGCATCCCTTGAGGTTTTCAATACCCAGATATATTTGTTGTATTTCGTTTTATATGCTATGTATTTGTTGAAAATGATCTAAACAGCTTCTTGCAAGACTATTATTAATACTCATCTGGAGAATTCACTAGGTAGTTGAAAATGTCAGGATGTCACTCCTCCATTTAGCTGGGTTATTTTCCCATGCAACTATTGTATAAGTTAATTATACAACAAGTTGACAGCGGTAAAACACACCGTCGGAGCTCCGTGGTAGGTAGAACATATATAGTAATATTTTAATCCACTCCGTCCATACTAAAGTCCATACTCTGTCTCGGAATCTGGCGGCCATCTTGGTTTTCTCTCCATTGTACATGCGCAACAGAACCCTGGCCACTAGGGGCGCGGCCAATGTTCTGTTGCGCATTTACAATGGAGAGGAGTATGGACGGAGTGGATTAAAATATTTTTTTTATTGAAAACTACGGTCGCTACGGAAGTAATTGTTTTCCGAACACCCGCCGGACATGTGGGGCAATCTTGATTATTTTTAGATTTTGCATTTGTACAAGGTAAGAGTGATTTTGAGGCACAAACGTAAACACGAGCCCTCTTAAAGGGGACCTAGTCTTTTAGACTCTCGTTGAGAGATTCGTCAGAATCGAAAAAAACCTCTACGAGAGTCTATGTTTGGGCTAGGCCCGATCTACATCTTTGAAGAACCACTGATGATTTTTTTAATTATATATATATATATATATATATATATATATATATATATATATATATATATATATATATATATTATAATATATATATATATATATATATATATTATATATCAGGACTTTCAAACAGAATGAGTCTGTTCAAGTGTCAGGTGTATCATAATTGACCTATAGCGCCTCCCAGAGGGGAGTAGCGGATGTTCATGACTTGTAGCATACTTTGAAATGCAGCATGTTTAAGAAATATACAGCATGCCATGAAATGAATGATCTCCATTCTGCATCCATCTTTAGAGAATGGTTTCTGCACACTATTCTAACAGTAGCCTATATAGCTCTAGCACCAATACAATGCTCATGTTTTTCTTCTTTTCTTTAGTATTTGATAAGTTGATAACTGTACTTTATGATGTGATGTGCATTTACAGTCTTGCACATCAAGTCTTAGGCCTACTGTGTAGCCTACTCAAAATAATGCACAAGGACTTTTCTGAACCATGCACATACTGTAGGCCTAAATCACATTTATTGCCATTAGCAAATGTTGTATACAGTTCTCTTCCATCATGCTCTGTTGGCAGTGAACTTGCTACTTTTCACTGCAACATGAATTGCCTTAATTATAATATTCCCTTTTAATTAATGACCTGTATTTGGCAATCTGAGCAGTCATTACATTCATAAAGAAGCATAATATACCGTGAGATACACTAGCGGCTAGCCTATAAGGATTTTCACATCCTCTGCAGCGCATTAAGGTGCATAGGATATTCCGTGGCAATCCAGTCTGTCTGTAGTTTGGAGATTGTTTAGGAGGTTGTTTAGGATCAAAATGTTGGACAGACAGACAGACAGACAGACAGACAGACAGACAGACAGACAGACATTAAGGTTAAAATATAACCAATATAAGCCTAATGCAATCAAAATAAAATGATTACACTTATAATAGCTTTTGTTTTTCTGTTTTGAAGAAATACTAAATCTCCACACTGCACACAATTCACAGTTTTAGGCCTACATATTTCCAGGACGTTTATATTGCAAGGGAATATCATTTTGGTTTATCAAATTTCATATTGGTTAGTGACAGACCATTAAATTGAAATCTTATTGACTGCAACACAATTGGTGGAGACTGGAGACTTAATTAATTGGACAGTGAGCCTGATTCGCCACAGTATTAGTATTAAGGGAGACTGCTTAGTCCGAGGCAGATTTTGGTACCACCTAGGTGACCGTATTTTTATTTTATTTTATTTTGTATTCCTACATCAGAATCACGAAAGCCCCCTAGCTTGACTGTGACATGTCACTTAATTAAAGCATAATGAAAATTTGGATAATTTTGCCTTATAGGCCTATAGTTTGTCTATGGTGTGGTCACATAACTGGCGATAACTGGCATTAAGCTACTGATTTGGAAGAGTTATCATACCAAAATATAAACTAGAGACATGTAGGAATACAAATATATACATTTGCACTCCACTCCATCCACTATATCTGGTGGATGGAAAGCCTGGTGATGCGAAGTTATCTGGTGGATAGTTCATTTTATTTGCACCACCACGGTACTACCCGCAGGGGGCAACGATTGTCCGTATGTCATGTAGCCTTTTAACAATCATTAAAGTTTAGATCCCATTGCACAGAGGGGTGACAATGCTGTGATTGGATGTGGCCGTGGGAGACCATAGATATATATATATCTATGTGGGAGACAACGTTGTCTTGTTATTTCGAAGATGTGTAGATTTGGACGTGGAATTCATAATCACGCCCCAGCCAGATGAAATTACCTACCTAGGTTCCATCCTGGAGGCTAATCTTTCCGGTGATAAAATGGCCACCAACGTAATCAAAAAAGTCAATCAAAGAACAAGATTCCTTTACAGGATGTCCTCACTGGTCAACAAAAGCACCTTGAAGACCTTAACAGGAGCCCTCGTACAAGGTTTCTTCGACTATGCATGCACCTCCTGGTACCACAGCACCTCAAAGGCCCTTAAAACAAGGCTCCAGACCTCCCAAAACAAACTGGTCAGGCTCCTACTTGGCCTCACCCCCCGAACCCACCTCACCTACCTGCCCACTTTGACAGGCTGGAATGACTTACAGCATCTTGCAATGGGTCTGGTCCACAAGATTCGATACACCACCAAGATACACATGTACCTGTCTAAAAACTTCCTTAATGTTAACAAACGTAGTCCACACCCACAACACCAGAGGGAGTGCATCAAACCATGTACAACCCAGTTCGGCAATTCGAAACTGGCCCCCGTAAAATCGGAATCCCCACCCCCTTTTCCCCTCACTGTATATGTTTCTTTTCCCTTTTTACCTCCTTTATGATGAATTCCTGTTCTGTTCTTTGGCTATATAGAAGTGTCTATTTGTACGTCTCTAAATGTTTTGATGAATTGAACAAGGTGGACCCTCTTGTAAACAAGTATAACGCTTTATTGGGTCGTCCACTCACAGTTAACAGTCTTTGTATTGAGTTGTGCTTGAAATGTACTGTAATTCTGCAAACTGTTACATATACATATTTCAATCAATCAATCAATCAATCAGCCCATAGAGTAATAAATAAATAAAATAAAAGGAGGGCTGCCTGAACCAGAGCTATTGTATAACTTAAGTATAAATCCGTACAACGGTGTCGCCCCCCCAAAATAGCCGACCTACAAGCTCACAACCAATCAGTCGGTGACTTGTTGTGAGCTTGTAGATTGGTTATATTCTTTGATGCGCGACACCGTCGTACGACTAATTATATTGTGGTCAACCAGCTTGCCTGACAACCATTTCTAGCCAATCACGGCGCGAGGATCCCTCCAGGATATGGGATCACACTCCGCCCCGCCCCCTCCCTCTCGCATAATGAATGACGCTGTCTCGTGCTGTAAACACTGAGCTGCGTGGGGGGGGGGAAACCCATCAAAAAGCTGCTACTGTACATTCACTATTAGGACAGCAGCAGCATTTAAAACGCGATTCACTTCGAGTCTCATATGCAACCAATAAAACAAACACGGTGCCGCGTCTCCCGTACGAAGTGCAATGGCTAGAAAGACGGACATTCCTTCTTACTATGGTGAGTCGACTCGTCTTTGTTAAATCATGCTCTGTCTGCATTCTACTCAGTGTGTGTGACAAAGGATATTATGTTGTGCCTTATTGTTGATGTTATTATTATTATGCCCCCCCACACACTCCAGTGGTTTTGATTTATCGTTGTTGCCAACTTTACGCTCGCTATTAAAAACCCCCAAAAAGGGCTATACTGTAACAATTGATCTTATTACTGTCACTGTGTCGTCGGCTGTGTAGTGTTTTTAAACGGTTTGTTGCGCGTTTCTCGACAAAACATCAAGCCATTATATCATCATTAAGATCGTAATTCCTCCCGCAAAAATAAATTCGATTCATTGTTGACGTCTTGTATGTGGCTGTCTGTGCATAGTTGAAGGAGAAAATCAGTGCTTTAAAAGTGGACACAACAATAAGCCACAACAACAATGACGCTTTTGTCACGTTCCATACTGTAGGACTCACGATGGGGTAAAATACAGCAAACTACAACTCCAATAATACATCCAATAATACAGCCTGACAACAAGGACAGAAAAACAAAGCCCCCAGTTCTGTCGGAGACAAAGGGATTCTTGTCAGCAAGTGGCATTTGGCTGCTTTGGGCATAATGGACATTCAATCTGTGGTCAGCTTCTTTGTGTCAATTAGTCTTTTGATCATGTTGTTTATCAAAGGGGTATAATCCTTTATTACTGCCAGTCAGAAGCCATGCAGGCGAACAGTGTGTGTACCACAGAATGGTCCCACGAGGCTATGCTATGACACAAACATTGGATGCTGAATGAGGTATTTAGCCTACTGTACATGAACATATAATATTTATTCATGTCATTATTTATTTTTTACTGCTATTAATGGTTGTAAAATTGCTATATCATATAATTGTCTCAACTGCCAAAGGTGTTGAGAGTCGCAGTGATTTAAATAGGTTTTCAATGTAATGAGTCCCGGTATGCAGGGATGGTCTTTTCTTTAAGATGAGTCCCAGGGACATTTTATGAGTCCCACTTCAACGACGTTAGGAGTCATATTTTTACAAATTGCAGTATTTAATTTCATTTCATTTTATATGGTTATAATGTGGTTGTATTCGTGTAGAAAACAGAAGAAGATTATTATAAAGCTAGCAAAATAAACTAGAATAAAAAACAGTACAGTAGTATAGTAGTGCATTCCGTGAATGCAGAGGTCGTTGTTTTATTGCATCCCTTAACTCTAAACTGCGTTTTGGGATGCAAAATGCACCCTATTTTAATCTCTGCAGTCGTAAATGTCACCAGCCTGAGCCTTTATCCAAGTTGTATGGCACTGATTATTAGGTCTATAATATGACAACAACACGCCGGGCATGGAAGCTTGACACTATTAAGCTGTGTTCTTCTCACATTCACTCATATTTTGACATGTTCAATACCTACATTACCTAGTCTGTGCTTTATGGTTGTCGGGGGGTGGTGGGCCTTATAGTATCATGCCTATCATTTCCACACACTGACCCTGCATGTCACTTACTTCCCCCATGACTCCGGCTCTATGCCAGTCATGCTTGTAATCCTGTCAGTGCCCGTCCTGAAATCAACTGCAAAGGAGGAGATGCTCACTGCTCTCCTGAGGCACTCAGCCCCACATCCCCTCACTGCAGATTTTTTTTTGGTCAAACCCCAACACTTCCTCTTTAGGAAGACAAAAAAAAGACACAAGACGGATGTATTAAGGCTGAGGGCAAGAAAGCACAGTAGAGACACAGGAGAGATGCCCTGGTGTGCAGGAATTCATCTTAGCCAGCAGTGGTACATGTGAGATCCAGAGGCAACTACACCATCAACACCAGGCACCAAATTCCTCAATCCCTTTCCACAAGGGACCAGAGAAGGTGTTAATGTTTCATAGCCTGCCCCATAAATGTTGTGCTTTTATATTTACAGATTTTATGTTTTATGTCAAAAACAGCAGAGCAGATCTGTGTATATTCATTGCTGTTTTCCTCAAAGTGTGGTGTCAAGTGATGCTCTAGACTCTAGAGGATTACATAGAACATAGCAAGGATTTTTCATCAAGGAACATAATTATAGTCATTTTATACGACTTTAACAACAAAGCTAAAGGAAAATCTAGCCACTGGAGCATGAGATGGAGTTTTCGCGTTGACTGCCTGTGTTCAGGTTAGCTGCTCGATCCAATTGGCTTTCAAGAGCTTTAGTTCAGTCAGCTCGCTTTGGACATTCTCAGAATTTCTTGTGCTGTCATGCAGGCAAAGAATGAATGTCCTGCCTATGCCTATACCTTCTTGTAGGGCTGGGCGATGTGGACAAAATTAAATATCACAACATTTTAGACCAAATAGCTCAATACTGATATTGTGGGGATGGCTGCTTTTACAAAATATTTACACATAGAGGATTTTGATGAAATCCTCAGATTCAGTAACGCAGTAATGCATCAAATACATAAAAATAGCATTTTGGATCAATTGGAGAGGCTTAAGTAGGGAGATATCACTTTACTTTGATGCAGCCTTTAAAACCAGGACGAGAAGACAACTGTTGTGCCTATGCTATTTACAATATCCACAATCCCAGACAATGTATACATCACAATAATATTGATTGCCCAGACTTACCTTCTTGTTCTTCAACCTGGTCTTGGGAAAGGGATCAGTTGCAAAAACAAATTGTGCTTAATAACAAAAAGCAGACATGAATGATTTTCAACTATTCAATGCTTTTCATTGCACATTCAAATGTTTTCTACTGGCTTGGAAACCAAGACGCATGTATAACTAGATATTTATAGAACTAACCAAAAGTTGCAGAAAGTGTATGGTAGACTTAACCTGTTCAGTCAGTCAGAAAAACAGAAAATACTTCATAATCTTTTTTGGACAGGTTTGTGAGTAACAATTTAGATATGAGTTCCATTCAACACAAAATGGTGAGCCGGGCACACTGTTAATTAACAAATGTATCGCATGGGCGGCTTCCCTAAACGTAGCATTTTTCCACTGCAGCAGCTTCACAGAAAGAGGAGAGCTTTGGTTTTGAACCAAAGACTCCTTTTGGCCTCTCTCTGTGAAATTGCAGTCAGAGGATGTGGTGATTCAAATGGCTCACTTTGCCCAGGATCAGGTACAACCGTACAGTACCATACAGGCCTTTCAAGTGTCTTTGTGACATGAGTAACGTGTTTGAAGTATATGCCAGTGCCTGCTTAGTAGATTGAATGAATATGAACTGTATTCAATGCCTTGAGGTAGTAAAAATACCCTCAGAAGTTTATGTTTGCACCAAGGATGTCATTGGATTGTCTTTGCCTTTGGAAATTTGGCCGTTAGCTGCCAGGGCGCTTGGAGGCGACAACAAGGACTGTAGGACATGTTACATTTACAATGTGCAGCATGACTAGTTGGTATTTGTGTGTGACTTGAGGACTGACTGACATTGACAGTGATTTAACCCATTTCCCGCCACCATTAATGAATCCCTCGATAAGGTACTGCCAAGGTTTTATCGCACGTAACACTTACTTTGAATAACCAAATATCCGTAATCGCATTTTACTACGAAAAAATCCGTGTGTGTTGTCATCACTGGTGGTTGTTCTCTCGGTCGGTGGTGGAAAAAGTGGACCGCGAGTATCACAGCGCCTGCTACAGGCCGTTGAAAACGCTTGTCTGGGCCAAATCTGCCCCCTCAATGTCAGTTCCGAGATACAGGCCTCTAAAGACAGGGCGGACAATGCAAGTGGATGCGCGCGCATCTTCAAAATGCCATTGTGTGTTTGTGTCCCAGAGTGTTGTTGCGGTAGCAACATCAGCTAACGATCGAAACGGATCAAAAATATATTAAACAATTCAAACCCGAGAAATTCACGTTTGGCGGAGAAGGAAAAAAGAGTAGGTTCTCGTGTTCCATGTGTTCGACGGTAATAGGGACTTTAAACAACTACGGCAGTCCGCTCCGGCAACCGGAAATAGATCAGTGCTCGATACATAAACCTGCTTGCCGTCACAGCCCTTTCTACTACGGCAGGACCTACACTCTACAACGCCATGTCATAACCATGTTTATTGAAATTAGCTGTCATACATTTACACCGATTGCTCCATCACCTCTCTTATGCTGTGTAATGTGTTGACATGCTCTGAATGAAGAAATAACACTAATACCATATGTCATATTAACCATGTTTATTAAAAGTTTTTAGAATAACACAGATTGCTCCAGCACCTTCCTCTTTCCACTGCTGATCATGTCCAGTGCATGTAAGAGTTAAGCAATATCGGCAAGTTAGCTGACGTGCGACAGGGTGTTTAAAAAAAATCACACCCGGATGTGATTTCACAACTGGCCTTTTCTGTGCAGAGAAAATGACCATGGTTGCTACGGTCATCCAGTTCACCCGGGTGTGATTTAATTACGTCAGAAATTATTTTGAACATAGCAACCATGCTCATTTTTTTCTGCACACAAAAGCCAGTTGTAGGAGTGGTTTACACCACTCAAAAAGTGTGTATGTTTGACACATGCTGCATAAACGCGTCACCATGGGAACCAATGTCACCGTCGCTGACGGCTGTTAGCTTAGCGATTTTGACAGATTGCGTCATAGTTGCTTAAAGTCCCTATTATATACACAGGGGGACCGGCTACGTTGCCGGTTAAAGTGTTATTCATAGTCTGGACTTTCGGTGGTGAGGTGACCACCGAACTACAACATGACGTCACGAGCCGCGGTGAAGAGCAAACCACCGCCCCAGCCCTTCTCTCTTTTTTTACTCACCACTGCTCAACGTTATTTCAGCTCCGGTGGTCACCTCACCACCGGAGCGTAGGTTTGGTTTGAGACTGAGATGAACTAGGTGTTTCTGTCTGTCTCTGTCTCTGTCTCTCTCTCTCCTCCAGCCTTTATTCTGGCCTTAACAGAATTAGCCGTTTTTTGCAGAGCTCAAAATACATTGCAACACATTGCGAGGTGAGCTTGTAGATCTGCTATCTCTGGCGAAGAGGTTTGGTGGAGAAGGAAACGGGAGCCAATTCAAGTATAGAGGGTTTAAATGAGTAGTTCACCCAGAAAATGACTTGTTTTCTATCAATGACATTTACAGACCCCATGGAGATTTTTTTATTTTTGTTGCATTCCTAAGCAAATAATTTGATAACCGGCTGTGCAGAGACTCAAAGAAGACTGTCTACTCTCCATAATAATTTGTGCGGGACATCATGTTCACCTTTTCTGTCCTTAATGCTGATACTGTGCTTCTTTTAGAATATAAATTACAGGCTACATTGATTATACATTAGCATATTGTGTTTTTTATTCACATTTCTTTTTCTTTGATTATGTTGTTACCTTTCTTAATGGACATATCGGCCGGTGTTGTTGTTGGCATTAAGGTCGGGTCATATCCACCCCACTCTTTGTACAAAGCTATTTAAATCCACACCAAAGCCAAGTTGAGCCCATCACTGATCCAGAGGCAGCCACTGGTCTTGTTTCACTGAAATACAGTGACATGACCAGAGGCACCCGCAGAGTTGGACAAGGTCACAAAGCACCCAGACGTCATTGCTTCCACATGTCAGCTTGCAGCAGCAGCAGCACACTGGCTGTCATTGCCTGACACTCAGAAAATACTAACACTCATCAGTCAGTGAGGAGAACGCCCTGGGAGGGCAAGCCCACCCTGCCCACCCGTTGTACATATAAAACCTGGGCTGTGAATACAGCGCTCAAGTTTTACTGAGGGGAGTCAAAGTGTGTGTGTGTGTGTGTGTGTGACTGACTGTGTGTGTGTGACTCAGAGAGAGAGACTGTGTGTGTGTGTGTGAGAGAGAGAGACTGTGTGTGTGTGTGTGTGAGAGAGAGAGAGACTGTGTGTGTGTGTGTGAGAGAGAGAGAGAGAGACTGTGTGTGTGCGTGCATGGTCCACGCACGCATGCACGTGTGTGTGTGTGCATAATGTATCCCAAATACACCAGACCATCTGCTAATGGTTGGTCCTCAGCGACGCAGCTAAATGAACCTACAGCTAAATGAACCTACAGATAAATGAACCTACAGCTTAAATGAACCTACAGCTAAATGAACCTACAGCTAAATGTACTCTGCAAGTCTTTAGAGGCTGCAGCCCTCCCTCAGAGAATAAAAAATCACACCTGTGTGAACTGAGCGGTACGACTATACTGTAATTGTTATAGTTACTGTACTGAACTTCTTAACTACTGGTACTGTACTACTCGTACTGTACCCAGTGGTATTGCAGCTGTTTACATACATACAGTACATAGGGCCCGTGCTCATACATAGACAGACAGACGTACTGTACTGTGTACTGTACTCTTACTGTACTGTCTATACATTTATTGTAAATAGTTACAGTGCTCAGTGTGAAGCTCAACAGCAACACTTATAGGCCCAGCGGTATTGCATCTGTTGAGGTCTCGTACTCATACATACATAGGCCTCGTGCTCATGCACACAGACACACAAAATTAGTCATCGGAGTACTTGCACTGCTCAAAAAGAGAATATTGAAAGAAAAGGTGGAGGGGGTTGGATATGGAAAAGCTGTGGAGGAAAGGAAGGGCAGGGAAAAAAGATTGGCTGAAACAACATGTAAAGAGGGAGTGCTTGTGGTTATCTATCCATGATGACTTGTATAGTATGGAGAAAAGAAAGTAAGCCATCTGGAGCTTTTTTTGGGTTGGGGGGGGGGGGGGGGGGGGGGGGGGGCAGGAGTGCGTGTAGATGTAGACACAGAAGTGCACTGCACCCAGTCCATATAAGGGGAACTCTCTGTGTGCGCGCACGTTAGTGTGACTGTCTGTGTGTGGGTGGCTCATCCGATTCAGCAGTGAAGCCTTGCCAGTATATCTCTGCCCTAGACCCACGCTCATGACCCTCTCACTCTGTCAGAGCCTTGCTGTCCTCTGTTTCTCCATGGCAATGACCTCTCTAGGCAGTAAGCAGCCTTGTTATGAACGTGCCACTCTAACTGAAACGCCTTTTTTCCAATCCTTTGTTCTGAGCTCTGTTCTTGCATGGCAACCTCAACATAAAAGGGTTAATCTCTCAGAGTCTCTAGGTCGTCGTCAGGCTAGCCCTCCATCGTCGCCTCCAGTCAGCCCGGTTCGCCATACATCTGGCCAGCTCGTCTATACGTCCACACTACATATGTTAATGTAGGATGTCCTCGAGAACAGTACTCTTGTGTTGGGTCCCACAGCACCAATTTGCTGGCTGGCAGTTCTTGATGTCTTTGGCAGTGTCCTGCTAGTCTCTATATATTTTTCATAAAATAAAGTAAATTGTTTACCTGATCACCCGTCAATTCACACAATGGTGTTTCTTTCCTCTCTCTCTCTCTCTCTCTCTCTCTCTCTCTCTCTCTCTCTCTCTCTCTCACTCTCTTGGGCTTGGGGTCTATAAGGATATTTCCACATGCCTTCGTGTTATTTGCGGAGCATCGTAGTGAGCAACGTAGGAGTCGGACCACCCGGCTAATAATATAGTGTTTAAATTTAAATTGTGGTGATTTCCGAATGTAACTCGGTTTTAGTTAATCCACGGTGTAATGAAGGACTCTGATGTTGATGTCTGATGGACTCTTTGATGTCAGAAGGACCCTTTGATGTTAACGAACGACCCTTTGATGTTGACGTTTAAGGACTCTTTGATGTTTGATGTTTACTAATTGTTCTCTTTGATGTTTAACTAGTTGGGTCATCATGACCTATGTGAGCCAGTGTGACCTTATGTGTGTTGAAGCACTTGTTTGATGTTTTGAGTTTCCAGCATGTGTATTGCTTCTTGGTCTTGTCTTGACCGCGTCACCATCTTTTCGCTCCTGTAAGGCAACACATCCATTTGCCAGAGCTGCTGCACATGATGAAGGAGCTCATCATTCGGTGACTTGGTGGCTATATGGAGACACTGCTGTGGCTCAAGGTACTGGCGGACAACACTGGTAGGCCCTTGAATAGTCCAGCCCAGCCTGGTCTTCACAGCAGCTGGTCCTCCTGGGGGTCCCAGACGGACCGGAGCAGTTGGGGTGATTAAGTGGGGGTAGTCCGAACCAATGAGGACCATGGGATGGGCTCGGTCCAGCGTTTGAAGGGGAAGGCCTCTCAGGTGCTTATACTTACGCTGGAGTGTCTCTACGGGCTGTGAGTGCTCCGCCAAGCCCAGCTGATCAGCAGTGAAGGCTCTCTTGATCTTGAACGTATTCTGTGGTTGGCTTGCAGGGGAAATGGAGAAGGACACAGACAAACCATGCAGGACTCTGAGATCTTGGCGCACAGTCCTCAAGGCAAGGGCCTCTGGCTCTCCTTGCAGTTTAAGCACCTTAGCAGCCGCTGGTAGGAGCATGGTGCGTTCCGATCCGTCGTCCAAAATCGCGTATGTCTCCATAGTATGTTCTCCATTGTGCAGCATGACCTTGGTCACCTTCAGATGTACCTGACTGCAGCCGGACTGCCTGTCCAAGTACAGCACCTCATTGGCAGTATTTACCAGGCAGGAGGTGTCCACTGTGGCAGGCCTCTGGTTGACGTCATGGAGAACATCCAGATGTTTGCCGTCACATTTCTTGCACTTGGCCCTTAATCTGCACTGTGCAGCCTGGTGGGTGCGACAGCAACGCCAGCACCGTCTGTTACTCTTGATCCAGGCTTTCTGCTGCTCAGTTGAAAGCTGGGGGAACTTAGTACACTGGTTCAGGTAGTGCGGTGCGTCCCCACAGTATGGGCACGGCAGTATGACTTTTCCTGGTGTATTGGCACTAATGGCTGGGGGGTCTGAGACAGCGGTGCTACATACTGTCTGTTCGGCACCATGGAGGACGGTGGTGGGTCTGCCAGACCTTGAATCCTTCTGCCTGTCCCTCTTCGCCTCAGTGTTTTCTTTGCCCTCTCTGTGTTGAGGTTGAGACTCATAACCATACTCCTGAATCTTCAGCTCGAACTCCAGCCAGTCTGCAAAGTGTAGCAGAGTAGGGACACCGACATGTTGGGGGAAAATGTACCTCATGAACTCAGATCTCATACTCTGGGGGAGCTTGGACATCAATCTAGTGACGTGGGACCCACACTGTAGCTCAATGCGGCCTTTCGGTCCAAGCTGGTCGAGCATGCCAACCAAGGCTCTCACTCTGAGGGCAAAACATTTGAAAGCACCTGTGTCTTGGCTACGGATGCTAGGGGCCTCCATTAGGTCGGCAATGCGCCTTAACGCCAGCTGGTGGGGTTGCCCATAATGCTCTGTTAGAGACGCCATGGTGTTTGTATAGGGCGTTGCAGAGTTTGTGTACGAGTCAGCGATGAGAAGTGCTTCTTCGAATTTGAGATGATCTACCAGGATCTGATATTTGAACCTCTCTGTGGCATCCTTAGGGAGGAGGTTCTCCAGGGAGGTCTTTAGTCTGGCAAACTCACGGGGGTCCCCTCTACTGAAGTCTGGGATGGTGGGTTGAGGGCCCCGGTACACGTACTCTGTGTGACGGCTGGGGTAGAAGTCCTCATGTCTCTGGTCATCCGGGTGGCCTCGATGGGTAGGAGCGGGGTAGGCCGATCTATGTAGGATGACTGGTGATTCTGAGGAATGGTGTGACCCCTCCGACTCAGACTCGTATGGCTCACAGTACTCAGGTGTTGGGGGTCTGGGCACTGAGGTCCTTCTCAGATTCTTAAGGCATGTGGTCAGCTCTGCCACTAGGTCTGTGGGCAGTGTGGTAGTGGGTACAGGGGGTTTGGTGTGCATCACTGCAGTGGATAACTGACGCCTTGTGTCCTCCTCCGCTACTGGAGGAGGGGGGAGTCGCCAGTCCCCATCTTCCTTCCGTGCTGCATGCACCGACCTTGTTGGATAGTTAGCCATGGCCTGTAGCGCTGTGCTTGGTGGGCTGTATGGAGTGGGGGGAGGTGGAGGAGGATAGATGTGTGAGCTGTATGGCGTGGTGGGAGGAGGAGGATAACTGTATGAGGAGGGGGGAGGGGGAGAGGGTAGGCCTTGCCCTCTGCTGGTATTCATCTGCCTTTGCATGTCAATGACAGTGAGTTGCAGCCTCTGGTTATCTTCTCTCATCTGTCTCAGTACTTCCAATATAGCAAGTGAAGCCTCTGGTTCTGCACGGGATGACAGTGGGTCTGGGGTACTGTGGTGCTGGGGTCCCGAGTACACTGACTCTCTGGGGAGCTTTGGGCGAGCACCAGCCGATGGGCTCCACTGATCGGATAGCAGGGGGGTGAGATATTGCATATCAGAAACCCTCTCCTTACTATAGTAGGGCTCCTGCACGTATTGGGGTTGCTGAAGGGGGTACTGGGTTGAGGCAGCTGCAGCTGAGGGGGGTCCATCGGTGATAGGTCTCCCAAAGGCGGGCAGAGAATAGTCAAATTCAGCAAGCCATGCGGGCGCACGCACCTGGCGTTTGGTGCGGGCGTCGGCCGGCTGCGTAACTCCATTTTTGTCGGATGGAAACATCTTCGCTCTCTCCACAGCAGTCACTTTCAACATCAGAGTCCTTCATTACACACGGTACTTTTCCATTGCAGGAAGGGACATTGAAAAATACATGTACATGTGAAAATTTAATTAATGAATAGCCTAAAATAAAAACGTATTGTATTGCATGTGCGTTTGACGTGACAGAGAACCTTTTACATTTGCCGGAGCACAGCAGGCAGGTACGAAAGCTTGGATCTGGCCAGCTCCGGCACAAATTATTTCCTGCACACAGTCTAGAGACTTGCAGGGTTGGTTTCAGGGTCCAGGATTCGCTGCCATATAATTGGAGAACAGACAATACCGTTGCATAGAAGAAGAAGCTGAGTTTGATTTGTCAGGGGAGGTTGGAGTTCCATACACTAGCCATGAATATATTTAAAAAATGCTATTGCTTCTCTTTAGACAGGCTTTTCTTGAGTATGCACCCAAGAGAGATGCAATGGAGACGTGAGGAGTGAGGACAGGTGGTGGTCATTCTCTTTCTTTTCCCAGAGGCATCTCCGCAGATGAAGACTTATTGAAGAATTATTGTTAAATATTATATTAGGAACAAAAAAGTGATGTTATTAACCGGCAATACCATAATCGACAGTTTCTCAAACGGGTTTGTAGTCCAGCCCACCAACATTAAGTTGCAACCAGAGGAAGACATGAGCCATCAATGCCATGTTACCAATTCTGTTTTCCTCCATGGATTAGCACAAATCAGTGCTTCACGAAATATAAATGTAGATACACACAGTCTTCAAATTCAACGGCCTGTACTGAGTTGGAAAGGAACCTCTTTAAACTTTCTGTTTTTGTATTTTTGTCGTATATCTTCCATAAACCCACTGTGCATTTTTGCTGTGGAGGTGCGAGTGCACCCAAAAAGCCCTTCACTCAGGTCTAAGTATTTATGAATCAGCAGAGGGAGTAAAAAAGGTAAACCTTTCAAATGGCCTCTCTGGCCCACCCCATTTAGAGCACCTGCAGTGTTCGAGCTGTTTGCCTGACCATGGCATGAAAGAGGCCTGTGTTTGACAGTGGAGCCAGGGTACACTGGTGCCTGTGTCTGTCTGTATACTGGATGTGTTTACGGAGACCAGTTGAGCATGGGAAGAAAGGGGGAGACAGCGTTGCAGAGGAGAGCAGTTCTGATACTGTAGCAACTGATGACAATATAGTGCGTATATGTGTGGGGGAAAGTAGTGCAAATGTTCAGATGTAGGCTTTTTATGGATTTTACTAGTAATATACTATACTAGTAATAAAGAATCAAGCAAGAAAACACCAACGTCCACCAATCTAAATGATGAAAAATGAGGCCCTTGCAAACGTGAAGCGAGGAACGCAGGTGTTGTTGCCTGGATCAACACAGGTCTCCTCCAGATCTGTTGAAGAGGGGCGTAACAACGCAAGCGTAAACAGAATCCAGGTCTGGTGGGTCACGGGCGTGTGCACGTAACGAGCACGTGCGCAACAAATTCACGGGACCGCGCTCATGTAAATATGCTTGCGTTGTCGCACCGCGACTTCTCTGAGCAAAAACGCAGGTCTCATTGAAAATGAGCGTTTTATCGCTCCCCGTTTGCAAGGTCCTTAAGGCAGACTTGAAATTAGTCACGTATAAAGGATCATACCACACCTTTGTGATACAGCATAACAAAGTGCAATACATGCTTTATTGTGCATAGAGAGATCTTGCAAACGTCATCACCCAGTATGGTGTTTTTTGTGGTACTGTACTTACTGTCTATAATCTTTGTTGCCGCCTCTGCTTTGCTCCATGTTGTTGCCTTGCGGAGCCAGAACAAGAGCTGAGCCAGTATGACTATGACTCGAATTGATGTATGGCAGCAAGTGATCTAGATTTGCCCGGGTGCAGTGAATCAGTTTCAGCAGTAACTGCACCCATAACTCCTGTGTGAAGTCTATGCTGCTATCAGGGGGGGGTCTACGGAAAGGAGATAAGTGTGCAATTCTCTCCTCCAAAATGAGAAATACAAACTGATGGGAAAACAGCTTCTATGACTTCCCCCTGAAGCATTGAGCTTTATCACTCCATTCCGGGTTGTAACATTTGTGACTAAATTTGACTGAGGGATCATGTCATATGAAAGCAGGGAATCATAGCTTCAAATTGACATATTGGTTGTTCAGTTTGACCCACCAGTTTTGGAGATGTGGCTTATAGAGTAATGTCTTGCAGAAAACAGCGAGTTGAGAAAACAGGCTTGAAAGGTTCACTTCTGTGGTCTCTAACATCACACCTAGCTACATGTTTAAGCATTTATTTCATATTTACATGTCGATTTCAGCTCTGACACTTATTTCAGTCATGCTCTAGTATGTGAAGAGTCTGCCTGGGCTATTAACTCATTTTTGAAAAAAAAAAAAAAAGTTTTTCTCCTCTGGTGAAAAGCTGGAATTTGCGCGATGGCAGTCTCTCAGTCAAATCTGGTCACATTTGGTACCGTTCCCAGCAGTGGCGCTTTGAAGTACATTCTCTGCCACTCAGTCTCACGCTTAGACTCACTGGAAGGAGGGACGTTTGGCAAAGCACCTTGTCACACATCCTTACTTCCATTCAACACCCGGCACTTGATTGCCTCATTTGACCTTCATTAACTACAGTGTGTCACAAACACACATAAAGCTGTAAAGTCAGCCTCTGTACATCCATATGTCTGTTACTGTGGCAGACTAACTGCAGATGCAAATGCGATTGGCTAGTACGGATTACTGGCAAATGCTTTGTCTGAGTCTGATGTATAATTCCCTTCCCAGTCCAATATCTGTGCCTTCAGACTTCAGAGGCCAACATGATTGTCCTGTTTTATGTAAATCTGTCATGGGAGGACATGACCGCAGCATAGATTATCGCCTGGGCATTCATGATATTCCTGAGGTTGATTGCTGCCCAGGCGACGTTTGTTGACCGTGGGAGCCGGGGACGATTTTCATCCATGCTTGACGCGTTGATTTCCACAGCGAGGATGATGTAACAAGTTGGCCTATGGGCCAGATATGCAGATCTACAAGAACCGAGATTGCCTTGTACATCTGCTATTTCAGCTGTTTCTGAAATTGTATGAAGATCTTTCAGCATATTCATTGATGCAGATGAATGGAAATGATTCTGACAATTATGCAAAAACTAATTGTGATTATCTCAAATAGTTGTGATCAGGCGATTCTGTAATTAATGTGACAGGCCACCTGTGCTGTCACACTACTTTTCCATGTGTGCAGTGTCCAAATAAATACATCCATACAGCCTGTAATGATGGAATGACAGTCCTTTATTATATCCCTTCCACCCATTGCCCTGTGCCTTTTCAGACATGCACGCAACCCCAACACATTTTCATCACATGCCACAGACAGACAGACAGACAGAGGGCATGACTACTGATGGGGGTTTGCATTCTATGAACTCTATAATTGCGGCTAGCTGTTAGCATAAACCCCAGTTTCAGGTGCCACCATACACGTTCACTTTAAAAGACACTCGCTACACACACTTGAGTATCATTGGAACAAGCACACACTGTAAACCTTTCGTCAGAAGCTTTTACATGGCGGCAGCGTCGTGGTACAAAGGCACAAATTAAATCCGAAATTTGGATGGCAGAAGATCCACCAAGGACAGCTGTCCTGGAGTCCGACTTATGGAGGTTTGAAAACTGCTTTACACCGTGATTATATTGTCAATCCCATAGCTGGAGC
Organism: Electrona antarctica; assembly: GCF_951216825.1. Taxonomy (NCBI): domain Eukaryota; kingdom Metazoa; phylum Chordata; class Actinopteri; order Myctophiformes; family Myctophidae; genus Electrona; species Electrona antarctica. Next base: position 38,985,278 of record NC_136812.1, read on the forward strand.
GTTGGGGCGTTGCCATAGGAACCGGACCAACGTTAAACGCTGCGGTGGGACTCAACCATTATATAGACGGAGTATACATTGGGGTCCGTATATATACGGACCTGGGATATGACGCCCCCTAGCGTCGGGGGGACATGGGAAAGAGAGAATTCAGCACACTTTCTAGTTCTGGGAATAAAAGTACGTCACATAATTCATTATTCAAATAATTTAGGCTCCTCTACATCGTCAATCCAGGTGGTGATATGTCGTGCATAACAGAGAAGCAGTCAGTCCTTCAGGAGATTGACTTTGTTTTGACAATATGGAAAGGGCACACAATCCCATCTCATTTATAGCATTTTATAATTAATAAATGGTCCAGCATTTCCCCAGACACTTCCCAGCCACTTCCCCTCCACTTTCCCTCCATCATATAAGTTTGTGGTCCATTTGTGGTCTTTTGCAGGTTCCAGTCGCCTGACTTATTTCTGATGAAATGAGTACAATGGACCACAATGGAAACAAGCCCCTGGGGCTTTTTGTGTTCTCTTTTTAGCATAGTTTAAAAAGCAGGTGGCTTGCGCACATCCAGTTCCTTGCTGGTGCTGGACAAAATGTAGATACATACAGAGAAGTGCGCACACAGTTTATTTTGTTAAAACACCATTGTGTCCTGATTAGAATGGTGTTTTAACCAAATAAACACTGTTGGAGCAAAGACTGTGTGCGGACTTCTCCTTTTAGCATAACCTTTGACCTGTACTGTTAATTATCATGTTAATATAGTATTCAATCAAACTCTGACTGCCCATACACGCCAGGGTGGCACTACACCAGCGATCTTTTTGTTTTGTATACATTTTGTTTTATCAATCACTTTCTCAAATTAGCCATTTGTTCTGGCCTGCCGTGCCATAAATGTGTTAGGAAAATAAAGTGGCCCGAGGCCAAGCTTATACTTGCCAACCCCTAAGTTATCTTATCTCCCACTTGGGCCCTTTATCATATTATAGGACTGGGTATGTGTTGAAAGGCAACATTATAGCTCACCACAAGTCCAGTATCGGGGCAAAGGTCACGATTACATCATATCCTGTTCATTGGTTATTAAACATGATGCTCTTGTCTTGTCAATAGAGACGTCAGTTAGTGTGGGACTGACTGTCACTAAAAGTTATCTTGTCTCTGTGTTCCAATGGCCAGGCTTTTTCCAAATGTTGTTGACTACAGACACTCATTCAGCCTCACCACCGCCAGCAACGCACATCCAATTCACCTCTATTATTATATCTCTCTCCCCATCTTTCTACACCTCTCCCCAACCTCTCTCTCTCTCTGTCTATGTCTCTAACTTCCTCTCTGCCTCTCTCCATCCTCTCTGTCTCTGTCTCTAACTCTTCCTCCCTCCCTCTCTTTCCCCCTCTCTCCATATGCTGGTGGACTGCAGTGCAGTCTAAACAGCGGTGTCATGCGGAGCCTGGTGGTGGCCCAGCAATGCTGATGAATGTAGTACCTCCCGTGCCCCGGAATCAAATGTGTTTTCCTTTTTTCTTTTTACCGAATTGCACAATACAGTACATTAAGGTTTGTGGAGGTAGTCAGGCATCACAGCAAATGACAACATTTAGTCATTTGTATTACAGCGGTTGTCGAATAAGCAGATAATAATAATTCTAATCTTTATTGTCCTTGAGGGGATATTTGTCTTCACAGATTGTCAGTGGATGCTCAGATTCAAAATGTTACTCCCTCAGTTGGTGTCTATAATTTTTTTGCTTCTTTTTTTCTCTTGGTGAACAGAGAGTCCCTGCAATCCTATATTGTTTTTCATGACTCTCCTCTGTCATTTTGTATTGACAGCTTCAATGGGGCTTTGTCCAGCCTAATGACTGCCCTGGTTTATATAATGGCAGCAGGGGGAATGAGTTTACTGTTGTCCAACATATTGGCTAGTCTATAGGGCTGAACGATTATGGCTGAAATGGCAATCCAGATTATTTTATCTTAATATTAGGTATATTCACGATTATTGATGATGATTACTTAATGCCTGTGTTGCTTATTGTGTTTATCCGTGCTATATCTCATGGTCTGCAATGTTTTGTGTGATTTTACTTGAGCCTGAAAGACGGGGAGATGAAGATTGGTTAACATTTGGTTATCAACCCTTGTGTGTAATGGGGAAGAGACGAGGGCAAGGTGGGCAACAGCTGACTACATTTGTTTAGTTTGAATTATTAATTGCCATAAAATCCTGATTTTCGAGTAATTAAAAAGCCTAGGCTGGTCCCTTATCTCAGTGTAATGGCTCAGTGGAGGGACCACTGAAGCAACCTCCACGCCTCACTGCAATACAATCTGTCATCTCACCACTTGCTTTCCTTTGATCTCAGTGTGATTCAGTGTGATCCACCATATGGACCATCCTATTTTTTATTATAATCTGGCCCCACACTCTGTGTGTGTGTGTGTGTGTGTGTGTGTGTGTGTGCGTGTGCGTGTGCGCTTGCGTGTGCACGCTTGCGTGTGCGCGTGCGTGTGTGTGTGTGTGTGCGCTTGCGTGTGCGCGTGCGTGCGCGCGTGCAGCACGGTTCAGAATGCCAAAGGGGTTCTCCATTAACACCGAGTTCCACCTGGTGGACGAAAGTGGTGGTGCTTGGGTGCCACCGGATCAAAATCTGTTTTAGTATGACGCACGTCCAGTTTTGGCTTCCACTTTGGATGCTAAATTATTAGCGTTAATGCTAGCGAGCTAAAATAGGGCAGTCCTTGCTTAGAAAACGCCAATGTTCCAATCGTTATCACCGGATAATCACAAATGACCTCCGAACATCGGCGAATTGTTCAAAACCACGGACAGCGCCGTAGTTTCCGAGAAAAGAGCGTGCAAAGGCTGTGGCTAATACAGGGGATTAATTTATAGGACGAGTATACCCGTCCTTAGGATCCAATGTGTTAAGGCTTGGATAATAATAATTCATGACAGGTGGGCTCTTGTTACACACTACCTAATACACAGACCCCATGACGATCAATGAAAGTATTTTTTCATATAGCTTCCAGCTAGCCTGAGCTCACCCTCGGCGATGATAGCTTTAATTAGCTCTTATGAGAGTTACTGTGAGGCAGGCAAAACCTCACCTACTTGTGCTGTCGTTTTCATAGAATGTACAGGTACTGAACATTATATTCTGATCCATAGGGCTGTCCCAAACTCCTTTCTGGGGGGCTTTGGAGTTTCTGAGCATTGCTTTGAATTAATTTGAGCATTTGTATTGAGGCGAGGAGGAGTTCGAGCTGCACTCAGTGCACTGCTCACATGGCCGGTGTGGATGCTGTACTCCACCAACGGGCCCCCATAACTCCTGCTGCTGCTGCATCTCAGTGCACAAGATCCTGGCCAAAGTCTCCAAACCTATAGTCAGCATGATAGCGGAGAGGTTACAACTTACAAGTGAGGAAAAATCATTTGATGTTGGAGTTAAATGGGGGTTTTAGGGGGGGTTTAGCTCTGGTCCATAGCCTTACTGATCTTGCTGCCGTTGCATTTAGGCTATGGAACTGATTGGCTTCCTGCCTCGCATGAAATGCAGACCAGCCTCTCTGTAGCGAAAATAAAAATAATGTTAATACCTACTCACCAATACAAAGACGGGTTGTGTAATTAGAAAGCCTAACTTTCATTAGTGGACGCACTCTGAGACCCCCAACACACGTATAAATGCACTTTTTGGCCAGAAAGGGATTTGGTTTTCACCGGAAAAAATAATAATTGTAGTTACTCCACTGCACCCTCTACCGATATTGCCAAGAGAAAACCCTCAGAAGATTTTTCCTTTGGGTGAAAATAAATCTCTTTCTGGCCAAAAAGTGCATTTATACGTGTGGTGGGGGGCGTTCACTAAGGAAAGTAGGCTTTCTAATTACACAACCTGTCTTTGTATTGGTGAGTAGGTAAAACATTATTTTTATTTTCGCTACAGAGGCTGGTCTGCATTTATGCGAGCCCCGTAAGTCGACAGTAACATAGCTCTAAATGCGACGGCATTAGAGCTATGGACCAGAGCTAGGGGGGGTAAAAAAAAAGAAGATATATGTGCGTGCGTGCGTACGGGTTCTGTCACTATGACAATACTGTCGATCAGTGTTCACATGTTAGCCAATAGCCAATGAAAACGGTTGCTAGACTGCAGATTCGTCACACAACAGGGTGTGATTTTACTGGAACTGGGTTGGAAATTCCAACGCAGTTACAGCAAACCATGCTACCCTGCATAGCATTAGTACTTTCAGCACAACATTGATCTGAATGTATACAGGCTCTTATGTAAAAAATGATGTGCCCAAGTCATATTATGGTCAACGTATTCACGATAAAAGAGTACAGGAATGACACAACAATGTGGTATTTATTTACCATTCCTGGAGAGGTTCAGAAGGAAAATGCAGCCCCTTGCGGCATCTTATTTTGGGGTTTATTGTCTGCTGTTGAAGATTGAGAAACTTTCTTCCATGCCAAAAAGGGTTATGGTTAGGTTTAGCATCCTCACAGAAATATGGGCAGAGTTGGGGCTAGACAAGATGAAAATGGCAATGGCAAAATACTTGTTTTGTTCCTGTCAAATATCTTTTCTAGAGTAATTCTTTCCCAGGCTGAGATATAATTTGTATCTCATGACATAATTTGCTGGCATGACATCACAAATGGCAAAGGACTTACCACCATCCTCTTTTGAGGGGTGCTAGCCCTCCAACGTCTGGCTTTTGGAAATTACGTTATATGGCAGCCAAGTCTATGGACTTTTTTGAGGGGTGCTAGCCCCACATTACGTGCTCACACATACACACACACACACACACACACACACACACACACACACACACACACACACACACACACACACACACACACACACACACACACACACACACACACACAGTTATAGGCCATAATGTAGCACCGCCATGGGGCTGATTTGAAGAATCTGCGGTGAAGGTTCTTCCTCGGTCTACTGCTCCACATCCAGTGTAAAGCGACTTACAGTAGCTGGCTAATGGTGCATCACAGATTAGCGGAACACATAATATCACATGATATGATGCATGGTAAAGAAGAATCACACGTCTTACACTGGATTGGAACTTGTCCCCATTCATGGCATGTTTAGTGGAAGGGCCTAATAATCCCTTGCTGCCTGACTCACTTAAAGTGCACACACGGGCTTGCCTTGAAGTCTCTATGGTTTGTCTTCAGCTTAACGTCAATTAACACCTGTGATGGCATACCTCATATGCCTCAAATAGAAAGATTCAACTGTAGAAATGAATTAATTTAGTCAGTTATGAGTACGATTAAGCTGTGCTGCTACAGAATTATGCTACAGCATATAAACATCTATAACGTCTACTCTATATTATGTTCAGTATTACTTTTTTTTGTATACATTTTTATCCCATGATTTTGTAACCCATTTTTTCACCCAGTGTCAATTATCTAATGTAATCCTGGGCGCTACACTTCCTCTGCCAACCTGGGGGGGCAGCGGACTGACCTCATGCCTCCTTCTATGCATGAGGAGTCCAAGCTGCTTCTTTTCACCTGACAGGGGAGAGTTTCCCCGGCCGGACGTAGTGCGTGGAAGGAACACGTTATTCCAACCAGTTCCTTTCCCCTCCATCAAGCGCCCCGGCTGGCCAGGGGGAGGTAGTTTAGAGACCAGGATTACTGCATGTTTTTGTGAGGGTACAGTGGCGTGCACAGATAGACACTAGGGGGTGCTAGAGCACCCCCTGCCCTTTTGGCAATGTGCCCTTTCAAAACCCATGGTAACATTGATCAATTCTTGATAAAAAGCTTCTAATATATTATTTAGGCCCCACAATCTATAAATCTCACACTATTAAGGCAACCGGCCGGTTCCACACGCTGCACAAAGTGCCCTTTTTTCCCACTTGAGCACCTGCCCCTCTAAATGTCTGTGCACGCCACTGTGAGGGTACATACCCCAGGGGACACGGGGAGAACATGCAAACTCCACACAGAAAGGCCCTTTCGCCAACCCCGCCTCGGGTATGTTCAGTATTACTGATAATAATGGTTAAAGGGACAATGGGTTCACTTGTATGTGTGTTACTATGTGCCTCAACAGAGTAAGATAAAATAGATAAAACTAACTAAAATAGATAGACCATACAAGTTGTCTATCTTTGGTACATTCCAGCCTACATAGTGGAATAATAATGAGTAATATAAAAGGGTGCTCTCCCCTAAATCATTTATCTTTATTGCTCTCGTACCACAAATGCTGCAGTGAGCACCTAATTCTTTGACACTTTGTCCTTGGCTGAGGAATCCGTGCACTTAACCCAGAAGATTGCCCATTTTTAGAAACCAAAAAGCAAGTGACTGGCTTCTGACAGAAACAAATAGCTGTAGTGTAGTGTGAACATAGCTATTTATCTTGAATGGAACACCTCTTAGAGTGTATAAAATACCTTTTCCGAAATACTTAATGTTGACCTACACATGCAGGGTCTTATAAAACCATGCCATTTTTAATTAATGCACCTATCAAAACATAGATTGAATGTTCTATGTATATGGTTTTCTCATGCCAACTCTTTTATATATGAACATGTGTAGTAGATTGGAACTGGCATTTCTATGTGTAGTACTTAGTTTTATTGCCTACTTTGTAAACCATTTTCAGATTCCATAGTAACCCGTAGGAAACTAGGCATACACAATTTCATGCATTTGGGACCGGCTTACAGTACACTAGTAATTTTATATCGGTCGGGGTTCGATCCCTGGCCAGGTCATACCACCAAAGTTGGACCCAGTGCCTCCCTGCTTGGCACTCGGCATCAAGGGTTGGATTGGGGCTGCTTCAAACTACAGACACAGGAGATAGGCTCCTGCCCTATGGGCCTTATGGCTCGGTATGCTCCATGAGTGTGCTCCAGTTGCTCTCAGATACACCGTCATTCACCAATGTATTAGGGCAGAACAATAAGTGCAACATGAACTACTTAAATATCTAATTATTATTATTATTTCAGAAAAGAGAGCAGGTGGAGCGTGTCTGTAGGGGTGAGGTACATTTTGAAATGAGTATAAAGCCCAAACCACACCAATGGGTTGTGTCGCATGGTGACCCATCAGTGTGGTTTGGGCTTTATATTGTCTTAGTTCATATTTGGTCATGAATCAAGTACAATATTAATTTCACCCTTAAATGTATAGCCTACTAAAAGGACCATTCATTTTCACATAATTAGCTCACTGTGTAGAAGTCATACAAGAATGAATCATAATCAGAAAGATTGTCACACCTTAAAAAATACTTTACAGTAAAAGAAGGGTGAAATTAATTTGCCAGGGCTCCTCAGGGCTTAGTGGCCTTGTGGTTAGAGTGTGTGCTCCTCTATTACGCTTGTCATGCGACCTCAAATACTAACTACATTTATGCATGCACACAGATGGGGTGATTGAGGATCTTGCATGTAGTTAGTAGTAGGGTCAAGTGGGGACGCCTTCCTCTGAGCTCTGACCCAGATAAAAAAATTTAGATCTGTCTGATGATTTATTGCAACCCTGTATGCAATAGCATATTGTTTTGCTCTTTGCTGCTGCTTCTCACTTCTCAGCATGTTCATCACATTTCAGTGCAGTGATGATGTGAGACCTATACCAGTATTTATTTTTTCAGGGCCCCCAAATGAATATGTATTTGGCCACGGAAGATCTGAAAATATTTTGTGCCATACAAGATTAGCATTTTTCCTCAATCCTATATTAGCTGACTCACATATCCATAGCAATTTACAATCTGTGTGTGCAGATCGTAACTCTAAGAAAGTATGTCTTGCTCAGAGACTGGTATCTAGATTGATTTTAGGATATTACCATTATGGGACGTTACTGGAACGACTAATCCACGTTAGTGTTGTGTAAAACATGCCGTAGTTTGCAATGGGTTTGCAAAGTTTTATTTATAATATTATAAATAAGCAGACATTCTGTACAATCTTTAAAAAACAACAATGGAGCTCACACAGAGCACCGGGTAATGTCTAGTTAGCACAGTTTGATTGATGTTCTCTCACTGATCGATCACTGGTATGTCAACTGAGGTTCACTTGGTTTGATGTGTTTGTCTATAGCACTGTGCTGCCCTGTGCCGGTGTGAGTATCGTATTCAAATGCTACATCACAGGTTCTCCACGTGGCTAATCATGCAATTATCTGCTAATGTCTTACAGGTGAGCCGCGCAAGTTTGACCCAACCTTCAAAGGACCAGTTCATAACAGGTATTGCATACAATTTACACCAACATTTTTGAGCTGTGCACACAGCCCCTTTAAATGGCTGTGTGTCCATCTGTCTGTCTGTCTGTTTAGAGTAGGACCTATTGACCCCTTACGACCTATTGACCCCTGCAGATGCCGGGGTCAACTGCAGCACATTGAGAGATGACAAATGACTTTTCGTAATAATTTTTCGTAATTAATTCCTACATTTATCAGGGATCCAAACCCTGTAACTCGGTGAGTGTGCAAATGGAAATATATGTCATATTTGTGACCCAAATGTACAAATAAGTGCAATATTATTCTGAGACGGTACAAATGGAAATATACAAATACGTGCTAATAATACTCTGTACAAATGGAACCAAATGGACCCTATACATTTGGTTCGATTTGTACCCTCTGAGTTACAGCCATTGTAGTGGTCCATTTGAGTTCTGGTGGTCCTCGGACCCGACATTGAGAACCAGAACTGTTGGTGACTTTTAATTTGTCAGCTATAATTGTGTTTCTTATATTCAGGTTCAGGTTGTATGATTTTGTACCGTAGCTGTTTCAAAGACTTCCATGCTTTGTGAGGGTTGTTCTTATTCTCTGCTATTTTCTAATTAAGAAATCTGTCCATGTCTCTGTCTTCACAAGCGACACGACACCCTTGTGCAATGAATTGAGTATAATTAGAATATATTCAGGTTAAAAGCTACTGTACATAAAGAAACATGGCACAGAACTTGTATGATTGAAGCCTGCAGTAATTGGGGTCTTGGGGCGGATGTTTGTACTTACAAACAAAAACCTAAGCCTCATTTAAAATATGTCATAAAGTCACTGTCTTCCGAATCTTGGCTCTTTTTCGTAGGATAGTATTATTATAGTATTATTTTGTGCATAACCCTGTCTGCAACTCTGCACACAGATAGATTGATCATGTGTCATGCAGCGTTAATAGAGAGTGAATCTGAGCGTTGGCAGCTCTCTCTACTCAACCTCCTGGATCAATAATGGCCATTAGTCATCCTGCTAGCTGGTGTTAGCCCAATGACACATGTTATGTAGCTCACATATCACTGTGAGATGACATGGAGGGGGTATAAAGGTGACCACACACGGTATTCCGTCATCCAGACAACGTTTCCATATTGATGATGGCCTGACGAAGATGTAACTTAAACATCTTAACACTTTGTGTGCCCACGCAAAAGTGGGTGAAAATCACTTTCACCTAGAAAATCCATTCATTTTTTTTTATTCAGCTGAGTGTGGAGACACATGCTGGAACTTTTTACTGTGAAATGTTTTATAGTTTCTGAGTTATTTACCTTAAACGCCCAATGCATTCTCAATGGCAATAACACAAACTTTGGCACCACGTATTAAAAATAAATAAATCGTTTTTTTTTCCAAAGACGTCCACAGACGTCTTGGACACAAGATGTGTTAACGTTGTCACTTTTTACTTGCACCCTGTTATTAAACTAAGGGCCTAAATTGTCTGAGCTGCTCCAGTGCCTTCTTGTTCGCATGTAACCTGTCCTGCTTCTGAGATGCACCAGACCGGCCTGCCATAGGCTAGAGGCACGGTTGGAACTCCCTTCAACGTTTCCATATTATTGCATAAATGTGACAGAACCATTGCCTTAAGCGCCTTGGGTAGTGCAGTATGACAGGGTCAAGGACAGCTGTCATACTGCCATCATACAGACATACATTACAGTGACTTCTAACCAGTGCCAGACAGTTTGTGCCATGTTTGTGCAATCAGTCATTATGTTACTGTACATCAGTATCATGGAAAATATGGCATATAGATATTATCAGCTCCCTTTGGAAAATTGCCAACCGATGTTGTGCTCTTCTGACAAATTAAGACAGTAGACTGTGTCCATTCTCCCTGGAAAGGCAAAAATCTGCACACATTTTTTAAGCTCCAAAAAACGTACTTTATTATTTGCTAAGACAAATATTTGCCTGATGAAGTCCTAAAAGGTCCAAACGTTGGCGCCAGTACTTAAAAACAACGTGCAGATGTTTTTTCGTCTCCTTGATTCTCGCCTTGTTGATGCCTTGATGTCCAGCACCTGGCCTAAATACAGGCCAAGTGCTGGATAAGATCTTCTCTGTCAAATTTAAATGGCAGGGAGCAACGAGCTCACAATACGTCACAGTGTGATACATGAGCTTGTGAGTATAACTCTTACATAATTACTCTTCATTTGAAGAACACAAGATAGTATGAAAAGAATTGACTGGCCAAAGACACTTAAGTATATTGCTCCAATTCAATAAACCAAACGACCTCTGTCGTGGAAATCCACAGGTACACTTCTACATTTGTATTTGTACCCAAGAGCGAGATGAAATCACCTAATTTGTCTTTTGTCATTTTTTATTGCAAGCACACACACATTATTTGCAAGCATGGAGAGAGATGTTACATCCAAAGTGTCTAAAATGGATCTCTCAGAAGGAGAAGGTCATAAGGGGAGTGCAGAATACATGAGATAAGAGACGCCGGTAGACAATAACACCTTTCTTTCTGTATAGCCATGACAGATTGCAATGGCGTCATAAGATAAAAGTGTTCACTGTTCACAGTGGACAGAGTAACAGTTTTAAATGATCTTGGCAAGATGTAAATCCCATCGCACTCAAAGTTATAATGTTCACCCTCGGTTGTAAATTTTCCTTCTAATTCTTTGGAGATCATTTTAAACTATCTCTATTATGTTGCTCAGTGCATGCTCCACTTAGGTCGCATTCTCACCTCTACTTCGGTAGACTCGATGCGAGAAGTTGCGGAGAAGTTGCATCATTCTTGCGTTTTTATTTTGCTGCGTTTGCGTTCACACTGCGCTTCATCCTCATTCGACCACGTCTATCCGCGGTAACGTGACATCTTTGCGCTGCGTAAAATATTCCCTCTCCTCCGTCTCCAACAGTGTTTAATCCTCATACTCCTCACGTTTCATTTCCTTTATTTGATGCGATTGCATTCACACCTGCACTCCTGCAGTGAATCGAAGTCGGGTGCGCTTTGAAGCGAAGCAAAACCCCTGTTTTTTTTTTTTAGAGAACTAGAATGTGATTGTTTGATCCGCATCCGCCTCACTGTTGCTGATGGAGAGGATACAAATAATATGCGAATGAACCACAACTGTACTACTCACCCATACTGTATCAATGCATGAACTTGTCTTATTCTACAGTATAATGCAACATAAATGTACACATCACACTCTTGATTTGTCTACAAATTGAGTCACTCTCTTACTACAACACATAGAAAAGGTTCTAAAGGAATCTTGTGTTCATCAGGCAAACTTCTCGTGCACTTGCTCCAACCAATATATTTGCTGGCTACACACACGCGCGTGAGCGCACACACACACACACACACGCACGCACGCACGCACGCACGCACGCACGCACGCACGCACGCACGCACGCACACACACACTCAAGATCTCTTGCTCTCTTACTGCTCATAACGACATGGAGACAGTCTGCCGGTGAAATACCAGAATGGTACACACACACAATGTTCTGTGGCACCACCGTCAGCTGTGTCACCTTGGCTCTTGCAGAGTTAGCAGCCCTGCAAATACAACAGTGACACACAGCTTCTCATGGCACCAGCCAGCCAGCAGACAGGCCTGCCAGCAGTCTCTCCTCTCTCCCCTCACAAGCACTTTGAGGATTCACAGCTCTGCCAGCGCAGCACGCCAACCGCAGGGTGGCACTTTGGTCATCACATTTGAAATGGGATTCGAGGAGGTGGAGAGTTTGGGGAGCGGTAGATGGAAGATAGAAGTTTGGTTTAGAGGCTGGTCGTATTTACACAGCCAGCTTTGCTTGGTTTCTCTGAAATAACAAGACAATGCTTGTTTAGCCGGTCAAATTGCTTCGTCAGCCTCCCTTCAGCTGTCACCTTCTAACGCCTCAAGGGTGGCTGTATTAAGTGCTGTGCTGCTATGCTTGCACTTTGTCATAATGAGGCAGATGTGACTATACTATCATGAGGTTGGATGCAAAGCGGGCCTCACCTTCACATGAAGGAGGAGGAGAGTTGATTGTGTGGCTTTTGGAAGCTATTTGACGTACAGTAGAGGGAATGGAAGTTGGAGTTACCCAGCCATTGCCATGGCAACCTTGACAGCTTATTTTTGTGTGAAGGGAGATGATTCTTCGACCATGTCTCCTTTAGTTAATAATCCGTCTACCCTAGCTTCTACTAATGATAATGGAGGAAGTGGGTCTCCACCTCTCCGTTCCCCTTCATAGTCTACGATGTCAACTGTTTGGCGAAGAGAACTGCTTTCCTCTGTTTCTTTGTGTTTTCAAATTCGAAACCAAGATTTTTTTTATCAGCTTGCAGAGCTGATCTACAATTACTGATGGCCGTAGTGGACACTTTTTCATGATTGGCTGCCTCTAAGCCAATGGGAGACTTACCCATAAAACCCATAGTCTGAATGGCATAAAAACCCATACTCTGAACGCTGCAACGTGAAGCCGTATTGGCTGCTGTTGTGTAAGGGGTTAACACCAGTGACGTTGGAGAGCCTATGAGGACGCTATAATGCTGCAAGCTGATATAATATGACTTGAGGCATTTTTCTTTCTATGTTTTTTATCATTCTTTGAGTCTGTCTGGGCCATTAAACGTGATTTAATTGATGGTTCCACTGATAATGGTGTTTTTTCCTGAAGGATGTGGGAGTGGGACTGATTGTATGGTTCAGCCATTATCAGCATCATAGGATGGGTGGCCAATGTCATCTGCGGTACTATCTTAGTTGTATCAGACGTCCAGATTAAGTGCAGTATGGTGTCTGCTGGCTTGACGTAATTCAGATGACGTTGGGGATGTTATTTACCACAAAGAAAGAAGAGGACAATTAAATGCACATACTGTTTGGACAGCACTGAGAATCTCATTCCTCTGTAATGCTAAAATAAGTAATTCTCCCAAGAGCAATGCATGTGTCATTCCAATTGCATTTTGCATATACACTGCAGTATTAAGAATTGCAATTCACATCACTGCAAATTTAAAATATTGAGCCTGCACAGTGGCTCTTAAATCTATAATAAGAGGAGCCGCTTAGCAAAACAATTTAAATGAGTGTGTTTGTGTCTTAAAGGACCACTTCACTACTTTTCAACCTATCTTCATATAATAGGTCCTCACTAATAATCGTGGAAAAAATGGTGCAGTTTTTTGGCTGTGGGCAGTTCAGAAACCGTCCTCCAGTGACATCATCGATGGGGAATACAAGCTAATAGAAACTGCAGGCTTTCTAGTCCTGAAAAGTTGCAATGCGAAAATGGAAGCCATCGTTCTCACGACAATGAAAATCTAAACATTTTTGTAAAAAATATTGTTTAAAAAAAAATCTGCCTAATGATGATGTCACTGGAGGACGGTTTCTAAACTGCCCACAGCCCTCCTATGACACACAGACTGAGTAGAAAAAAATCGTGCCATTTTATCATGAATATTAGTGAGGACTTATTATATGAAGATATGTTGAAAATAAAAGTGGTGAAGTGGCCCTTTAATGGAACTGCGCTAAACAAACACATTGGCGTCTTAATAGAGGTGCATTAGTGTCTGCATTTCTCACTGATTGGAATAGCATTATCTTTCGTAGTATAGCATTTATATTCTGTGTGTGCATCAGCGACTCTGGTTCCCCACGACCATCTGCTCTCTGCTGTTTAAATCATGAAAGTGTGTGCGCGGGCTGAGAGGCACTGTGCACATATGTGGCGTCGGGGTAAAATGGTGCCACCAGGCTGCATGCAAAACGAGTACAAGTGACTCTTCAAAGAAATGAGTGAAGGAGAAACACTGTGGCATCTGTAGGCCCGGGCCGCCTCTTGACATTGGCTTTGCTCCTCTGGTTGAAAGGAAGCAACTGGAGGCAACAAGAGTCCAAAGTCAATTGGTGTGGCACGCTGTGTAGGGTGTTTAGTATGTGTGCTGTGTGTATGGGGCCGTATACCGTGCATGCTGACTTTGTTTCAGGGTTTCAAGTGAGAGGGCAACAGGACATATCAAAGCCTTCCTAGAAAGAAAGAGTGGTTGGCAGTCATTAGACTGTGGCAGAGCGAGAGAGAGAGAGAGACGCATGCACGCACGCGAGAGACAGACAGACAGACAGACAGACAGACAGACGGACACACAGACGGACGGCGAGAGACACAGAGAGACAAAGAGAGAGACGGCGAGAAACACACAGAGGAGGAGAAAGAGCCAGCCTTCAAACTAGCTGTCAGTGTGCCTGTGGGGACAGTTAACTCTGGGGAGGATTCAGTGTCTCATTAGAAAGTCAATGGAGCTCTGTTATAGTTTCACTGAGAACTGAGCGCACAGATGGCACCTTGTCCTGCCTGGTGGCAAATACGGCACTCACGTTTAGAGCTTCACTGCAAAGTCACATGACCTTGAGTGGACTATACAAGTGTCCAATTAATATAGTAAAGAAATTAATTAAGCTAGCGCTATAAGTATCTATTTGGTGGGTAGATCTTGCCGAGCTGGTCATTTTGAAAGTAGCTCTCAAGTAAATAAAATCACACCCGTGTGAACTGAGTGGTGTAAGGTTGATTCAGCTGGAGTTTTTGTCCGATGTGAGGTATTATATAAGGTAAGGTATTATATAGCCTGATCAGCTCTGATCTGACGTAATGAAATCACACCCGGATGTGATTTCACAACTGGCTTTTTTTGTGCAGAAAAAATGACCACGGTTGCTACGGTCATCCAGTTCACCCGGGTGTGATTTAATTACGTCAGAAATTATTTTGAACATAGCAACCATGGTCATTTTTTTATGCACACAAAAGCCAGTTGTAGGAGTGGTTTTTCACCACTCAAAAAAGTGTGGGCACCCCTGATCTAGGACAACATAG
Organism: Electrona antarctica; assembly: GCF_951216825.1. Lineage (NCBI taxonomy): Eukaryota > Metazoa > Chordata > Actinopteri > Myctophiformes > Myctophidae > Electrona > Electrona antarctica. Next base: position 39,000,492 of record NC_136812.1, read on the forward strand.
CATCTGTCTAAACAACACGCTATCTAAATAACATTCTTAGCATTTTTGGACAAGAAAACAGTATACTGTATATGTCTATCTCACTAACATGCGTAGTGATGTGAATAAGTCACCAACTTACATATGCATGTTATTCTATCTCATCTATCCAAAATTAGGCAACAAGAAGTGCTAGGAGTGCTAGGGGGTGAGGTAGATTCTGAAGAGAAGAGTCTGCAGTCCTGACTGGAGGGGGCTCAATGCTGACAATATGGAAGGGAGGGACAGACATCCTGTGCTAGCTGAAGTGTGCCAGAGGGGTGTAGGTGTGTCTTATGTAAAGGTGGTGCCACAGCCAAGCTCTTCATTGGCTTGTAGGTCGTCACCACTCGCCAGTATTTTGAATAAGGTTGCAGTGTTTTGCTGTACCTCACACTGTTTGTCTCCACCAGGCCGAAGGCATGGGGAGAGAGTATGTTTTGCACTCCGTCCGTGTGTCCGTCCTTCCGTCCTTCCTTCCTTCCGTCCTTCCGTCCGTCTGTGAACAGCTAATCTCCGGCACCGTTAACCCGGGCGATGCCAAACTTTGCACACACACTCCCTGGATGCCAACGATGAACCTCTGCCCCACATTTTCCAGAACGGCCTGTTATAGCGCCACCATGAGGCAGCTTTTCACATTTTGTACCTAAAACTGCACCTATCTGCGTGAAATGTTGCATGCACACTCCCTAGAGGCCAAGGACAAACCTTTTACCTGCATTTTCCGCATCTGCCTTTTATAGCGCCACCAGGAGGCCGACTTTTGTAAAACACATTTTTTGATATTACTCCTCCAGATTCTGTCCAAAAATCGTTACACAGTATCTCTATGGTCATGTGCTCAAGTCGGATCTGTCTGATGTTTCATATTCCATCCTAATTGGCTATAATTGGCTTTCACAGTTTGCAAGATTGCCCCGTTTTGAACAATAGCCTCAAATCATGAACGCAGCATGCAATTTACGTGAAATCTTTCACACATTTTCTTACTAGGCTGAGGAATATATCCCACCCTTTTCACATTGGCCTGTTATAGCGCCACCAACAGGTTGATTTTTGCAAAACACATTTTTGGAACAAAATGCCTCAAATCGGTACACATGATCTCTGTAGTCATGTGATCAAGACGAGTCTGTTGGATTTCTCAGATTGTACACTGATTGGCTAAGATTGCCTTCCAAAGTTTTCAGGAGTGGCCCGTTTTGTACAAAATGCTGCACATGTCCTGCTCATCCAGAATTCTATCCTCAGAGATGCTATGAGTGATCTGGCTCTGCATTTCCTCAACAAAATGAAGGAAAAAAAATCCTCCTAAACATTTTGCCAAACATCACACACACTCCTATCCTCCTGGTGGAGACCTGTGCCCGGAAGGGCACTTTTTCTAGTTTGTTATGTTACCGGTATGTTGCATTACGTAATGCATTTTCAGTCCACCCTTTCCTCTGTTTTCTCCTACTCAACTGTGTCTATATACGCCTGTCTCACCATATGTGAATCTTCTCCTTCAGGAGCTGCACTGACGTCGTGTGCTGTGTCATCTTCGTCATCGTCATCCTCGGTTACATTGCTCTGGGCACCGTGGGTGAGTTTGACTTTCATCAAAGTCACACAAGGTTTTATGATTGCACGCGCGCACACACACACACACACACACACACACACACACACACACACACACACACACACACACACACACACACACACACACACACACACACACACACACACACACACACACACACTCTGTTGATGCATTCTGCAACTCAACCCAAAGTTTATTTATAAATACCAAAGTTCTATTCAGGGTCAAATTAAATGAAATTCATCCATCCGTTGTGTGCAGGTGTCGCACACTGAAAATTCAGTCTAGCGTGAGCATGTAGACCGGCTATTATTTTTTATATATAAGCATAACCCACACTTCATGACCATAGGTGAGAGTAGGAATGAAGATTGCTCGGTAGACCGAGAGCTTTGCCTTCTGGCTCAACTCTCTTTTTGTCACAACAGTGCGGTACAGCGACTGCAATACCGCCCCTGCCGCTCCGATTCTCCGGCTGATCTCCTTCTCCGTCCTCCCCTCACTCGTGAACAAGAGCCTGAGATACTTAAACTCCTTCACCTTGGGTAAAGCCTCATTCCCTACCTGGACTGCACAGTCCACCGGTTTCCTGCTGGTATCACACCGTCACACTATCTATTACACTGGTAGGCCAACGTAAAGTGATAGTGTACTCAACTAGTTTCTTACCAACTGTTCATGTAAACATCATGCTTTTATTGGTTGTTTGTGATGGACCATTTGCATTTATTTACATGGGACTGGATTGGCCACACATTTCATGTTCACATTGTCACCAGCGCAGAAACACAAAAATCACACTTGTGTGAAGTGAGGGGCGCAGCGAGGGCAGTATTTATATCAGTATTTATATTGTCATTTACTGCCCTAAACAAACATTAACCCATTTAGACCGTAGGACGTGTGGAAACTAATCCAACCGACGGATTGCGAGGACGTGTACACACGTCCTAGCGCATTTTCATTGATCCATAGTCCATAGACTTGGTTGGCAAAACATACATTATAACTGCCCTAAACAAACAAAGTCTATAGACTTGGCTGGCCTATGACGTAATTTCGGAAAGCCATGCATCATCTTCATCATAATCATCATCATCGTTTTCATCGTTTTCATCGTTGTCGTCATCAGCCCATGATCCTCCTGGTTCAAAGTAGTGCAACAACTAAAGTGTTAAATGTGTTATATTAACACCAGCCCAATCGCCAGAGAAGAAACGTTACCATTGTAGGTTTCTGCAAACCACTGACACTGTGCATCTCAGCTTTGCAACTTAAGGCTCTATGCACTGTCAGCAGCAGGCTTGAGTCCTGTGTGAGGTGTCCCAGAGCGAGTGAGTGGCCACACTGAGTGGTGCAAAGACCGCTTCTGCCGACTCAGCACCATTCGAGATGCATACTGTTGTGGTTCTCATAGTGGGATGGGGAGACCCTAATTTATAAATATTTGTATTGTGATTTGCTGTAATAGTATATTAATTAATGTTTTCTCTGGCAACCAGGTTGATTAACACACTTGTTTGTCACTGTTCTGTAGCATTTCTTGCACATGGGCTTTCTGGAATCTTTTCTCCTGTTCATTCTATTTTTTTAAACAATATATTTATTGCATTTTTCTTTTTTTGTACAAACAGACAATACAACAGCACAATACATAATACATCAGACAATACAATTACGTAAACAAAAAAACAAACAAACAAAACAAAAAAGTCCTTATGGCCACAAGACCAAACAGCTGCAGAGAATACAATTAGACATTTTCAGTTTCCACCATTAAATAAGATACATCATTAACCGTAATATATTGGATAAACCGTCCCCATATTTTATCAAACATCTTTTGTTTATTCTTCAAAGTATACGTGATTCTTTCCAGAGGAAGACACAATGATAGCTCCCTAAACCACTGAGCAATACTGGGTTTGCCTATCTTTTTCCACGATAAAGCTATATCCCTTTTGGCTTGTAGTAAACATACATCTAGAAATCTTTGTTCGCTACTCTGAATCTTATGGCCAGGTGGGTAAAGCCCTAATAGAAACAGTATTATATCTTCTGAATCTCCCTCCTTACTTCTTCCCAGAACTATTTCACTCTTGGGCATGCCCACAGACAATGGAAAAGTGTACCTTTGTCTTTACCACATCTGATACAAGTATCTGGAATATCTACACTAAATGTATTTAATTTCTCTGGAGTGATATACACCCTCATCAGCCAATTATATTGCAATAGTTTTAACCGAGTGTTACCCGTCTGGGATTGAGCCTCCATTCAGGAGAGAATTCTACTAACATAGAGTACACATCAGAAATGATGCCCCTATTAAAGGGGTTTCTGAAGCTCTTTCTCTATTATTGACAGGGGAGGGAGTGTCAAATAGTTCACCTGTTTAACCCCTATAAAGCTTCTAAGTTGTAAATACTTAAAGAAGTGTGTACGAGGTATTGTATTGTATTTAGCAGCTAGTTCCTGTTCATTCTCATCTAATGCAATGTTTTTCCAAACAACACTCATGCTGTTATCTAGCTGTTCTGAACAAAAGTGAAGCCAAAGAATGCTAGGTAGAGATGGAAAGTTTGAAAGTGCAATCATATGATACCTCATTGTCACTCAAATCCATTCACAGTGGCTCTGCACAATTGTCATCTTTGTCAACTAATTATAACACCATGGCAAGGCGGGGCTGCTACATGTGGGCAACGATGTGTGTATTGTTGTGTAGTGTTAACAGTTTTCAAAGGTGGCTGGTCTCAGTTGCAGCAAGCTATAGACTTTTGGTTACAATTAAACTGTTATTAACATCTTACACACAGCTGTTGTGACCAATATTAATGTAGATCGGTGATTTCAAAGTGGGGTCGGGGGAAACCCAGAGGGGGTTCCAGGGGGTCCCCAGCAAAATTAGTTCATATAGACTCAAAATCAGTGTAACCATATTTATATACGTGCCACCTGGTGAACACCAGTTTTGGCCCTCTTTGCCACCGAAGCCCATTATAAATAAAAGAAAGAAAATGAAATTCTATTGTGCATGTAATGTGCATGTCATCACCTGACATGCAGATTAAAGCAATTTTCAAAATATGGATTAAAAAAAATATATATATATATTCAAATAGCGCCATTGGCACTCGCCGCCACCAGGGGGAGGCGTCCTGTGGCTCTGAGACAGTTAATAGGCAATTCAAAAATAGCCGATCTACAAGCTCACAATGTGTAGCATTGTGATCTTGGGGACCGTCTCTTTTGGGGGTCCCTGGCACAACAATATTTCAAATGGAGATCTGCAGCCTAATTTGCATCAATTTGGGGGTCCATGACAAGGAAATGTTTGCGAACCACTGATATTGAAGCTATGTTCCGAAAACTGGTTTTTATTATGTATCTAGTCCCTGTGATTAAAATAGCTCAGCAGGAGACTCTTTTGTATTACATAAATCAACAAAACCCTGAAACACCTAGTGGAGCTAGTACAGAGTTCCAATGTTCCCTTCCCTGTCAGAGATTCCTGGTGCAGACAATGAGATTGTTCTGTCAGATATTCTAAATGGCTGCTACATACGATACGGTACATGCTGTAGCAAGGCATGACAGAATTGTTGATTTATTCTTTAAAAACATAATATGACAAGTGTTGAGCAAGTATTCTTCGTTACTGCCTTTTTAACACAAATATACCTAATAGTAGCCTAATGTTCGGGATGGAGAAGAACTCTTTCTGTTCCCCAATTACTTTCAAAGCACATTTGGCCATAAAAACAGATCTGACTTCTTGTAGACATAACACTGGCATGTCTGCATTTAGCTGAAGAACTTTCCATTCTTTCACTGCTTAACCATTCTCTTTTCTCACGCATATGTTTTCTACTATCTCATCCAGACTGTGTTGGCAGTAAAGGCTGTTTTTATTTGCGGTGTACCAGGTTCAACACAATCCTTCACAGACTGTGCAGGGTGGAAGGGTCTTATTCAGGCCAAGCAAACAAACAAACAAAGGTGTGCCGAGTAAATTGAATTTGGGGATACCCACAACTGCTACATGGGGTGTGTTGATAGCACAGAACAAACTGAATGACATTACCAAAGCTTTAAATTGAGTTTGCACAAACAATTCCTCACAATCGATAGGTGTGTTTCCTAACTTAAATAAGTTTAGTTGATACTCGCTAGTCCTGGTGGTTGTGTATGTACAGCAACACTTGGCCTTTCTCACTGCTTATGTCACTAAATCTTTGATTCTTTAAGCAAAACACGTCCAGATCAAACCATGAGTAGATATGATAAAGTACTCTATTAGGCATAACACACAAGACACAAACTTCCAGACAGACGTGTGTTACATTCATATGCCTGATTTATAATTCACTGTACGGTGGTATCGCATGCCAAAAACAGCCGATCTCCAAGCTTGTTGTGACCTGGTAGATCGGCTATTTTCGCCGTGCGACACTCATACGGCAGAGCAGGATAAATTAACACATTCAGGCCTGACGTCGAAATTTAAAAAAAATGTTTTCTAAATCATGAACATTTTCTGAAAGATTTGAGGCACATTTTAACGATTTTTCAAAAATAGCAGACCTACAAGCTCATAGCGCGCCACCGAGTGGCGCGCTATGAGCTTGTAGATCTGCTATTTTTCAATAGCTAAATTACAACATAATGTTTAAAACACCAAAATGGGTTAAGCAACGCTAGCACCTGCACCTATGATGACAGTCATCGCTTCATATCGTGGTAGAAAATGTAGCCTTTAACTTGGCTGTTTATATCCTGTGGTTATGTGTAGTTAAACACGTAGAGTACTGAGTCATTCATGCAAAATTGAATGCTGTCTCAGTGGTAACAAAAATGGTGTCCAGCGCGAGTTATGTTTATGTTGTCACGGTTGAATTGGAACTCACCGCTGTAACGTTTTGCAGTTCTCTGTTGTTTATGATAAAGATAAACCACTGCTACATGTTTTTGAGTAGCAACCATAGACGTGAACTGACAACTAAAGATAACTGTTAAAAAGAACTGTTAAAATTGTGGGTGTGTCCTAAAATTCAGAAATACTGGCAGGATATCCAATCCACAATGGAGACCATTCTGTGTTTTAAGATACCTCCGACTTGTTCCTTTTTATTGCTGGGAAATATCCCTGAATAGTTTCTAATACATGATAAATATTTAATCAAGATCCTCTTAGCAACAAGTAAGAAAGCGATCACACAACGCTGGTACCAACAGGACCCACCAACGAAAGAACATTGGATGGACATTACGGAGGAACTGTATGTCATGGAAAAACTAACATTCATACTTAGATACTTGGATAAGTTCTATAAAAAGTGGGAAAAGTGGGATCTCTTCTTTCAGCCTAGCGAAAATGTATGAGGATTTCAACGAATGTATCCTGTAATATGAAAAATGCAGCTTTGTTTTTTGTTTTGTCCCATGCTTTGTTTATCTTTTTCTTTTTTGTATTTTCTTTTTTTTTGTCTTTCTCTTTTTAACAATAAAAAATTGTGGGTGATTGTTCACAATCATTGGCAAGTTGCAACCATGTTAAATCAGTAACACAATCATAGGTGTGATATAATCATGATATATATATATATTTTATGATGCATTGCCATGTTTTTGTTCTTGCTTAATAGTAGGGGAGCCTATCACTTTCCGTGATTTTGGAATGTTAATTTTTGGAGACAGGTATATCTTGATTCTTGGGGTTACCAGAATGCCAAAAAAACATGTCTCCAATTTTTTATGTCAGGTTTAGCATGTTTAATTAGCATAATTAGCTAATAAATTGTCAAAAACGGAAATGGCAATAACTTTGCTTCTAGGTAACTTATAAAGGTGATCTAAGAGTCTGAGTCCATGTTTGTGATGTCCAGAAATGCATCTGTTACCATTGTGAAGTCATACAAGCTTTCCTAATTAGCATAATTCCCATAAATTATGCAAAAACGAGGTGAACATCAGCAAATTGTTGCATGTTTTACTTTTAGTCAACTTTGAAAGCTTCTCACAGACTCCATGTGTATGTTTACAACTCCAGGAATAATTATCATCCTATGAATAAATCATGCAACCTTTTGTCTATGTAATAATTATGTCATAATCACACCAAAACCAGAAATAGCTATATTTCGTTGCTTTAAGTTAATTAATAAATGTGATCTTACAGACAGTAAATCTGTTTGCATGTCTAGAAAATATTCTCTTTCCATAACTAGGATATGCAACCTTTCCATTATTAGCTTTATATATATATATATATATATATATATATATATATATATATATATATATATATATATATCCCTCATAAAATAAAGAACAATATGAGAAATGGTCACAGAATTATCACATGATTTTTATTCTAATATTTACAGAAAGTTTTGAAAACACATTTAATTGAAGGGTCTTCGTCATCGTCAATCCCCAACAGATGTGCCTTGTTTACATTACCACACACCTCTAATCATCGGCCCTACACATGCACATCTCAGAGCAGTTCAAATTTTGAGATCGACAAGAACAATGTGATATGCACTGTGATCAGTTTATCAGTTTATCAGTTGGGTAATGGTGGCTGGGCCGTGGGTATCCCGTGTTGTGACTGGCACCAGTTGATCTCCCTCAGCCTCCCATCCATTTTTAGTTTCTGGTGGCATCTGTGGGTTAGGTACGTGGTCCTGATCCCATACCATTGCCTGATAATATGCATGGGTAATGGCTTGATTTAATGCTGCTTGTGTAGGTGGCAGCTTCTCGGCTTCTAATTGTTTCTTTGTGAATAACCTCCACCTGAGCTCATCAACATCCACAGGATTTGTACCGGGCTCGTACAGCTGGCAAACAAATGCTTCAATCTTTTTTGACAGTTGTACCCTTCCAGCTAAGAGTGTAACTGTCATAGATGGAATGGCATTGGTACAGGCAATGGGAAAGCCACCATGGATCAAGACATGTTCCCAGTAAGATGACCACTCCATACCCACACTGGACAGGAAGACCAAAGAACATAGTGAGATCCATGTAGTATTTGACCGACGCCAGGGTGGAAAGCCCCGGGCCCCTACCACTTATCATGTGGAAGACAACACACCGATAGGGAAGTGTCAGAAAAACAGTTCTTGTCAGGTATCAGCACCAAAGATGAGCTGACTGTCTTATCTTGCTAAGAAAGCCCTCCAACACTTCCAGGTGAAACCCAATGTTTTTATAATCACGTCAAGGCAGGCTGTCCACTCAAACTCTATCGATGTAAAACATCTCCACAGCGTACAGGAAGAGGCTGACACAAGGATAATCCTGCACAGCCTGGATGCTGTCCGAAGAGGGGCAACACAGCTCTACATTGAGTCCCCTGACACTGATGTCTTTGTTCTTACAATACGACGGTACCATCAGCTGTGCAAGGACATCTATTTCATCACCGGTGTGGGGAACAAAAAACGTATCATCGCTGGAGCCAGTAGTGCAGGCACTGGGTAAAACGAGGACTTCAGCCTTACCAGGGTTCCATGCCGTCTCTGGAGCTGATCAGACAGCTCCAGGGAATTTAACCTGTTGGCCAGGTCTAAACAGGTGTCCTGTGGAGGTGGTATCTGCAGTAGCTACTGTATATACTATGTGCTACAAAAAGGCTCAGTTCTGACGCAGCACGTACCTAACCCACAGATGCCACCAGCAACTGAATATGGATGGGAGGCTGAGGGAGCTCAACTGGGGATACCCACGGGATACCCACGGCCCAGCCACCATTACCCAACTGATCAAATGTGTCTGCAATAAATCACAGTGCATATCACATTGTTCTTGTCGATCTAAAATTTGAACTGCTCTGAGATGTGCATGTGTGGGGCAGATGATTAGAGGTGTGTGGTAAGCAAGGCACATCTGTTGGGGATTGACGATGACGACGAAGATGGAGACCCTTCAATTTTCAAAACTTTCTGTAAATATTAGAATAAACAATCTGATAATTCTGTGACCATTTCCCATATTGTTCTTTCTTGCGACTGCAGGTCGCCTTTAGGAAATTATGGACGGGCCTGCCCCAAAGTTATTAGTTCTCAACAGGCCCGAAAATTAAATTAGATCTCTATATGGAGCTGACCTGTTCTGACATTCCATATGTTGATCTGACCTCATCAAACCCTGTACACTCAAGACACGCTCCATATATGGCCAGTTCAGAATACATTCCATATGTTGATCTGACCCCCCATGCCAAAGCACCAGCACTCGCCCAGCAGTCTGTCATGACCCAGGCAGATATGTTGATCTGACCCCCCATTCCAAAGCACCAGCACTCGCCCAGCCCTTTAGTGCGAGGTCGCTTCTAATATTTTCTAGACATGCAAACAGACTTACACTGTCTGTAAGATCATGCGTATTAATTAACTTAAAGCAAAGAAATACAGCTATTTCTGGTTTTGGTGTGATTATTACATAATTATTACATAGACAAAAGGTTGCATGATTTATTCATAGGATGATAATTATTCCTGGAGTTGTAAACATACACTTGAAGTCTGTGAGAAGCTTTCAAAGTTGACTAAAAGTAAAACATGCAGCAATTTGCTGATTTTTGCACAATGTATGGCAATTATGCTAATTAGGATAGGTTGTATGACTTCACAATGGTAACAGATGAATATCTGGACATCACAAACATGGACTCAGACTCTTAGATCACCTTTATAAGTTACCTAGAAGCAAAGTTATTGCCATTTCCGTTTTTGACAATTTATTAGCTAATTATGCTAATTAAACATGCTAAACCTGACATAAAAAATTGGAGACATGTTTTTTTGGCATTCTGGTAACCCCAAGAATCAAGATATACCTGTCTCCAAAAATTAACATTCCAAAATCACGGGCATCAAAATTTGATTGATAGGCTCCCCTACTATAATGTAAGTCGCTCTGGTTTCAGAGTGTCTGCTAAATGCCTAAATTGTAATTGTACCACAGCCTCATGTATTACGGTAGCCTGGTTAACCAAGGGGGAGTTAATAGGGATGTCCCGTGTCGGATTGGTGGTTAGACTGGCATATTCGCAGATACCGATATGACCCGATATGACCAAATTAGGGCATATCAGGCAGTGTACCGATACAATATCGGGACATCTCTAGTGCTTAAGTATAATATTGTATGGCATGCCGTATTGTATTCTCATTTTACAGTATGTTACTGTGCAGTCTTTTGGACAAGAATGTATCATAAAATGTATGTGATGTCTTCAGCTTGGATCCATGGTGACCCCAGGAAGGTGGTCTATCCAACAGACAGCCACGGACAGTTCTGTGGTCAGCAGGGTACCCCTAATGCGTGAGTTAAAAATCTAAATAAACATCCCCATTTGTATTATTTGATCTTGGAATAATTGTGTTCAGCATGTTTTGCACAAGCCAGCCATCCGTCCATTGTTATCTCTTGGCGCACAAAAGGCTAGTTTGAACAGAAGGGATGGCTCATGGTTAATTATGAGAGGCTTTGCTGTGTGTGTGTGTGTGTGTGTGTGTGTGTGTGTGTGTGTGTGTGTGTGTGTGTGTGTGTGCGCGCGTGTGCGTGTGCGTGTGCGCGTGCGTGTGTGTGTGTGTGTGTGTGTGTGTGCAGTGCACGCTGTGTGCTAAAACATCCCACTGCCGTCTTCTAATCCACCCACTTTGCTGTTCCCCCTGCTCCTTTGTCTGCAGAAACAAAGCCATACTATTCTACTTCAACATATTGCAATGTGCCAATCCTGCAGTTCTAATTAACCTCCAGTGCCCTACAATCCAGGTAAGGACCCTCGATGCAGGACTCATTACACTCCTGTGTGATCCTGATCCATGTCCATGATTTGCCAGATTGATTCTTTCTCTCGTTAAGCGGATTAGGAGTGCAACACTTAATCAAACTAATCAATCTAATTGTATTGTAATATATATGATCGATAATGAACAATTTAGATCAGTGGTTTTCAACCAGTGGTCCTTGAGGAGGTTCCAGGTGGTCCCCAGCTAAATGATGGAGAGTTGGTAACCAAATGGACCCTCATAGATCTTAGACTCAGTTGTGAGTGTAAAATGAAACCAAATGAACCATTACGGTCCATTTGGTTTCATCGTGTATGCTCCCGAGAGTTAAATTATTGTTTAACACCCGCATTACTTAATTTACAAGAAGTCTACACAACCACAGCACCTCAAAGACCCTAAAAGCATCTAGACATCCCAAAACAAACTGGTCAGGCTACTACTTGGCCTTATTCCCAGAACCCACCTTACCCCTGCCCATTTTGATAGGTTGGAATGGTTTAGGATTGACGACAAAGTACAGTCAGCAATTTGCAATGGTCCTGGTCTACACGATTCACTACACCACTTATGGGTAGCTGCAATTTGAAACTAGCCCCTGTAAAAAATATATGATTACTTGAAAATGGAGGACCCTGATGTAAACAAGTCTTAGTGCTTTTTCTGCTTTTATCCTCTTTGTAGTTGTCTCTGGTACCACATCAATTCAGCCTGGAATTGTGGACAAAATCTTATATTTTGGTTCTTTGGTTCATTTTGGTAAATGTCATCAAATGGTGGTCCGTGGCTCAAATGCTGAATAAATAATGGACTGTAATAGATTAACCCATTTAGACCTGAGTTAAAAACATTCACTTTGAAAGAATATATATTCAAAGATTTGCGCCACATTTTTACGATTTTTCAAAAATAGCAGACCTACAAGCTTGTAGATCTGCTATTTTTCAATAGCTAAATTATAACATAATGTTTAAAACACCAAAAGGGGTTCCCGCCCAAAATGGGTTAAGGGCCCTGTATCTTGCGTCAGAGACACGTAAGAGGCGTCCCCCCGTAACAATTGTTATCTTGTACCCTAGCCTAAATCCCTAAAACACCTCCGCTACCCGTTACAGTATGCACAGGTGTGGTTTGGGCGTTACACTGAAACCAATCACTGTGCCACATGGCATTGCCTTTAAGAGAAGACTGCGCAGTCCATTACCCATTATGCCCAGTGATATATTGCCCAGCGATGCGTTGCTGCTTTGGAATACATTTATATTTGCTACCGAGGGTTCTTTTGTGTGTCCAGCTCCTCTATCTATCATCCACGATTCCACTACGCCAGGGGTTCTCAACCCGGGGGTCGCGACCCCTCGGGGGGTCACCAAATTATTTATTTTTTTAAAACTAGGGCAACTGAATTGGTGGAAAATGGAAATGAAGAATATAAAAAAAAGACTGTCTCAATGATTCGACTAATCAATACAATAATAATCGCTGAGAAGATAATGGATGACCCTAAGGATGTGTTGTTGTCGTCTCCAGCTCTGTGTGTCCAAGTGCCCTGACAGATTTGCCACTTACCTGGACGTGCAGTACAGCTCCAGGTACAACAAAAGCCACTGGGAATATTACAAGCAGTTCTGCAAGCCGGGCTTCGACAATCCAAAAAAGGTAAAGGTTTTTCACATAGTCTTAGTTACAATGCACTGGAAAACGTAAGGTGACGAGCAGTGTGTAGGTGAAGGCTTGGAAGCACTTCATTTGAAAGTACACCATAAATGAGTTGGTTGCTAGCATGACTATTAGTCATTTATTGTCTCCGCCAGGCTGTACGGCTGAACGTCGAACGGCTGAAGGGCAGAGACAATGTTTTCATTTTTTTCACACTGTGTGTGTGTGTGTGTGTGTGTGTGTGTGTGTGTGTGTGTGTGTGTGTGTGTGTGTGTGTGTGTGTGTGTGTGTGTGTGTGTGTGTGTGTGTGTGTGTGTGTGTGTGTGTGTGTGTGTGTGACTGTGTGTGTGTGTGTGTGACTCTGTGTGTGTGTGTGTGTGTGTGACTCTGTGTGTGTGCCCGCGTGCCCGTCTGGGCAGCCAATCTCCCTCACCATTGGACCGACATGCGCAAAACTTTGCACTGCGTTGGCATATATCCATTTGAGAAAGTGGGATAGTGTGTGGGAACCTAACAACATGGTTGCACTGCTGGTGTTTAGTCATTGATCAGTCCACCTAACAACATGGTTGCACTGCTGGTGTTTAGTCATTGATCAGTCCACCTAACAACATGGTTGCACTGCTGGTGTTTAGTCATTGATCAGTCCACCCATGCTCATATCTGCTCAGTACCCAGTATAGAACGCTGAGCTGAAGGCTGGCAGTGTTAAAGGGATATTTCACTTTAAAAATATATATATATATTATATATTTGTACGTCTCTAAATGTTCTGATGAATTGAAAAGGGTGGACCCTATTGTAAACAAGTGTAATGCTTTGTTGTCTTTGCTTGAAATGTACTGTAATTCTCCAAAACTGTTAATAAATACTTCAATCAATCATACTGTACTTATTAACCACACAGACATTTCTAGTTTATTTGGTTGTTCTTTGGGGGGAGGGTTAAGCAGCATGCTCCTAAAGTGAAATTTGGCATGATGCAGCAATAAATGCATCCATTAGGATGTGCTGTATGCAATAACTTTACACTGGTGCCTAATCGATGAGCCGTCTAGAAGAGCGTCCGTGTGTGTGTCTGTCTGTCTGTCTGTCTGTCTGTCTGCCGTTCCACCCTCCATTACTGACATCATCAGTATGAAAGGATCCACAGGGAAGCCAGGCCGTTAGGTCCTGTCTTGTTGTGTCTAGGTGAGCAGGGAAAACGTATGAATGAATTCCTTGTGTGTTCCGAGTCATCCAAACGCATTCCTTTTTAATTTTGACCTCTTGTCCAGGGAGTCATCCAGACACATTTCCTGTTCATTTTGGTTTTAGTGGCAGACAAAAACATTGGAAAGTTACATGCAAAAATAAATGAAAATGGGTGCATACTGGACACAATCTCGATCAACTACTGTAACAAATACAGAACATCATATTGTAACAATGGGAGCAGTGGATTGGATGACCAGTGAAATGGTTGTCTTTATCTTTCATGTTTAACCCATTTTGGGCGGGAACCCCTTTTTGTGTTTCAAGCATTCTGTTATACTTTAGCTATTGAAAAATAGCAGATCTACAAGCTCATAGCGCGCCACCGAGTGGCGCGCTATGAACTTGTAGGTCTGCTATTTTTGAAAAATCGTAAAAATGCGGCACAAATCTTTGAATAGGTATATATTCTTTCAGAGCGATTTTTTTTATTTATTTCGACGTCAGGCCTAAATGGGTTAAGCACATCAGGTCCCTATTCTGGGCAAATCATTTTAGGCAAAAAGTTCAATGTTTTCTTTTTTTTTTTTTATAAAAAATACCAGACCTACAAGCCCACAACGTGTCGCTCACAACAATTCTTTGACTTCTTTTTTCCTCATTTAGTCAATTCACCAAGTCCTACGAGATGAGGACTGCCCATCTATGATTGTGCCAAGCAGACCCTGTAAGTACTGTCTGTAGCACCATCTGAATCCCCACAGCGGACACGTCATTGTTCAGTTGACAACCAACCCATGGCACTAACTGACCCAGAATAAACCTTGTGGTGTGTTTCAGTCCTCCAGAGGTGCTTCCCCGATTTCATTACCAGAAATGGAACTTTAACGGTGGCCAACAAGACCAACTTCAAAGATGGCAGTGGCAACACCAGGAGTGTGGTCGATCTCCGAGATGCGGCCAAGTAAGTCATGCAGCTCTCCTCCACTGTGAAACCGCACAGTGAAATCTAGAGAGTTCAATTTAATGTCATTGAATAGCCTGTATGGCCAAATGAACTCTTCGGAGTTCATTGATACAGTACTGTACATCCCACTTGTGTAGAACAGGGGTTCTCAACCCGTGGGTCGCGACCCCTCGGGGGGTTGCCAAATTATTTTAGGGGGTCCCCAAATTATTTTCAAAAAATATATATATATTTTCACGATTTTTCAAAGCTCGTAGCGCGCCACTCGGTGGCGCGCTATGAGCTTGTAGATCTGCTATTTTTCAATAGCTAAATTATAACAATGCTTAAAACACCAAAAGGGGTTCCCGCCCAAAATGGTTTAAGGTTATTGTAGCAGTCAATTTATATTGGGGGTCGGGAGGGGGCGGGGCGGGGGTCCCGAGACATTGCCAAAGCATTTCCGGGGGTCCCCGGCCAAAAAACGTTGAGAACCCCTGGTGTAGAAGATAAGAGTTACTTACGTTAGTGGGATGCTCATCCCACAACTGTTATATTGTCAATAGGCCTACTACCTATGCACCCACGCCTACTCCGTATACACCCAGAGAGAACTGGACAGCTACGTCAGGGTAGGACAAATGGGCAATGTCACCCTTGCCCAGTAATGTGTGGTTCAGCACATTAAAAAGCATGTTTGTTGCATGACGATACCGCTTACAGTGTCGGCAAGCTTAATACTGTAGTAAAGCCTTAAAGGTGCTTAAGTGCTCCTCCATTAGCTTGCGAGACAGTGATGTCAACATGTTGATATACTGTAGGAAATTAAGAGAAAGGGTCAGACCAGATGTATTTGAGCGCTTTAGCTGTCATTATTTATGAGCACACACACAGTTCCATGTTTGCACTGATCTAATTCACTTTGACTCCTGACACCAGGAAACAACTTACTGTATGCAATGCCTTTTTCTTTGTAGCCAAGTAACCGCCATGCAGCAAGGAGTGGAAAGGTCTTATGAATTATTGTTTCAACCTTTAACCTAATGTAGCCCCTCCTGAGAGCTTTGTGCAGACTAACCTTCCTACCCCGTGCTGTTCATCAGAAGATATCTAGTCCTTACTTCTCTTCAACTTAACTGTGGAAAGAACAGAGGACAGATGATCTCACAATGCTTTCTGTGGGTTGTGTTTGTGGTATCATTGTGTAATAATATCATTGTTAGACAATTGAGTTAGTGTAAACTTAACTAGTTGGTGCAAACTGGAGAGTGATATGGCACCCCCTGGCTGTTATTAGCTCTGTGTCTTTAGCCTGTATTACCTAACCCAGTTTGGACTGAGGCCGATTCTAAAACGCCTTCTAAATCCTGACGTAAGTTTTCTGAAAAACTTCAAATATTGATATAGCAGCAAAATATATTTTACATTTTTGAATACTGTACAGAACCCCAAGAGGGGTTCCCGTCCAGAATGGGTTTGATTTCCCCTCAGCTCCGGTGATGCGAAACATTGCAGCTTAATTTCTCACGCTACAATTTTGTATTTATTTATTATTATTACCCTTATTATTATTATTATTATTATTATAGTTAATAATGAACCTCTGATCTCTCTGACTTTCGGGCAGTTGTAATCAGGTCATTTATCATAATTATGCGTACTCTCAAGAGAGCTTTGTTCTTCACAAGGGACTGTTGGCCTGTCCTCAGTCCACCTTGTTTTGTCTGTACTTGTCCGAGTCATCACAGGACAGTGTGTCTGGGATGTTGGCACACTGTGACATCCATTCTGCAGTACTAGTGTCCTGATATTGCCACAGTTGACTTGCTATTTGCACTGATGGTGTTTTCCAAGCCTGTCTCCTTTCAAGGTTTTTTGGAGATTTTCCTTCCTGTCCCCTGTGGTTTTTAGATGTCAAACTCTGGGGGCCCTATCTTGCACCATCCTTTATCCCTAAACTTATGTGCAATTTTTTACTATTTTTAAAACATTCTTAAATAGTTCAACTAGCCTATCTACATTGACACGTTGATAGCTTGTAGATCAGTTATTTTAACTATTTCAAAATGTTTTAAATTTGGAAAAAATGGCAGATAAGTTTAGGGATAAGGGGCAAGATATAGCTAATTACTTGTAAAAATCACATGAAGTTAACAAGGAACCAAATTTGATTTGATTGCATAATTGTATTGCAGCACTGCAGGTTAATACAGAGAAAGGTTTCCACCTTCATAAAACCTGCATTATATGAGCCATACACACACAGTACAAGTATTTACAAGTATTAGTAGTTGTCTTTTCTGGGCATAGTCCATGTCGCCAGTGGCCAATAAGGTTACATAGTTGTCTAATTATTTCTGAATTAAGTCTAGAACAGAGATGGAACACATATTTTTCTTTATATCAAAGAGGGACTACAATGATGTCTCCAAATAAGATTTGAAAAATGTATAATCTCCATGTCCTTGTAAGGACCTGCACAATATGATTACACGGGCAGTTCTATAATTCTCCACACATATCTCTGATATTTCTTTTTATACCAATACCATTATTATGATAAACACAGCATTCTTACACATTTTGTCACAAGCATATCGGGACCTTTTAGGTATTTCTTCCTAAATGCCAAGTACTTCATCATGTCTGCCAAGGACAGATTATCCTCTCCAACAAACACTTCAACAACAAATCAGTTCTCTTCCTCTTAGTCTGTGGGAGACCGGCAAACATCCACATTCAAAATGATATGAGCAGTGCCGTATACATACAAATGGATGGAGGGGATTAGAACATCCATAATATTGTCAGGAAATGGATGGATAATGTGGCCTTCAAATTGAACTGAGATAAGTCTCCCTACAGTGAATTCAACACAGCCATGGAGTCTTTGGTGCAGCACTAGGTTGAGCCTTAACCACATGTACCCTAGCATCCATATACTGGGTCTTTTCATAATAGGTGAATGTTGGGCGAAAATACCAAGTCTACAAGTGTTGGCTTGTAGATTGGCTAAAGAGATTTGGTGGAGAGCGAGGAAAAGTGGCTAAAATGTCTAGCCAAAATGCCAATACATTGGTTCAGCTACTAACCTTTGTTTGTAAATTTGCAGAAGTTCAGGCATCAAAAACAAAGCAAAGAATATCTGATGATCTGAATTTACCCTCTTAAGAGTAGCTAAACCAAGAGTGTTGGGAGTTTTAACAATTGTACTGTTTCATGCAAGATGAATAGAAATAGATTAACTCTGGAGATAACAGCAGTATAGTATTAATTTGTGTCTTTCCAGCAAACGCTCCTCATAACTTGTTGTAAGTCACATATTGCAGTTGTATTTAGAGCTATAGTTGACTACCGTTAGAGCTATAGTGGACTACCATTAGCTATGGTTGGCTACCATTAGAGCTATAGTGGACTACCATTAGAGCTATAGTGGACTACCATTAGAGCTATAGTGGGCTACCATTAGATCTATAATGGTAATTAGAGCTATAGTTGGCTACCATTTGAGCTATCGTGGGCTGCCATTAGAGCTATAATGGTAATTAGAGCTATAGTTGGCTACCATTTGAGCTATCATGGGCTACCATGCAATAGCAACTATAGCTTTCTAGTGCTTCAGCGACACTAATGCTAGTGGCTCATCATTAATGAGAGAGTTCTGCTCACAACATGTAGATCTGTTGTTTGTACAGAAACCCATGACCTCATAGCCTGCGCCGCCAAGGGCTACATTCTCTAATGCATTTTAAGAGCAATCTCATCTTTGTTTCATTGTACTGTAAATGAAGTGAGCAAAGAGATACTGCACTATCTCTAAAGATGCATTAGGGAAACCTTAGCAGCATCCATTGTGTGCTTAACCCATTTTGACCTGAGACAGTTTTCTGAAAAAGCTATGTTTCTATGTCAGTCGTTCTTCGATTTTTCAAAAATAGCAGATCTACAAGCTCGTAGCGCGCCACTCGGTGGCGCGCTACGAGCTTGTAGATCTGCTATTTTTCAATAGCTAAAGCATAACATAATGCTAACACCAAAAGGCGTTCCCGCCCAAAATGGGTTAACCTAACCGTAGATTTAATACCAACAACCACACCATTGGTTAACTGTCAGAACAGTGTTCTCATGATATTACTTTTGTCTCTGCATGTGTCTTCTTCTTCTCCACCACGTCTCTCCTTCTCTTGCTGATATTCTGTCACAGTGGCATCACCAGTTTGCTGGATGCCAAAGAAGTGGGCATGAAAATCTTTGAAGATTATGCCAGTTCCTGGTACTGGATCCTGATGTAAGACCCTTTTTTATATACCAAATGCCACCTTTTGTCTAGTTATTATGAGGGGACAGCGAAACCAATTCAAGGACTGAAATTGTCATTAACCCCCCTGGAAAGCATCATGTCATTTTAGAGTTTAGCGTTGGTTATTCAAAACTAGCAGATGTGTGAGCTTGTACATCTGCTATTTTTGAACATTTTAGAAAACTCTTGAAATTGTTTTTTTTAACATGAATCTTCTCTTCTGGGGGTCTCTGACACAAAACATCTTCTTATGGGGGGAGGGGGGGTCCACGGCCAAATAGCAAATACATATATTTTTTGGGGGGTCCTTGATGAAAAAGTTTGAGAACAACTGATTTAGAAGGCAGCCTCGGGTCTTAATGGGTCAAAAGACATGTGGTTAAAATACACACTATGTGATGGTTAACCGTTTAAGTTTGCCTTCTCATTTTGACTCCCGTGTTTGTTCATGTGTAGGGGTGGAACATTTAATCAAACTCACAGATTGCAGTCAGTTAACTCACAAACAGATTGAACACATTTTAAAATGTAAATACAAGTCTGAATATTATTTGATCTTGGCATTTTCCCTCTGCTATTACTCCCTGATTAGCATATGAAATGACAATCATTTAAGAGCTGGTAGATATACAGTATATTGTATACTGTATCTACCAGCCCAGGGGATAACAGCAAGCAGAGCCCACTGGTGATGCTGGGATGGCAGTGGGAGCAAACCAGCACATACAACTACAATTTTCCCGCATCGATTCATGGATGTATAAAATAAATAATAATAATCCATGGCCGCCACCACCATATATTTGAATGTGTGTACTACACTATAATTATGCTGTTTCATGGCCTTTTATTTACTATTTACAGTAGTAGATGGGTTAACGGATTAAATTGACTTTCTGTACATAATCATAATTTGCCATTCCCATTGCCATCCTATTGTGTTGTAAATGCATTGTTGTCGATGTGCTGTAAACGCCATGGTTTTAATTAACTAATAAGCGCTCCTGGTTACCACACCCTATATTTTAGATTTATTTTTACAAAGGAAAATACGTTTGTCTTTTTTGTATGTTTTAAAACAAATGAAATGCATTCCTTTTCTGTGTGGTGTCGTCTATACTCTAGTATACACTGTGTGTGTGCTGTGTGTTGTTGCAGTGGTTTGGTGATAACCATGGTGGTCAGTCTGCTCTTCATTCTTCTGCTGCGGTTCACCGCTGGCGTTCTCCTCTGGCTCATTATCTTTGGGGTTATCACTGCTGTGGGCTATGGTGAGTATGTACTGTACACACACTGTGTGTGTGTGTGTGTGTGTGTGTGTGTGTGTGTGTGTGTGTGTGTGTGTGTGTGTGTGTGTGTGTGTGTGTGTGTGTGTGTGTGTGTGTGTGTGTGTGTGTGTGTGTGTGTGTGTGTGTGTGTGTGTGTGTGTGTGTGTGTGTGTTCAAATATGATTATTTTGCTACTGTTGTAGCCACACTACCACTGTTACTGTGTTACTCTCTTAACACAAAGTATGCCAAGAATGCGGGACCTTGTTCTTCTCTCCACAACCCGCCTTTGCCACGGCGAGGAACCTCGTCTTTCTTTAATTTCATTTAATCCAGCAAAAATTATATTTAATTTATTTTTAATTTTTTTGCTGTTAGACAGTCTACATACGGATCCGACGTGCACGCGTGCACGCTTATTACTCCTTTTTCTGCTTAAAATGAGACAAAACCCGGTGTTTGGAAGGTTATAAATCCCTGTTCTTACATCGTGCAGACCAAAACAACTCCTTCGCGGGTCCTCCGCTGCCTAGAGTGAAGCACACGCATATATCTAAATGACGGAGCGGTTGTGCATTTGACTGGCGCTGGCCTCACGATCCCGCCTAGTGTAATGGCTGGGAGACACATACATACATATTGTTTTATAACATAGATTGTGGGACATGCACTTGTCCTGAAAGACAAGTGCATGTAGGCAGACATGTCTCTCTCTCTCTCATCCTGTCTCTCTCTTGTTCTCAGGTATCTGGCACTGCTACTGGGAGTTCAGTACACTCAGAGGGAAGCCAGATGCTGATGTCACCATTTCTGATATTGGTTTCCAAACAGACTTCAGGGTTTACCTCCAGCTTAGTCAGACCTGGCTGGTGTTCAGTAAGGATCTTTTCATCACTGATTTTCCCTACTTGTTCCTCTGTTTAAAGGAAATATAAGGTTTCTGATGTCCTGCTTTATAAGAGGCAGGCTCCAGGTTAGAGTTTTGAGTTTTTAAAAAAAATAGTTAAAAGCAGAAAAGTACATAACCCTATTGTGCGGAGGAGAAGTTTATAAGCCCAACGACTTAGAAGAGACTTATGGGGTAGAGAACTTCATCATAATTGTGAAATTACAAAAATATAAAAATGTTTACATAATGATTCGATGTGGGACACTGTCGGACGATTGAGTAAATGAGTATAAATCAGGTATTAGGATTCACCGGAATGCCTGATAATGTCTTCTACCAGAGATATGCTGCGTTCACATGGGCAGATGCAAAGCTACAGTACAGTCTACCATTCATTGTCAATGGAAGCCAGCGACACGAAGATGCAAAGACGCATCCAACGTTTGTAGCTGCTGCAAAAGCCACAGCAGCTACAAATACACTGTGTAGCTTTGCATATTTATATCTTTTGCATCTGCCCTTTGTAATGTTGTATTTCTGCAGACTTGTGGCCATAAATTGCAAATCCCACTCACAGCCATGGAATTGCTCTCCTGCAAAATGTGTTTATTGCCTCGAATCATTTTATGGATGGGTGCTACATGTGTAGTTTAAATAAGACCTGATAATAATGAAGCTGTGTATGTTGAGTATTTTACAACAGAACCCAGCCCATCAGAATCAAGGACTGTAACTATCCATTTTAGAAAATGATTGGCCAGTTGGCCACAGATTATACTTTATTATACTTTATCTGGAGAATGTGTTGTAATTTCAGATAACCACACACATTTTATGTAGTGGCCTCATCACGTTCTAGCTACAGGCTGTCCTTAATAACAATACAGATTTCAATTATCAATTTCAATTGAATTTTGAATGCTGAATGACTCAGCTGGTTCTCCCAGTTTCTGGAGTAACTTTCTGTGGTATTACAAGGTCACGTAGATAGTACCAACACAACGTTTCTATTTAAAGAGTGCATTGCTCTAAAATGTGAATATATTTTAATTGTTGGTAAGCAGCCATGGTCTAAGCAGGATTGTCATCTCAGAGCTGTGCAGTTATCGACCTATCTGCAGAGGCAAATCCTCTGACCTGATGTAACCTCTGCATCATGCATCATTTTCTCGATAACTTTTTATCCGTCTTTATATATATATATATATATATATATATATATATATATAAAGATTGATATGCATTTGAGATTGTTTAATCCATTAAGACCTGACAATAGAATCTATAAATGTCTTCTAAATATGAGAGTTTGCTCAAAAACCTTTTTTTCTATGTCAATGGTTCTGAAACCTTTTCATGTAAAGGACCCACAGAATTATCTTTATTTGGCCGTGGACCCCCATCTGAAAATATGTTGTTCCAGGGACCCCCCAGGATCAAATATTTGAGTTAAAAATGTTTGCTTTGAAAGAATATATATTCAAACATTTATGCCACATTTTCAAATTTTTTCAAAAATAGCAGATCTACAAGCTCGTAGGCGGCACGCTATGAGCTTGTAGATCTGCTATTTTTACATAACAGCTAAAGTTTAAAATATTGGTTAAGGTGGTTAAAAGCTATAAGGCGACAGTGCCAATGCTACTGTATCTTTTCCCCCTGTAGTAACATGTTTGCTTTGCATTGCAGTGATCTTCCTATAGTAACATGTATGCTTTGCATTGCAGTGATCTCCCTATCTGTGATTGAGGTGATCATAGTGATTATGCTCATTTTCTTGAGGAGCAGGGTTCGCATCGCAATCGCATTACTGAAGGAAGGGAGCAGGTGAGTTTGGAGAATGACGTTCTTGTATGTGCTCTGTTTGCGCTCAGAAAAGAAACCTCAACTGTTTCCTCGTCTCTGTTTTAAGGGCTATTGGTTACATCATGTCTACGCTCTTCTACCCGATCATCACCTTTATCCTGCTGTCAATCTGCATCTCCTACTGGGCAGTCACAGCTGTGTATCCTCCTACTGTGCTGTGCACAACAATGTAGTTAACCCTCTACTCAAGTTAGTTGATGTTTGTGTTAATTGATGGATTCATCTTGTCACTCATAAGATCTTGAAGTGTTGCCTCAACTTGCCTGTTATTCTAAAGTTATTATAGAGAACATTCATGCTGTAGTATACATTTTCTCTAAAGGTTCTCATCAGATAATTCAACTGAAATGGCAATTTATGTGTTATTTAAAATAATACCATTGAATCTCCTCTTACAACAAAAGACACACTGGAAAAACGTTAATAACTTTCTTGTGACATCTTTGAAACTGTGAATATCAAGTTTGATAAATGGCGCATTGATATAGCACCTTTGCCCAAGGTGCTTTACAATGTGCATTACATTGTGTAAAGCAGGGGTGCCCAAAAGGTAGATCGCGATCTACCAGTAGATCACAAAGGCTGTGCAGGTAGATCACATGACATGCCTCTAAAGAGTATTTCATTTAAATATATTGAAGAGAAAAAAACGATTAAAAAAACCTTTCTCCCCCTCTATTTCCCATTCCAAGTGCATTTGTCTTATACTGTACAGAATGTAACATGAACTCTACTATTCCGAAGCCCCCTCAGGTACATAATTAAACTATTTTCAGCAATGGTATAATAATTGATTTGGTGGGTAGATCTTGCCGAGCTGGTCATTTTGAAAGTAGCTCTCAAGTCAAAAGGTGTGGGCACCCCTGGTGTAAAGCATGACGGACGGTGGAGGAAACCATGCAAGGAACCTGCTCATCGGGAGCAGATAGGAGTTCAGTGTCTTTGTTCCAATTCTTTCCCACTGTGTTGCCCTTAACTGAATGACCTCCAGCTTCTTAGCATCATCTGGGCAGGCAGTCTACAAGGTCATGTCAACGCAGCCTAAATGCATGTATGCCAACCTCACATGTGATCCTGAGGTTAGCTTCTACTTACGAATTTTTCCTGATGGTGTGATTTGCTGATATCTTTGAAATAACCCTTATGTTCTTTATGGATATTTAAAGGAAAATCCTCTGCATCATTTCATGGCACCTTCCGGCCCATTTAATATCTTATACAGATGTTCTCTCATCGTCAATCAATGCAAAATCAATAACGTTTAAGAAAAAGGGCAGACGGGTCCTTAATGAGGACTAGCGTTTGAATCAGACTTGGCAGGAGCAATATATTTAGCTTTGAAAGATTCTATCCTATCAACTGAATTCTTTTCAGCTTGTGTACACTGTTTTAGTATTTAAAAGTGTGACATTCTAAAAGGTGTCATTGCCTTCTGAAGAAAGCTACATAATCCAGACAATAAATCAATATAATAGGAAATGCTGAAATGCTTAGTTTAGTCCATTAGTCCATTGTCAATTGACTATTACTACAGTAGGCTATGCTTGACATTCATGCCAACCATTTTTCAATGCATTCAAGGCTTTGGATTCCATTAATTGTTTTTTAGCCAACATTCGAGTCATTTATTCAGATAATTACATTTGAATGACTTTGTATTCTTAATTTAATGACTTTGGAGAACATTCCAGCAAACGTATAACGTAATCTCAGAAATACATAATTATGTAAAAACAAGCAAAAGCTGTGTTAGACAATTTCAATTAGTTAAAATGGCTGGAGAATAAAATGAAAGAGCCAAAAAGTAAGATACAGCAGTATTTCCTATTCAGCTACAGTAGTTGTTTGGAGCATGTATTGTAGCACTAGCATCCCTATTCTGGGTGATCATTCAGTAAAAACAAATAGCAGATCTACAAGAAATGCATCAGTTTGTACAGAAGACCAGTTATTTTTGGCAAACATATTTGGTGTAGAGGGAAAAAAGAGGGGACCTAGTATGGACCCTTGCAGGCTCAAACATACATCACATTATCACTAACACTGTTGCTAACTCTACCACAATGTCTAATTCATGCTGTTCCCCAGACCTTCAGTCAGTCCAACATCACCAAAGTGTGCCCGGGTTCTCAGTGCACGTTTGCCTTCTATGGCGGAGAGAGTCTCTACCACCGCTACATCTTTGTGCTTCAGCTGTGTAACCTGCTGGTGTTCCTGTGGCTGGTCAACTTCTGCATTGCCCTGGGCCAGTGCACCTTGGCAGGGGCTTTTGCCTCCTACTACTGGGCCCTGAAGAAGCCCAACGACATCCCCACCTGCCCCCTGTTCTCCTCCTTCAGTAGAGCCATACGGTACGTACTGTAGCTACTGTACATGCCCGGAGACATGCAGTACGTAGTATTAGCATGGTTCTACTTGAGTGTTAGAATGCAGTACGTAGTATTAGCATGGTTCTACTTGAGTGTTAGAATGCAGTACGTAGTATTAGCATGGTTCTACTTGAGTGTTAGAATGCGGAGATGTTCACAAATCTGGCCGGTGCAATCTTTGTTGTGATGTGTTGGATCCTAGTCTGCATTTGACCTTCTTTATCTGCCCCACATGGACTAATACAATGCTGTTATTCTATTCTCTTCCACTGCATTGCATTCTATGGGCTATTGTTGTATTGTATTCCATAATTTTTTTCTTAATGGTATGATCAACCACTTCAACAAACGTGAAATGTAGAACATGACAGACTGCATCATGCAAAAGTGCTGGTTCAATGCTAGACTAAAAATGTCTGCATTCAACTAAGTATACAGACTTTAGAAAACCAATGGTAGGTGGAGATCTCCGATCACTTGTCACGTGTAAATGATGGCTAAGTTGTCTCTGTTAGTTTTTACTCAGGTACTATTCTCGTATTTCCTAGGTATCACACAGGTTCCTTGGCCTTTGGCGCTTTGATCCTGGCTGTGGTGCAGATGTTCAGAATCGTTCTTGAATATCTGGATCACAATCTCAAAGGTATAGTGTTACTATAACTCATAGACATTGATAGCCCTTACACGCTTTTCTGTACTTTCAAATTGTGCATACAAATACTGGCTCAATTTCTGTCTGACAATGTTTTTCTCCAGGTGCTCAAAATGCATTTGCTCGATTCGTGCTTTGCTGTCTAAAGTGCTGTTTCTGGTGTCTGGAACATTTCATCAAGTTCATGAACAGGAATGCTTACATCATGGTGAGTTATGGAGCAATGGTTGGCCATTGTTTGGATTTTTCTTTTTTGAACTTCAATGCTGCCATCACGCCCCTATTCTGGAGGGAACATTAGCCCAAAATAGCAGTTCAGTCAGATAACTCACGAATAGATTGAAAACATTTATATATACAGTAAAATGTAAGTACAAGTGTGAATATTATTTGATGACGTTAAGGATCTGCTATATGTTACTCCCTGCTCAACACACTAGTCACTAGAAGACAACCATTTAAGAGCAGGGAGATGTATAAGACTTGTATAATTTATAGAACTATCCCCCGATGGGAAAGCATAACTCTTAGGGAAAGCAGAGCCCACTGCTGGTGCTGGCTGGGGTCAGGGGGTGGGGTCTGGGGTCAGGGGGTGGGGTCTGGGGTCAGGGGGTGGGAGCAAACAAGCACATTCAACCTTCTGTGATACTGACACCAGAAGGAAGAGCAATGAATGAGGTGAGCTTAAATAGACTGCCAAATTAGTCGGTTGCTTGATACGTCGCATATACATCGCCTACATAGTGGTGCATGTGTGTAAACCTCTCAAGTCTATGTGCCTGAACTAGCTCGTAGGTTACATACAAGCTTGTAGATCAGCTATTTTTGCTGAACTTTGTTAGAGGGGAAATGTACAGAGCTCACCCTGGTCAACTATTAGTATTTGTTAGTATTAGTTTGCTATTCTAAGTACGGAGGGTTTTAGTGGTTAATTCCTTCTCTCTGTTAGCAGGAAAATGTGTCTTTGGTCAGTTTTTTGCTCTTTTTAAATCAATGTATGCACGACATTTTTCCACCTTACAGATAGCGATATATGGGAAGAACTTCTGCACTTCAGCGAAGGATGCTTTCTTCCTGCTGATGAGGAATGTTGTGAGGTAATGCCTTTGAAGGTCAGGGCCACCCGTTGATAAAGGGAAGGCTAGCAGCTTCTCATAATTATGTTCATATCCCAAGCATCAGCAAAGCACATTTAAATAATACATATGTATGATCTTAGACTTCCACAGTGTTTATGTCTACTTTGACACACTTGACACATTTGTCAAGCAAGCCGTTGCTGACAAAGAGCATTGTCTGCTGCTCAGCCAACTCCCCTGTTACAAAAACATAAAACAATACAAAATTCTTACTGTCCACAAACTGAAAAACTATCAAAATGGTTCAAAAGAAACCGGAATAATTTTAAGGGTGTGTGTGTGTGTGTGTGTGTGTGCGTGCGTGCGTGCGTGCGTGCGTGCGTGCGTGCGTGCGTGCGCCGACCGTATATTTCTGTCCAGTGTCTGTGTTTGATAGTT
The DNA here is from genome assembly GCF_951216825.1 of Electrona antarctica. Lineage (NCBI taxonomy): Eukaryota > Metazoa > Chordata > Actinopteri > Myctophiformes > Myctophidae > Electrona > Electrona antarctica. Next base: position 39,028,567 of record NC_136812.1, read on the forward strand.
GAGCTGCAATGCTATTATGAAGCTATTGTAATGATGGTGTCTATAAATGTACATACATACAGTATGTCACTCTGTCCACAATGACCTAGCCTTAGAGACTACATGCATTTTCCAAATTTCCCATCATCATCACAACACAAGGCTAGTGCAATTTTGATGTCAAAGCAGAGCGATGAACCATAAGGCACACCTCTCCTATAGGTTAGAGTCTCCTACTAGCACACCTCTCCTATAGGTTAGAGTCTCTGTTTTCTTCTTCCATTCTCTCTGATTTTCTCCTACACTCTGGGTCTCCTCTGTCTCTTTAGGGTGGCTGTCCTTGACAAGGTCACAGACTTTTTGCTATTCTTGGGAAAACTGCTAATTTCAGGGAGTGTTGGTGAGTTTGTCACTACTGCATTCTGTAAATTGAGTAAATTGAGTTATCAGGGGTGGTGTTCGTGTTACGTGTGTAATTTCATTTACAACTTCCTGTTTTGCAGGTGTTCTCGCGTTTTTCTTCTTCACACGTAAAATACCTGTGATTCAAGAGGAGGTACCATCCTTAAATTACTACTGGGTCCCCCTTCTGGTAAGAAATGGAAAAGCATTTATTGAGAAATTGGACCGACACTGCAATATAACAGCAAATGAGGCTTGTTCTTCAATATAACATAGTGATTTAGGCTCGTTCTTCCTGGCAGACGGTGATATTCGGATCCTACCTGATTGCACATGGCTTTTTTAACGTCTATGCCATGTGTGTGGACACATTGTTCCTGTGTTTCTGTAAGTATTCATTGTGTATGCATTTATATTACACAGCATAAGAACATTTCATTTCTGTTGGGCAATAATTCCTATTAAAGAGTAATCAAACAATAACTGAGTTTTAGCTTTAAACATGACATATTTTATATGGGTAAACGTGTCAATCTTAGTCATAACATTTCCAAGAAGATGCCATAAAACCACAAATATGGTGGTCTGTAAATATAAGTTGCCTGCCTTCTACGGGGAAAATGTTTAACCCTGTTGCACGGTCACAGTGCTGGTTTTCCGTTGTGTACTTAAATTGATTTCAGTGTGGTGCTAATTTTAGAAGTGAGGCAACACACATACATGCATACACAACATGAAAAACATTATGCACACGCAATATGAAAACACTGACAGTGTGTAGTACGTTTGACTTGCGTCGACTATTGGCTCTCGCTACAAGAAAACTACAAGCGAAATGGCTGCCAACGCAGGATGAACATGCTGAGCTCTTCTGTCCTGTTGGTTGGCGTGCGGTCAAGGTTCATCAATGTTGAACACTCCCCTCCTCCACACAACCCTTTAGTTTATTTTCAAGTCTGCACAGTAGGCAAGGACAGTCTGAAAGTGTGTGGTTCATTGCTCTTTAAAACCTTCAGGGACAGTGACATTCCTCTCCTCTTCCAAACAACCTCTTAAACTAATCACTAAAACTGATGCATGTCAGTCCACAACTTTGGCACTTTTGGCTTGTTTCTTCTCATTTAATTCTCTTGCTTGGACCTCTAAAATAATTGATCTAAGCTAATGCCTTCTTTGTATGCATTGTGCTCTTCCTTTCCCCCCTGCTGTCTTTCTTGGCTATGCCTCCTGTTGGTCCTGTTGACCAGGTGAAGACCTAGAGAGGAACGATGGTTCTTCCTCCAGGCCCTACTATATGTCTCCTGGCCTCCACAAGATCCTACGCAAGGGAGAGCAGGGTGCAAAGTTGTATGCTGGCTCCTGAGCCACGGTGCGGGACACTAACTGACACTCCAAGCAACCGCTCTCTCACTCCCTTTTCCGACTATCTGTGTGTGGCGGTGCCTGGATATTCTAGAGCGAGCTCTGTAAGGCTGGACTTCTGAATGGAGGAGGAATGGCATGGTCCATATCTGGACATGATATGGCATGGGGCCCATAGAAAAATGAGCTCTATTCACATTCTCCCTCGAGCCAACTCTTGACACTTGCCTTTTTTCTGTCACACATCAGTTGAAATTTATTTTTGTTGTTGATTCTCTGCTAACCTCTGCCTTAACTAGAGGACATTACAATATAAAAGCAAAAAGACTAGGCTGGGCATTTTAAACCCAGTGCAAACAACATAACACAAGGACCTTTAAATGTACAAAATAATGTACCAATTTGTGTGGCACAATTCATGGAGGAAAAAAATATACAGCAAGTTAAAACAAGAGTGCCCCCTTGTGGCACTTCAGTCTTTTAGTGTAAAGTTCATAGGCAGTTACATGTATGGGAACAATACCATGTAATGCTTTTTTTCTTTTCTTTTCTTTTCTTTTCTTTGTAGCATGATTACTTTATCGGCTGTGCACTGTATGTTTACCATTGAGGTGATATATATTTATTTGGCCCACCATATTTACACGGACACAAAGTTCTGCAGCTGCTTTCACTTATTTAACAATTCTATAATGTCACACATATTGAGCAAGGTTCCCTTATATTCACTCATGTACTGTAAAAGAGTTACTGTATCTTATGGGAGGTCAACCTTCTAACCACATTTTAGGCTTTTGCTAAGGATGAGATTTGAATAGAGCCTGACAACCTTCAGGAAATGTCTCTGAATGCAGTTACTAGTTTATGTGCCTAGTTGTGAAAAAATAAGAGATACTGTAACGTGGTTTTGACCTAACACCGGGAATCTTTGAGATACCATTTATAATAGGATGTCAAAGCCATTTTTGGTAAGATTTTGTATTGAATGGTCCAGATGTAGTGCTGTTACTATGTGAAATACACACATCTGTGTGGAGGTGATTCAGTGTTCTTTTTGTACAGAAGAATCCTTTTTTTATCGACAAAATCCAATGAAAATGTGAATCCTTTTTTTTTTAAATAAACACAAATGGTAGAAGTGTTGTGCAGTGGGCACTGTACTTTTCCATTCGATTCCACTTTGCATTTGGTTTGAAGTGCTTTCATTCTAGTGTTCAAATCCTGCAGGTTTTAGAGACAAGTAGACAACTGACTTAATCAATCAGCAGTGATTTAAATAGTTGTTAACCTTGAACTGCTACTGCCCCCTAGTGGTGGACCTGGAGACAAACAACGGTTCAGCTTCCAGACCATACTACATGAGCAAATCCTTGAAGAACATTCTGAACAAGAAGAACAGCAAAAAGAAGGGGAGAAGATAGAAGAAAGATGGCAGCCGGAGGAGAGAAAAGGTCACCAAAGCATGGTACTTGCCACTTGTAATCTGTGTTTGGTAGTGGCACAGCAAACCAATTTATAATGTACAGATTGTTAGTAACGAATTGCAAATAAGAGTCTCCAATGTTGACCCACATACAGCTCATATGGTTCACCATTATTCTCCTGTTGCTGGTGCTTCTGTATGATAATCCCTGGGAGCATGATCTGTGTCATCACACATGCACATTACACACAATCCCAGATGAGCAGTTGAGCACCCAACTCTTGTAGTTAAAACATTATGCCACTTGGTGGCACCTGAGTTATCCAGAAGTCAGTGGCATAGTTTGTGAAGATACAAGAATGTTCTACTGTTTGAATGAGCTTTGCCATGAACTGCACCGTCCCCATTATCACCATGCACTGTGGTTATAGCCGTTGAACCTGGTGTCCGTATTTGGGGCATGTCTTTTATAGGCGTACATGGTCCGAAAGTGTAATTCTGCCTCAACATCATAGTATTACGAAGTATAAAATAGGGCTAAAGTGGTCAACCTCATGTCTCATATTGAGAAGCATAGTTTCCACACTGTCCAGTGTTCTAATACCAAATTACTGTCAAATGCACAATGGCACAGCAATTTAAGTGCTTCAATATACAGTGCCTTACTCACAGAGAGTGTAATTGTGTCTTACTGGACACTAGTTTAGATTCGTAGATTTAATGTTTTTATTATTATTTATTGTGAAACTCAACAAAGGAATTAGCCATGGTATAAGTGATTGAGGTCTCTTTGTACCATAGACTGGTATTTCACAAATGGAAGGTCCAGAAATGAGAGCTGAGGGTGGATGTATATTAAAAAGTATTTCTTAATTTGTTTTGCTCATACCAAAGGTACACATTCATATTTCTCCCCTTAGTCTTTTATGGTTGTGTTGTCAACCTCCAGATAAAAGTTACTGCCATGTCTCTATTATGATGGCCTTCCTGTCACTTGGTCTAGCAATTCCTTCCTACTTATTAAGTGACTACCGTATTTGTGTTTTTGTAACAGTCTTTTTATTATTCAATTATACTAGTTATTTTGTAACAATTTGGGTTGGCCTTCTGTCTAGTCTTGTGTAGCCAGACAACTATTCCACATTTGCAAATTGTAGGAGGCAGTGCCAGTGGCCACACGAGACCTTCTTTCATAAACACTCAATCTAGTACAATGCACTATATATGATTTTGTGTATTTTCAGATGATCAATGAGGGAGAAACTATTTGAGAATCTGTCTATTAAATAGACTGACTACGGTATTTATGTTAAGTTAAATTGTCTTTGAGTTTCAATGTTCAGGATGGTACAGTACAATTCCAAAGCCAGAATTCAGGTAATCCTTGAAAATGTTTTATTGTCAAACTAAGATTTATAGGCCTACCATTTGAAAAGAAGTATCTCCTTCTCTTACACAATGAAATGGCACAAAATGGGAAGATTTACAACAAAGTGTACTTTTTTTTAAAACAATAACTTGTGTTATGTATTTGTGCTACAAAAGCAAGCACTTTTACTGACTGTATCCTCTATTTTAGAGCAGTTCACAGCTGGTGTGCTGGGGACGCAAATTATGTTTTGATTCTAGCCATCTATTCAAGGGCAGATTTAGAACTGCTCAACCACCATGGAGACTAGGGTTGGATTCCTCCACGGTTCGTCTGGCTTGGCCAGGGGCTCCAAAGGAACACAGTCAGGCTGTGTTACTGTTCACACATGGGAAGCTGGCAGGGAAGGGCCATCTCTGATCTGAGCTGAACTGGGACCAACCAGTCCGTTTTTGCTCTCCTAAAATGTATTTAACTGTCTTTGTTTCTTTCACCACCCCCACAATAAGAATTTGTCCTATATGTAGTCTGTGTCACTGTGTCAACCCCTACTTTTTGGTCTTCAGGAGGGGTGTGGACAACCGCCTCTCCTCCGATACACATGGAGTCACCAGTGGGGAGGTGTAATTCATGCGGAGGAACCATAGATAGTGTAACTTCTGTATGGACGGACAGGAGAACCTGTAGAACCCCATTAGAGTGCGCAGCCTGTGAGAAATCGAACCACTGTTTTAACAGTGTTGCATTGTTTAGGTTTTGTTACTTTGTGGAAACAAAGTTCAAGAAGAACTTGAAATGAAGTGAATAGCATTTATTCTTGCTTACATCATGGCGTGTATTGTGTGCTTCTAATCAATGACTCATATTTGTCTCCACTCTGCCAGCTGAGTGTTTGTCCTATGATGTCTTAGTCAAAGGGTCTGAGAGAATGCCACCACTGTGCCAGGCTACCTCAGGGTGACATCACTGTCAGGTGTACATGTATTGTGCCCCCTTTGTAGCACAGCACGCTCACACATGCTCAAACCAGTACACCTTTACTGCTCAATAAAAGTAAAGTGGTTTGGCACATGTGAAAAGGGAAAGAACAATGAAGCTTGCACTGTGTAGTGTTACATACATTATAATGTATGTAACATACTTTGATTCGTATTCTATGTAGTTCATGTCTCAATTTACTTATATGTTGAAAAGGCAAGCAGAGCTTTGTATCTTTCTATGCATGCAGCTCAGATATTGTTTTTATCCCCCATGAAGCAGGAGACCTTCGATCTGATAAGTGAAGTAAAAACAGTGTTTTCGTGTGCCTTCCCCCCTCCCTTTCATGTTGGAGAACTGGATTCCTTTGGTCAACCACAGTCAACAAGTAGACACAAGTGAATTCTCTAACTTGGTTAGAATGTGCATCAGTTTCCTTACCACAACATCTTGAAAGTTAAATATTTAGAAGCCTAACCTTAAAAAAAAACCTACACTGCCAAAAGACAGAAAACAGAATGATACTTCAGAGTCTAAGTGAACTGTGCTCTCCTGTTCAAAGCTATACATTTAGTGTAAACAGTTTGGCTATATATTTTTTTAATTTGTGCAGTACAGGTTGCATGTGTTACTATATGAAGCTTTAAATGACAATGTTGCACAATCTACTTTCTAAATAAAGTGAGTATTTCTACTATTTGCATCTCACCATTAATCATTTTGTAACGACTTGTTCAAGCAGATTTTGATCATGTATTGTGTGTGGTCTAATGGTTAAACACTTGTTTCACCTGTCATTGGATACATTTTGTTGCATGTTTAGCTCTGATTGAATTCCCATGATTTTCTTAAATTAGACATTTATTTTCAAAACAGACATCTCAAATACGTACAATAAATAAATTAAAGCGCAATATTCAAACACTGATATTATACAAACAATGTGAAACATATTTCACATTCATCTTCATACTCAGTCAACATTATTTTCCAAATGGCAGTCGCATTCCCCCCCAGTAGCACTGCATTGTCAAGCACACCAAGAAACATTAAAGTATGTTTATAATGCATTATAGTGTGTTATATAATGCTCTATCCCGGATTCCGATGGGGTACACAGATCTTTTCCATTTCCACAAAATACAGTATACATTTATGATCAGAATTTAGTTACTGCCATCCATAACATAACAATTAATTAAATGAATGTGAGTTATAAAATGCCACAGACGAAAAACAGTTTAAGTCCACACTATTGATCCATAATGTATAAATGATAGATAAGTGTTCAGGACAATGAGGCCTTTTCGTGGAGGGGTCAGAATGAAATTTGGACTTAAGACTGTTTTTCGTCTGTGGTACTCAAATGTTCCAATAGCTCAAGAAAGAGTGTTTGACAACTGGGTGGGGGGTGGTCTGGGCCAGAAGATGTTCAGAACTGCTGATGGCGTCTGTTCACTGTTCACTGTTCTACGGTGTGTTCAGGCATGGGACATGGGCAGAGAGGTCAGGGTGTGTGGAGGCAGCATAGGCTGGAACAGCATGGAAGGAGGAGAGTGTACTGTGAAGACAGACAGCATACTTGTCAGTAAAACCTCACACACATTCCTGTCGTCTTTACACTAAGCTGCAGATACAAATCTATCCTTTTATTTCTTTTTTTGCTTTTTGTTTTACCCCTTTCTCTCTCCAATTTAGTCGTCATGCCAATTGATTCCTCTCCTCACACGTGTTGTCAGAGCCGGACTTACCGTTGGGCTAGGGTGGGCTGCAGCCCGGGGGCTGAATTGAAATCCAATTCAAGTGAAATGTGTGTATAGTTATTGTATTTAGTTGTATTATGGTTAAACCATTGAGAGCTTCTGCCTGCCTGCCTGCCTGCCTGCCTCTCTTTTTAGGGGCCTGGGTACCCCAAAATGAAAACAAAATAGCCCACTTTTTTTCGCAGGACACACGGCACCGCCGCGCGCCCCAAGGGGGCCTCTCAAATTTGCTCCAGCCCGGGGGCCCTCAGCAAGGTAAATCCGGCTCTGATCCTATACTTTCTCATTATATCATGCCAGTGTGGAGACCACTTCACCACTTTTCAACCTATCTTCATATAATTGGTCCTCACTAATGTTCATGATAAAATACCACAATGTTTTTCTACTCAGTCTGTGTCTCATAGGGCCTGAATAAGGCCTCATTCACCACTTAATGAGGCCACTTAATGAGGCCACCAATTACATTACATGAAAACTCCTGTCAGATGGTGTTAAAGTTGATTGAGTTGGATACTGTTTCTCCCTCTAACATTTCCTCATATTTCTAGTTTATTGAAATAATGTCATGCACATTTATCCAGTGCATATCTAGCATACTGCAGTCTGCAGGCCTTGTTGACTAGATTTAGAAGATATTTTGCTACTCTTGCTACTGAAATGATCCGATTATTTATATGGAGAAATCCTGTCATTTAACATGCATCTCAATGGCTTAGTATCATCGGTAGCACCTGTGTGGAAGTAGGAAAGGGGCCTGGAAGCAAGCCCACAGAACAGCTGGTCAACATTGAAGCTGCCGCTACACTACTGGCCAAAGCTGGAACTGCAGTGCGCAGACGTTCATGGAGGTGGACAGACTTTCAGTGACGTCAGGTGTGTAAAGTGCATCAACCCTGACCTCAAATTTGAGACCACTTACTATCAACTTCCGCTCACTCGAGACAGAGTTATAATGGTACTTCCGGCAGTCTTCCGAGTGTTTCAAACGCCACTGAGGAACTTCCATTGAAATCAATAGCGGGTGGCGGGGCTGTCGCTCCTCATCCGCTCTCTAGATATTATAACTCTGCCCGGAACCAAGGAAGCTTTGAGAAGGAAGAGAAGTGGTCACGTGATTGGGCTGCGCCATGACACTTTCATGGGAGCCAAACTACCTGGAAGTTTGGCATAATGCACTGGAGCCAATGAGAGCTCAGTGACCAGCTCATGAACAAACATTATTTATGAATGACTGAGACCTTTTGTAAATTAATCACTTCTGGAAAATAACAGAAGACATGTAACACATTATTTGTCTGCTGTGTTGCTTTTCGATGTGTACACTATGTAATTTTTATAGAGGTATGGTATCTAAAGAGCAGTACCTTTCTGAACGTACTAAGTATCGCGATACTTCCCACCGTTTCCTGTCTGTCAGCCAAATCTCGCGATACTTCGGAGCCAGAAACGATACCTGCTGCTGTTTAGATCCTCAGATAAAATTATATACTTTGCACTACTGCACTCTGTGCACATCGAAAAGTAAGTGATTAGAAAACAACCTGTGATATGTCTTTTATATTCCTGAACGATTATATGACAAAGGTCTCAATTGTTAATAAATAATGTTTGTTATGAGCTGGTCCAGCCGGCTCCATTCACTGCCATGTATTCATTGCACTTCCGGTGTGAGTTTGGCTCCCATGAAACTAAGTGTCCATGAAAGTGTCATGGCGCAGCCCAGTCACGTGACCACTTCGCTTCCTTCTCAAAGCTTCCTTGCCCGGAACCAAGGACTATCTAAAGAGGACGAGAAGCGAAGACCGTACAGTGGACGCCATGTTGCTCCCTGGAAGGAAAGAAACATGCGCAGTTGAGACCAGGAAGTTGTACATGCACAAATGTGTAAAAAATGTAACTTCCTGGTCTCAACTGCGCATGTTTCTCAAGGAGTTTTATTGTCATTCCATACAAGTACAGAACGACATTTGATTACCCAGGTCCTTCCATGGAGCAACATGGCGTCCACCGCTTCTCGTCCTCTTTAGATAGTCCTTGCCCGGAACGAGGAAGAGTTCTTTCCAAAATGGCTGCTGCGCATATACCCTATTGTGTTCGTATAGATGCTCGACAAAGCTGGATACACCATGGTCATTTAAACCCCCAAGACGCTGGTGCCCACTGGGCAGTAGCCCTAGAAGGTCTGTGATTGTACATACATTTCATGTATTCCCAATACACAGCCATAGATCGGTCCCCTCCGCTCGTGACATGTGCGGCGTAAATCTGCTCCGCACAGTGTGTGTACTCGCGCAATAAAGAATTCCTAAGACTTGGGGTCAGATATTGTTCTCTAGTTTCATATACATTTGAAAGTTCAGGCCGAAAACGTGTGTTTAGTCAAATATCTCCACTTTTCCACAAGCTGCACACGACAAATACTTTAGCTTGCACTGGTTTCTGTTGTGTGAGATGAGATGTCCATAGGGAGGGAGGGGGAGAGAGGCACTCGTAGTGAGACTGTTTTGTTCCACATTTGCTTTGGCACTGTAAACATTTATTTATTTATTTTCTTATAATATATAGAATTTAATTGATATAGGGAGAGGGCGAGAGAGACTGTACCGTCATAGACAGAGACACAGAGAGACATAAAGAGAGGGGAGCCTATTTCTGCTCGTCTATACAAAAATTAAATGAAAAGCACTATTTATAAAAGAGTGTGTTTACCGTCTATGAATGTGTGCAGTGCAGAGAGCATGGATCCCTCCGGCCCACCATAGCCAGTGTACTGAAGCTCCTCTGGTGTTGGTGTTGGTTGGGAGAGACGGCTGGGATGCAGAGAATTTATGGAGGTAATGGAGGTGTGGCCGGGGCTCACGTGTTTCTTATGACGAGCTCTGCAGTTCTGGAACCACACCTGAGTCACAGGAGAGAATTGTTCACGCTGGGTGTTTTTATGATGTCTTCGTTGACTTTTGCGAGGCGAGGAGCTGGGATCTACTCAAAATCCTTCAGATTCTCAGTCAACCCCTTCACTTCCTCCTGAGCCACTGCTATAGGGTCAGTTCATTATCAGTAAATCAATTTGAATTGAACCAGTAACTAAACATTATCATGCTTATGTCTAGTCTTAAATGGTTTGATAGGACGACATGGGACGGCATTAGCTCCTCAGGTAGACCCACTGCTAGAGCCGGAAGTGCAAGACATACACCTAACTGCAACCAACCGATCAACAGGTTGGAACCTTTGGCACTGCCTATGTCATGGTTGAATGTAATGCTCATTCTAAAGCACTTAAAAGACGCCAATGAACTGCATCCATCCATCCATCTTCAACCGCTTATCCATGGTTGGGTTGTGGGGGCTCCACCAGAGAGCTCCAGACTTCCCTCTCCAGAGCAACATTAGTAACTTCATTCTGGGGGATCCCGAGGCAATCCAAGGCCAGTTTGGAAATATAATTCCTCCATCTGATTCTTGGTCTGCCCGGGGGTCTCCTTCCAGTGGGACGTACATCGAGGACCTCCCTAGGGAGACACTCGGGAGGCATCGGTACTAGATGCCGAAACCACCTAAGCTAGCTGGCTCCTTTCCAGTGAAGAAGCAGCGGCTCCACTCCGAGTCTCTCTCGCGTGACTGAACTTCTTACGCTATCTCTAAGGGATATGCCAGCCACCCGTCTGAGAAAACTCATTTTAGCTGCTTGAATCCGTGACCTTATAGGAATAGGAACGAAGATTGCTCGGTATGAAATGCAGACCAATAACAAATTGTCAGTGCTTGACTGCATGAATACTGAATTCTCACATATTCATTGAAATAAATTAAACTATAAAAGTGTGTGCCTCGGAGCACAGGTATCCGCCAGGCCGGCTTGCCTATCCAGGGCCTGCAAACTTTGAAAGGCACTCATTCTATTCCAATTTGAATAGAATTTGGAAAAATCTGGCTCATACACCTGACTAGAGAGAGATAATGAGTACTACCAATTGGTGTGATTTTGATTGTATGACCAAGAGTTATAGGCCAAAATGTGAATCGGCTGTTATAGTGTCACCATGAGGCCGGTTTGCCAAATTTGGGCTGGAGGTTCTTCCTTGGCCTACTGGAAGTGTGCATACACCGTTTCATGAGCTCGGTCGGCCGGAGATTAGCTGTTCACATGGACACACGTACGGACGGACAGGAGCGAAAACATTGTCTCCTGCCTTTGGCTGTTCAAAGACAACAACACTTTGTACTGTAGAAAAACAATGTTTTTTCAAAGGGTTATGTCCTTGATGAATGCCATATGCCTAACAGCATCTGTTTCAAAATAAAGTTGTTTTTCAACAGTCTCTGAGTGTGTTGCTGAAGTTTTTCCCCTTCTTCTTTTCAAGACGTACTGTATTTCATTTACCCTGGGTGACGCTTCACCGAACCCTTACTACGGTACTTCAATACAAGTCTGTCTGTCACCAACCTGTATGACCCTCCTACTGAGGCCTGTCTGCTCTGCTAGTTTTTGCAGTGTCTGAGCATCAGGGTTGTTGTCCTGGGAAAACTGGGCCTGCATCACCTGGACAGGGAGAGAGGATGACATGGAAATGGAATCAGGCTGTGCAGGTTAATTAAGATAAAGTTACCTGGTCTTTCATCATACTCACAAACATCATGTATGAAGTCACAAATACATTTGTGTTTTGTTTGTATTTTGTTTTAAAATGTTCACTTCCCACCAGCCACTACCCCGCTATAATGAGCCAGCCGGGCTGAGTAGCATCTCATGAATCATTGACTCTAAGGGCAGATTCACACTATGGCAGATGTTGTGGTAATGTGAATGCTGCGTAGCGTTCCCTGGAGCAGATCACCCAACCATTCCCGGGATCGCATGGAGGTAGTAGTGTACTCGGATACGGATCCATGTAATGTGAAAGCATTGAATACAGTTGAATGAAGGGTACTCAGAAGAATCAAGGCCAATGTGAATCATGGCCAGCGGGGAGTCGGGGACCAGGCAATCGTATTCGGGAACAGTTTGAATCAAACGGACTCGGTGTGCATCTGCCCTTATTCACTCCTCAACACAAGACAGAATGACTCGGCAGTCCTATATGCTAGCAGACATTATGCGTCCAGACAGTGGCATTGTGGTTAGAGTGTCCGCCCTGAAACTGGGAGGTCGGGGTTCGATCCCCGGCCGGGTCATACCAAAGACTGTAAAAATGGGACCCAATGCCTCCCTGCTTGGCACTCAGCATCAAGGGTTGGATTGGGGGGTCAAATCTACTAATCAAATGATTCCCGAGCGCGGCACGGCTGCAGCTCACCACTCCTTGGCTGTGGCTCACCGCTCTAAGAGATGGGTCAAATGCGGAGAACAAATTTCACTGCGGTAACGTGTGTGACAAATCGTACGACTTTGTTCTGTCCGTAGATTATTGACTCCTGTTCACTCGCTCTGGCACTTTTGATTATGGGGATGTAAATTAGAGGTCTGTTTAACGTCATACAAATGTTTCACCGTCTATATTGCTCATATTAACTGTAGATTGGCTATTTTTATCCGTATTACCGCTATTTAGCCTGCTGTCTAAATCAGTGGGTGAAATACGTTTTTGCACAAGCTCCATCATTTTGATTGTTTCCAGAAAGAGAAAGAAAAGAAAGAAGGAAGGGGGTTAGTCCAAGTACAGATGGCCAGACCAGTCTTCCATTTTATATCTTCATAATACCTTCTTCATCTTTTTACTTGTTGCTATATTACTACATTTCTATATATATTTTTTTTATTAAACCTTCCTTGGCTGTATATAGGCTATCTACATGCGACATGTGTATGACCACGGGACCATACAAAATAAAAAGCGTTCCAAACCTGACTACCAATGATGTCAGTGTGGTTTCCCAGTGCATGCTCTTCTGAGACAAAGAGCGAGTAGACAGAAATGGTGCCACCACATAATGACCATTAGGTTGAAAATGGGCGACGTGGTCCTTTAACTTCATTCATTGTTATTAGAATAAATGTACCAAGAGACTGACTAAGATTTCCTCAGTATGGAACAAATTCTTGCCATAGTGTAGTTATTGTTCATTATCCATCTCCAATGTGTCTTGTGAGACCCAACCTATATACATTTAGTATATGTACACTACAGATTCAAGTACACCGTTATTCCTTACTTAGTTGTGAAATTAAACTTAAACAGAGCATATAATCCTGTATTGTAACTTTTTGGGACAATGGAAATATCACATTCAAAAGGTATCAAGTAAGACTAAATGGATTGTAGATTTTATGTAATAATAGAGACTACAATATTTTAGTGATTTGTTATAAAAGGCAAAAAAGAGACGAATAATTGTCTGTCCATAAATTATTGACATTGCGTTAAATTGGTCAAATAAATACTTTGTATTACCTTTAACATAGCCTACATTATAAAAAGTAAAACTTACAGAAAAATATTGATGAGAGGAAACATTAATTTTAAAGATTTATTCTGTGTTTTTTTCAGTCAGGGATGTCATGGATGCCCGAATTGATATTTATTTGGCTGAATCTGAAAATATGTTGTGCCAAGGTCCATATAGGCTACATGATTTGTTAAAATGTTTTTTTTAAATGTTTTAAAAATATTTTACTTTTTTTTCTTTTCTGGCATTACTATGTGTTGTGAGCTTGTAGTGTTTAAGCTGATGCTATATTATTAACACATTTTGCAGTGGGGACCATCTATGATGATGATCAAACAAAATGTATAATGCCTCAATGTCAATTAAATTCCTATAGGATACAATTCCAAGTGCTAGGGTGGGGGTCCCAAGTTCAAATATGTTTATTTTGGGGGGTCATCATGGCCTGAAAAGGATGAAAACCAATGATACAGACAGTCCAGAGTCCAGACAATATAGCCTATAAGCGGACACTGACAGACCTGTAGCTGGTCGGCGGTGAAGCTGGTCCGGGCTCTCTTTGACGGCTTCGGCTGGTTGAGCTCCTGTTCGGTTGGCATGGCCCCCTCCACATTAACACTGTTTCCTGGCAGAAGAAAGCACGGTACACGTCTCTCGTGAAAACAAATCTAACAGTTAAGCATTTCATCCATGAAGAGCTATTTTGAGTTGGCTCACTGAAAGCATTTTAATCGAAGAAATAACAGTGCAATTATGAAGAATTATTCTATAGGCCTATAGGCTGCTTGCACGGAATATTAGAACAATAGGTTTAAGGTTATATAAACATTTACGCTTTGAGGAGCTAAGGCGCCAGTCCTATAAAGCGCACAAAACAAAAAGCTATACATTTAGTTTGCATCAATTAGACGAATTGAGTAGGGTAAATGTAAGGCGTGTTAACCAATTAGCCTAATTAGTAACAATTAAACTGGTCCTTCTACCCTCTGTGACATGTTTAGATATTCAAACAGGCTATACACAAAAAAAACAACGATGCCAGGCACACCTGTGGCCTGTATTGTTACTCTAACTCATATTACATTATTTTGTAACCCATAGGCTACTCTCTAATCTAACTGTGCTCTGCACCTTTCTCCATGGCGCGTTTGAGGTTGTCCACCATGCAGTCGTAGTGGACTCGGCACAGCACCTTGTCCTCGACCAGAGCGAACTCCTCCCCGGTGGACAGCTGTCTCTTGCAGCTGAAGCAGGCGAAGCAGGCCAGGTGGTAGACGCTGCCCTTCGCCCTGCGCACCCAGTCTGTGGAGTGGATGGTTCGGCCGCAGCACGCGCACCATGTGCCATATCTTCTGCAATGAAGACAAGTTGTAGGGCCTACTTTACAAAACCAGAAAAACAACACAAATAATAATAATAAAAAACACACTTGTAATAATAAATATAAGTTGAAAAATATACTATAATATAATAACTATAATAGCAATGATACAAATAATATAATATGGCCTAATAACATTAATAATTATTGTTGTTTATTAACATTTGTGTGCATGTTTTTATTTATTTCGTAATTGTTCCATTTATAATTATAAGCTATAGGCCTACTTGGGGCCTATACTGTAAGTCTATAATAGGCGGGTATAAATCTATCAATTTGTTTTGGATAGTTTCGAATTGGCCTGTTCAGCAGTTGTCATGGGTTTGATGTATAGCTCTAGAGAGGCTTAAACGTTATACCTGAAGTAATCCAGTTTGCAGAAAACCTCTCTTTCTTTGATGTAACAACTGGTCTGACTGCCAAGTGAAGTCTGGCACACGCTGCACGAGAGACAGCGTACATGCCAGCACAAGTCGTTAACCTAAACGAAAAGAAGACAATTAGCAAGTCAGTCAAAAAACTACATAGACGTGCGTGCGTGTGTGTGTGTGTGTGTGTGTGTGTGTGTGTGTGTGTGTGTGTGTGTGTGTGTGTGTGTGTGTGTGTGTGTGTGTGTGTGTGAGCGCGCGCGCGTGTGTGCGTGTGCGTGCGTGCGTAATCGAGTGATTAACGGGCATGTCAGTTGCAACATAATAAATGCACAAATAAAGAGACAGAAGATTGGCAGTATTAATCGGACCCCCAGCGCTGCGCCTTTGCCGTCGGCACACACACACAGACACACAAAATATTCAAACAACATAAACTCAAATTACCTTTAATAAATATTTGTCCACGATCTCGTCGTTGCAGCTCGCGCACACCGTCCTGCCGAGCAGCGTGCATGCGGCGGCGGGCTGCTGCTGCTGCATGGCCCGCAGCGACGACGCGCACGAGCCGCGTGAGCACGACGAGTCTTCATCGTGCAGAGCCGCTTCCAGCGGCGGTGCGCCCTGCGGGGACCATCATCATACCTGCGGTTAGGCAACTACGCACCGTACGGGACGCACCATGCAGACAGACAGACATGCACACTCCTCCGCGCACACATCCATGTTTATCCTTCGTGTGTCGACGCCACCGTGTCAGTAGATATATGGCAGCCGTCTGGGAACATTTGTTCTGTTTTGTTTTTAAGTTTTAGTTCTATATTTTTTTTAGGACATTAAAAGTTTTGCCTGGCCACAAACACATTTCACAGATGGTATAGGCCTTTACATATAGCTATGCGTAATGATTAGTCTGCCATTTGAGTATATATAAATCAATAATCTACAACAAAGTTTTTATTTGTATTACCATAATATTTCCTCTCCTGTCCTCAATACATTTTCTGAGCAGCTCTTCGTCCCCTTTGCAATCTTCACACATGACGAGAAGCTATATGGTGGTGAGAAGAGGGGTTTAGTCTGTCAGTCACTCCGCAGCTGCCTTCAAGTCCTCTTATTGCCACATCCCATAAATATCATCATGCCTTTCAGTTTTCACCATGACAACAGCCCCACCGATTATGGGAAAGGGCATTTAAAGGGGGAAGAAGATAGTCATTACTTAAAAAAAACAGCCTCCCCACTTGAGGTAATAGTTATCCAATGCGCATTATGTTCTTGAGATCTGCATTAAGTGATGCAGCAGTGCTCAGTGCAACGGTTAAAACCCCAACACATCAATTTCACATGCCAATCAAAAACCAACCATAAGTCGACGCGAAAGAGAATTGATGTATTTAATAACGGCAATTAAAAAGACAAAGTTCGACACAAACGTCAGCCCTGGGCTGCCAAAAGGTGAACAGGTCTCATTAACTACTTGAGCTTTAATTGCTGAATATTCTGTAAGGGCTAATCTTTCGGCGACATTTCTTTAGATTTTGTGAAAACACAGCTCTGCGCCTGTGTGGGAGATACTTAATTTAGCTGGCTATAGCCTGAGCTTGACTGACATCTACTAATTGAGAAAATAAGTCCAACCAAAATATTCCAAATAGCATGTAGACATGTATTATTGTATACGCTACTCACCACGTCGTCGGACAATAACACGGATCCATTTTCATCAACATTGCAACATTCTACTTTTATTTCGCGTTTCCAGCGCATGTCGGTCCCGAGTCCTGTTGAACAAGCCCCAAGTCCAAAAACAAATGAGCAGTTAAAAAACTAAAAACTAAAAAGCGTTCGATAAAGTGTTACTTTCGGTTCAACGTCGGTGTTGATGTGTTTATCTGAGAGCCTGCAGGTTTTACTGCAGCCAGGGCGGATCATAGTTCATATTTCCCTGTCCTGATGTGGCCGCGCCTCCCTTTAAAATATGCTACTGTAGCCTATCATGTTTTCTTTTTCCTTTCTTGCCTTTTTTCAGAGAAGGACCCGGACACACACGTAGGCTATAGCCTATAGGTCTGTCTGTCTTCATTTGAAACGGTTAAAAAAACGTTTCCGTGCAATTTCGTTAATCTTCCATTGACATTCGCTTACGGTCACATTCTAATCTTGATAGTGTCAGGTGGTGCAACTTTATAGCCTGTAAAAGTCACAATCTCTTACCTATAAAATATGGCCTTCCAGGCTTTTCACTGTAAGGCTATACACAACACTGGCTTTTTGATTTCCATGGGTTGCCAAAAAATACTGTTCTGTGTGTGTATTAGGCCCAGCTGCTATAGCATATTTATTTTAATATTATAGGCCTATAGGCCTACAGTGATAGGCGGCCCATAATAGCCTATATGTTCCATGTCAACGTGCATGGATATCCCGATACCAGTCAATTATCATGATTGAACGGAAAACGTGTTTATGCTTATTTGCTATAGCCACCTATAGCCTGTGCACAATTTGAGAATTATATTATTATATTATATTATATTATAGCCTAAAACCTATATTATATAGGCCTATATGGCACAACATGCAGATAAAGTTTACGTCGTGTCTTTCCTCCATTTTTTTTGCATATTTTAATTAGCCTACTTACCACAGTTCTACATACACCAAAAATATATATATTTTTTGTTTAGTAGGCCTAAATGTTTTGCCAATATGAAATAATTAACATGTCTTGCATATCTTTCATGCACACAGCAGGTCCATCACAGAGTTAAATTTACACACTGTTCAAACTCCTGGATTCTGAATCTGAACTATATTTGCAAATCACAGAGCACTTTAAATTTCAGTCCACATGCAAATTAGCAATACAAAACCTTTTTTTTCTTCCTCTTTTTATTTTTTTTATTTACAACGTGAGTGCCAGTGGGAATAATAGAAATTCCTGGATTAGCAATAATCAAAGCAACAAAACCATGCGTGCAAGAATATCCATCAGACTTGAAATAAATCAAATAAATATATTAAAAATAAATAAATACAAAATATATTGCATGATATAGAAAACGTAAGTGACTTTTTTGTTAAAAAAGACCTGTTGAACCATCAAGCTATTTTGTAAAACTGATAGATAAAGGGGAAGGGTGTGGTTACTGAGGAAGGAAAAAGTGCGTGTGCGCGCGTGTTTGCGCAGGCATCGATCTGTGTGTGTGTGTGTGTGTGTGTGTGTGTGTGTGTGTGTGTGTGTGTGTGTGTGTGTGTGTGTGTGTGTGTGTGTGTGTGTGTGTGTGTGTACATGCGTGCATGGTCTCTAGACAATTCCATCACTTGTATTTGTTTACATAATCATAAAGGTTAAAAAAAATGAAGTAAGCAAAACTCTTGTCTACATCCAAAAGCTGTGAGATGTCGTTTTTGAGACTTAGTAGTTCCTCCAAACTATAATCAAAAGAAAAGTATTAATAGCCTAGTTGGTGTTCGTACATAATAGACTATAGTTTGTCTGCAATAACAATAATGTAACACTGTGATGGTCAGGCCATTGTGTGTAGGCTATTTATGAATTATTAAATTAGAACAGTTGGGCCATTGTGCTTTAATTACGATTATTCAATAATAACAATTTATTTTTTTCCCTTTAGCGGCAGCCTATACAACTGGTTCCTTTCCTTTCCCATGCATATAAAAAGGCTTTGGGTATATGTAGGCCTACTTATTTGAGCTATTCTTATTATACTTATTATTAATCATAAATTCTTTATTTAAATTTTTTTACCCAGAACCGAAGTGTTTTTGTGACCTCTGATGCAGCTATGGCTATGCATGGCATTGGCAGTGCGCAGTGGCGAGTGCATGTGGAATGGCTTTCGCGTATAAGGATGCACTGTGATTGTCCAGTAGTCACTTTGAGTGGCATGGGGAAAACGCTCTCACCAGAACATGATTTACTATTCCATATATCTGGTCGAAACTCGAACGGGGCTGAGTCGGCAAACTTCGCAACGTTCGACACGGCAACTCCCGCTCGATGGCGACATTCTAAACTCTATACAGGCTTGTGCTTATAACCACGCCCTGCTTCTGTGGCCAATGCGGAAGTGCCTCTCGCCCCGTCAAGCGAACTTGAGCCACGCGAGACACCACCGAGCGAGCTAAAGCAAGCAAGTTGCCGTGTTGAACATTGCGTTCGAAGTTCAATTGAGACGACTCAGGGCCGTTCGAGTTGCGACCCGATAGGCAGAGAATAGTAAATCATGTTCTGGCGAGAGCATTTGCCACGACTGCCACTCAAAGTGGCTACTGGCCAATCACAGCACCTCCTTGCACAAGCCGTATAGAGTTTTGAATGACACCGCTCGGTGGTGTCTCTCGTGGCTCAAGTTCGCTTGAGACGGCGCCCCTCACACGGTCTAAAACTGTACTTAGGAGGGGTGCGTGGCCATTTACTCCCAATGCGAAGGCCATTCTGCACTTTGGTTTGTTTTAAGATAATTGGCTTAATTGTTTCCACTGATGCAGGATTTATTGAAAATGGAGGACCCCCAATCGTAAACAGGCCTTTATACAGTTAGGAAACCAGATAGACAGGTAGGACTGTTTTCTGCAGGCTTTAGTGTAGCCAGGTAACAATATCCCCAACAGTGCAACATTCTTGAAAATATATAGAAATGTTAACAGTGTTCATCAGAGGGAAGACAAGTTATTTCTACCTGTAGTTTAGTCTAGTCCAGTGTTGGTCCACGCACGCACGCACGCACGCACGCACGCACGCACGCACGCACGCACGCACGCACACACACACACACACACACACACACACACACACATCTATTCCTCTGCTATCTTGGTGTGTTTCATTGCAGATATACCAGGGGATAGCAGTCAGACTTGCACTGGCATGAGCCATGGGTTCGTATCGCAGCCCAATCTCAGAGTTCCGCTGCACTGTGGACAAAGCAGCTATAGCGTGCCTCCATCACCATGTGTCCTGTTCCACCTTGTGGAGATGAATGGCCCTTATCAGATGACTCATCTGAAGCATTGCACACTGTAGCGCAGACGTTTGATGTGCAGCATAACAGCATGTGAGGCAACCACACCTCCAGGAGTTCTTGGGGTTCATATTACCCGTGGACTCTTGGAGGGAGGTCTTCATGTAGCAAACGCCAGTGTCCCAAAAAGTGACTGTGTTGCTCATTACAGTAGGCTATATCAGGCAAATGATGTCATGGTCATTAAGATTGTGATCCAATAGAGCAGAATCTATGAAGCATGTTATCCCCTCCATCTATCTCTGGCTTTCTATCCTTCTTTCTCAGAAGACTTAAGTCTTCTGACTTAAGACACGTAACAACATGAACCCTATAGCATCCCTATTCTGAGCATGTCCTACGGAGAACATTCATTTTGTCAGAATTAGGTGAACATACCAGATCTACAAGCCCACAACACGTTGCGGCACACTGTGAGCTTGTATAGATCGGCTATTTTTGACAAAGAGATTTTGTGAAGAGGGTAAAAAGAGGATATCAAATCCTGTCCTGTGGGCCCTGGTCAACAAATTATTAGTTTAAGTGGTTAATCTGTACAGATCAAATATCTTTAGAGGATATGATATGGCTAGGAAGATGCAAGAAATAGAAAGTCCAGTTATTTTGTTTCCATCTTCATTGATGTCAGTTTTAAGGTACCCATGAGTTTTTAAATGCATCGCGTGACGAAGACGAGACAAAAACAACAGAGATAAGCAAAAGGAACGAAGTGCCTCCTCTATCAACAGACTTACAAACTTGTCCTGCAGCTTCCTTGCTTCATGTGTTCCCCTTGCGTGGATGTGTTTTATGCTGGAATGCTATGAAATATTTTATTTTGGCTTTAAGTCGCCTATACTGTAATCTCCTAGTAGTATACCATTGTTTGTGTAATGTATCATACCTAGGTATTGTCACTAGTATGGCTGCCACTTGAAGCCTATACCAACTTGAACAATCTACACCTCCTCATTGGCATTGCCCCTGCAGATGTGAGACAGGAACCCGACAGCCGGGTAGAGATTACAATACCAGTGATGAACGCTGCCACCTTTGTGAACCCCGGCCCAACGACTGAGGTCAAGGAGAAGCTTCCTTAGCCATGTCCAGCCCATAACAACATCTCAGGAAGAAACCATACTCCAGCTATGGACAAAAAAGCTTCAGAATGACCGCCTTCCTATTGGCATGGGAATCCCACCTTCTGAAGACCTTCGTTTTGGCTCAGAAGCGTCATGGGTCCAGTGGAACACATTCAACCGCCAGGAATGGGGCGATCAAAAGCTGCTATGGCCAGATGGGGCTATACAAAGCCAGCCCAACCATCTGTGAATGTGGAGAAGAGGAGCATACGATGTACTGCCTTGTCTGCAACTTAAAAGATTTCGCTGAGTTCAAGAATAATGCAAAGGACTGTGTAAAGAAATTATAGAAACATATAACCACGAAGAGAAGAAGAAATTGTCAGTTGCATATTAGTTACGCATTCTCACACCCGTTGCGCCCAAGGGGTGAAGTAATGGGACCTTTTTCCCCAACTTGTCACTACCTAATAGACTAGCGTCGCAGTCCCACCCCCTTTCATGACGACAACAGCCCCGGGAATAATTCCCCATGCATTTTTCCCATAGACATTTCAAAAGGTATTTATTTAAAGATCTGTAAGCCTCGAACAAAGCCAACTCGGGATCGTGACAAATCATGACAACAAACACAATTTTTTGGGCCGAACAAATAATTAGAAAGAAGAAAAAAAGGGCAGGCAACACTTTTTTTGTTGCTTTTCTTCTTTGTAATTATTTGTTCGGCCCAAAATATTGTGTTTGTTGTCAGGATTTGTCACGATCCGAGTTGGCTTTGTTCGAGGCTTACAGATCTTTAAATAAATACTTTTTAAAATGTCTATGGGAAAAATGCATGGGGAATTATTTCCTGGGCCTCGTCATGAAAGGGGGTGGGACTGCGACACTCTGGGTACTGCAATAGTGAGTGAGACTGTGAACATGTTTGGCAGTAGCCTATTGTTTCTGACATCTCCAGCTATAAAGGCAGTGTGCTGTTGTAAATCAAACAGGTTGATATTGTACATTATCTCCATAATAGGTGTTTTAAAAATGTTTTATTTAGAAAATGTATCATCATGTTTCATCTGCAGGCAAATACAGTATAGAAGAAAAAAATCACACTTGTGTGAAGTGAGGGGCGCTTTTATCATACATCATCATACATCACATTCCGTGCTCAGCCAATCAAATCATCACATTCCGTGGTACACACAGACATGCTGGGCATAGGAGGGGCTGGCGCCCCTAAAAAAAACCCTGCTTTGGTAGAATATTTGACAGTGGACAAATGGCCCTAATTTTCCATGAAAATCCCCTAATTTGCTACTTCCACCTTTGCTTTCCTTGGGCGGCAACTACTTATTTACTTCGTTGAAATCAGTCCAAATCGGCGTGGTTTACAATTGAAACTAGTTTGGCATGACCTTTTCTCCTCACTGTAAATGGGCACTCATTGAATTTTAAGAGGTAAGTGTTAGTGGAAGTGTGTGTGTGTGTGTGTGTGTGTGTGTGTGTGTGTGTGTGTGTGTGTGTGTATGTATATGTGTATGTGTGTATGTGTGTGTGTGTGTGTGTGTGTGTGTGTGTGTGTGTGTGCGTGTGCGTGTGCGTGTGCGTGTGTGTGTGCGTGTGTGTGTGTGCGCGTGTGTGTGTGTGGGAAGGGGGGTGGGGGGATTGCTGAAGGGTTAGGGTGGAAGCCGAAGGGTTGGGGTGGAAATCACTGCATTGAAAATGGTAGCCTGATTGCATCGGGGGTGACGGGGACACGCGCAAACCCCAATCAGTGCAATGTAGGGAGAAAGTGCCCTTATCAAGGGCCCACTTGACAATCACACAAGCACAGAACTGTTCCATTTAAAGCTGATTGCAAAGACTGAAGCCCCTCTCTGTCCCCAAAACCACATGACTCCCATATCCCCTACCACTGCCACCACCACCACCACCACCTCATGCAGTGCCCTCCTGAATGGGATTTATAATCACTCTGTGACTATTTGAAGGCTAATTGTTATTATAAGACTTATATTGGGCATTTAATGGTAAAATGTCTGCCTTGATTACAGAGTTCACTATGGGCCTGCTTTTGGAATGCTTTTCCAATGGGAGTCACATGGTTTGACCAAACATTTGTGTTTGATTGCTGATTGCTGGTGGTGTTCTGCCCCTCCCCCCCGATCAAACAACAATGCAATAATGATGCATTATTGCATTTGCTTTAGGGGCTATGGGATATTAGTGACCTGGCCTCAGGTAGCATTGCCAGTTCTATTATGCATGCATGTTACTAGAGCTGAGTGTGAGTGTTGGCTTATTATACAAACCGGTAGGATATGGCTGTACATTAATATGTATTCAAAAAAAAGACAAGGAGTCAGCCTCTTTGACTTTCTCTGACTTTCACCCAGGAGAGCTTGACATGCATATCATTTACATTTGACCTTGATGTGCATTGAAGGGTAATCCGAGCTGCTCTGTTCTGAGCCAGCTACAGCTTTCCATGGTCCTTCTTGTTTGACCCTGATAAATCAGAGCACCGATGTGATAAAACTAGGATAGATGACTTGTTTAATTATTACCATAACTTATTATGTATTGTCAGTGTATTGACATGACATGGTGTCTCCACCATATCATGATGTCAATGTCATGTTTTGATTGATTGATTGATTGATTGATTGATTGAATACTTTAACAGTATATAATACTATTAACAGTTAGCAAAAAAAAGCATAGGAAAAGTGCAGTTCAATACAAGGTCTGCTAAGAGGATTTACTATAGGTGCATCAACAATCACAGGCTGCAGCTGTCTCCTTGACCTTGTATACTGTATTATTACGCAAGGAGAAATCCCTTCGGTCGCCAGCCGGCAGTCATGGGCCATGGGAACGATGTAGTCAAGAATACATGCCCCGTAAACATGACACAAAGCTTTACCAATCTGTGAAGCAGATGGGTCAGGTTGGACAATCAGGGAAGCCAATGCATATACACTCCCTCAAACACACAGAGATTGGGTGCATCCTCTGCAGAATTGGTGCGTTCTCCACACACCCGCGGTCAGAGAGATACAATCTGTATCTCTCTGACCGCGGGTATGCGGAGAATGCACCAATTCTGCAGAGGAAAGTTCTCTGAAACCGTTAGTCTGACATGGTGATATTATTCAAATTTACCGGATGTAGCCCCCAGGGGGTCATCCCTATGTTCCCCAGATTCTATGTTCCCCACCCTTAGGGTTTAGGGACCCTAACCCTAACTGTCCCTAACTTAGGGTTTAGAGTTATTGTTGTAAGCGGGGAACACAGAACCTTTTTTGCAGGGGTAAGTGGGGAACATATGAACATGGGGAACATATAGGTACGGTCCCGCTCCCCAAATGCTATACAACTCTAATCTGATTTAGAATAGGCCAATAATTGAATGACAGCTGACTGAACAGAGTATTGGTCAATTATGCCATACCGCCGCAGTATGCGTTTTGTAAAGGCCCGGGCATAGGTGCATTGACGCCTTCAGTGTCAAATTATGTTGCACTATAGATTTACAGTAGAAAGTACATTTATATTTGCACAAATGCATGTTGTATTGCCAAAAAGTTGACATAGGCTACAAGGCCATATGAAAAGGTTAGGTATTACAAGTGGGGAACATGACTGAAACACAGCAGCAAGATTTGTGAGTTGCTGTGATAGGAGGATATCAAATGGAACACAACCACCCTAAAGATTGTGCACTATACCTGCATCAAGTGATCTTAGTACATAGAAATTGATCTATTGAAGATTCTGACTTTCAAATGTACATCATTTTTGTTTTGATTGTATTGCTGTATTGCTGTATTGTTGTATTGCGCTTTCTGCTTTGGCAAGCAATGTAAACATATGTTTTATCATGCCAATAAAGCCCTTTGAATTGACTGAATTTCCCAATAAAGGTCAACAAAGGTCTGTCTGTCTGTTTAATGTTACCCACCTCACCCCTGCCCACTTTGACAGGCTGGAATGGCTTAGGGTCGACGACAGAGTACAGCATCTTGCAATGGGTCTGGTCCACAAGATTCGATACACCACCAAGATACCCATGTACCTAGATACTTCCTTAATGTTAACGAAGTCCACACCCACAACACCAGAGGAAGTGCAACGAACCATGTACAACCCAGATTCGGCACAAACAAGGAACTAAATTATTTTCGCTCCTATGCCACCAAAATGTGGAACGCCCTACCAACAGTCATTAAGACATGCAAATCCCTTGACTCCTTCAAAACCGCTCTCAAAGGGCACCTACGGACGGCTGCAATTCGAAACTGGCCCCCTACATGTACAATACTTGTACAATACTTGTACATGTACAATACTTGTACAATACATGTACAATACTTGTACATGTAGCCTAATAATACAGTATAGGTCATCTGGCGCCATCTGCTGACGGAACTGAAAACAACACTACAGAGGTAGTTTACTTACTGCTTGCATGGTTCCAACTGAAGGGGAGTTTTATGAATTGGAGTTGGAAAATGTCTTGTTGGAACAGTTCTCCCGTATTTTTTTAGACCAACGACGGTACGTATAGCTGACCGCAATTTCCGCAAATAATGTAGTATTGTGATTTTGGGAGAGAGTCGTTGACATTGATAGACAGGTGCGGTTGGTGCGCACTGCTGCGGCGAGGAGGCAATTAATATGAATGACCTGACCTGATGTCTGGACGCGACGCGAGTCAGCTCCCTGGAGGCAGAGAAGAAGTGGAAATATTTGGCCAAATAGCCCACAACCCACAACCCACAACACGTTGTTTTCTGCCAGAACTTTAAAATGGATAACTAGACACCGCAGTTCCAAGTTCCATGTGCTTCTTCCAGGTGCTTCGATCTTTCAGTGATTGATTGTAGTATTTATTATTAGTTTGCAGTAAATTACAGTAATACATACGTTTGCAGGTTCACTGGGGACAGGGAGGAACTCCTTATATGGTCATGCACACACACACACACACACACACACACACACACACACACACACACACACACACACACACACACACACACACACACACACACACACACACACACACACACACACACAAAAAAGTGATATTTTAATTAAGTGAAATCACTGAATACACCTTTAAGGAAGTATTTAGACAGGTGCATGGGTATCTTGGTGGTGTAATGTATAACTAATCTTGTGGACCAGACCTAGCCTAAGATTTAGACTCTCGTAGACGTATTTCGATTCGTGTTCCGTTCACCTCCACCATCTGTTCTCTCCCCTTCAGGTAGGATTGCATCCAGCTTACTGATGTGCTATCAAAACCAATTGCGTTTAGCTTGTTAGTATGGAGTGGTTCACGGTGACTAGGCCTTTTGGAGGTCCAGCATGACCATGCCGCAGTATTTGCCTGCATCCACCTCATGTTTGATGTGGTTTCTCAAATAGAGGGGGCATGTGTCGGTAGAGTGGGATGTTCTGAAGCCAGATTGGAATTCGTATGCCGGTATTAATTTTTTTGTGGCAAGATACTTTTCAACTTGTTCATATTCTTGTTCACTTTCGAGATGGAGCTAAGAAGAGAAATAGGGTGGTAGTTGCCGGGGTCTAATTTGCTTCCTTTCTTGTGCAGGGGGGTTACTTTGGCAAGTTTGAAATCTTGAGGGACCTGTCCCTGTTTGATGGAGAGGTTAATTATGTGGGTGATGATTGGGTTGGGTGATGATCTCAAGGCATAATTTTGCAATTTATTTTCAAGTGAGCTTAAAGGGTCAGGTCACCCAAAATCACTTTTAAGTGACATCCTTTGTTTGGCTATAGTAAAGACTTTAGGCGGCTTGGCTAAGGCTGGCATGAGGGCCTAATATAGAGGGTATGCGCGTGACATCATCATCATACCTGGAAGTTACATGTGAGAACGCCTACTGAGTGGCAAAATACTACTTTCTGGCCTTGACAGCCCATACATCCACACAGAACAGTCCTATCTGATAGTATTAAATGACATTAAACAATGTTAAACTCACTTTGCTACTCACTTTGCCACTCGATTTGCCATTCACTTTATTTTAAAGTAGATTCAATGGAATATGCTAAGACACAGAGTGGGAGCAAAAAAGATGATTATCATATTAGATAAGCATATAGGCAATCTTAGAAATCAATAGGCTCTGCTAATGGCATTACTTTAACAACATTAGGATTCATTTATGTAGGCTATTGAAACATACTATTTTATAGGCCTACTTCAGTTTTCTTACTTGGATGTATAGTCTAGCCTATGTTTTATCTTTTGCACAGTCCATTATTTTATTTTGTAAAGGATCTTGTCTTGTGTAATATGTGGTATACACATTTGTGTCCAAAATGAATGAGCCAGTAGAGGGTGTAGACATCACATGGGAGATTCAATGTCACATAATGATGAGCAATTCCACCAAAATGCACTGCAGAGGATATCCAATTATTACATCAACTAATCATTTGACTTGGAAAGCATTGCTGGAGCAAGGTTTACATAGAACAGTACAGTATAGGTCTACAGTACAGTGGATAGTGGACACATGACGTGACCACTATAATGAGACATGAAAAACAACATAATGTAGGAAAACAATATCTAGGCCATAGTGTCAAGGTTATCAGTATGTGCTTATTTAAATAAGAGGGGAACCAACACAGTTACTGGGTCAAGCAGATAAGTAAATGTCAGTCCTAATCATAACAGTGACGTCTATTCCAATGCTCTGCTGCACATGTGAAGTTTCAGATTTATTTTCATATAGGGTAGAGTAACATAATGCATGTAAAACTATAGTATGACAACTGATAGTATAACATTATTATAGGCCTATCTATGCTATGGATAAAATGCCTATAATAAAAGGCCTAAAATGACTTACTGTAATTCACATCTATCTATTATGCGCCACATCTCTGTATGTCTGTAATCCACGTAACTCGAGAACCATTCGCCCCACCGACTTCAAATTTGACACACGCGTTCCACACCCCCACACGGAGTGAAGAGCCCGGTGTTGAAGCCGTCGGAATGACGGTTGTCCAGAACCAGCACAAAAGCCTCTTCCCGGGCTCCTAGAAAGAAGTCTTGTGAACTTGTGAGAATGATCTCACCAAGTTAACTTATGAGGACATTCTTCACAAGGCAGTACTGTAAAGTAATTAACCATATGTACTCATTACTGTTACATTACTGTTACTCATTAAGTACAATTTTGACTTTTACTGGAGTATTTCCACATTTCAATACTTTTACTTCTACTCCATTACATCTCAGAGACCAACATTGTACTTTTTGCTCCACTACAATTATTTAAAAACTGTAGTTACTACTGAAGTTACTTTGTAGATTTTGATTGGTATTACAAAACATGCATGAATCACTTCAGCCCTACACTTTGGCTATTTGAAAATAGCCGATCTACAAGCTTGCAGCGATTTGTGAGCTTGTACTAGATCTGCTAGTTTCAAAGCATTTTTATACATTTGGTTTCTTGTGAAAATGGGACATTCTGTACAATGAGTACTTTTACTTTTGGTACTGTAAGTATAATTTGATACCAATAGTACTATTACTCAAGTACATTTTTAATCCATTGAGACCTGGAACGCATCCATGTCACGTTAGCGTTTAACCACATTAACCATTAACCCATTTTGGGGCGGGAACCCCTTTTGGTGTTTTAAACATTGTTATAATTTAGCTATTGAAAAATAGCAGATCTACAAGCTCATAGCGCGCCACCGAGTGGCGCGCTATGAACTTGTAGGTCTGCTATTTTTGAAAAATCGTTAAAATGTGCCTCAAATCTTTCCGAAAATTGTCATGATTTAGAAAACTTTTTTTTTTTTTTTTTCGACATCAGGCCTGAATGGGTTAATACAGGATCTTTACTTGTAACGTAAGAGTGTATATCTACATAGCAGTATACTTTTACATCCATCACTGTCACAAGGACGGTTCTTCGTACTGAGAAACGGCCCTGTCTTGTGTCTCTCTTCTCCCTTCTTTCTCCCGCCTCCCTTTCTGTTTTTCACCATCCTCCTTGGATGGACCTTAATGAAGCCTTTCCATCATACAGCCTGCACACACACAACAAGACACGTACGCATACACACAGCACTCAAATCCTGAGTGTCACTTTAACTATGTACTAAAGGACCCTATAAGGGTCTGAGTGTTAAAGTGACACTCAGGAGTTTGCTGTGTACACATAGCTTATTACATGTGATGTGAATGTGCAATTTAAAACTAAAGCTGATAAATGGGTGATCTTCCCTGTTTGCATGAAATTGGCGACGTACCTGAGAATGTCCTGTTTTTTGTTTTTAAAGATTTGTTTTTGGCTTTTCTGCCTTTATTGATAGTATCAAGCGAAGATAGACAGGAAAGAGACATGTGGCAAAGGTCGTCATGAACGAACGGGACTCGAACACCGACACACAGGCCAAAGCCAATATGTGGCATGCGCCTTGACCCCTTGGCCAGCGGGCGCCCCGAGAATGTCCTATTGTCAGGGGAGACACTTGACTTCTAAATTAGACTTTTATTACATGAACTCACTGGAGAATAACATTCAGTATAGTGGTCACACACCATGGTTATACACATAGATAAGGTGAGCCTTAGTCGCACGCTGTTCTCATAACAATAAATGTTCTACTGTTCCAGGTCTGTAAGAAGTGGCGTGGCGTCTTGAATCTAAAATATTTCACATTATCAGAAGAACAAGGATGAATGACGCCCTTGCGTCAATGTTTGTCACAAGACAGGCCCTTACACAGCCACACACATGTTTAGAAGATGAATAAAGAAAGACATTCCACAGCACAGAAAACATGTGCGGTTTATGTCTGTTCAAGAAATATCTATCTTGAACTGATCATTTACTTTATCTGAACATCAAAAGGTTACTCTAAACATCTGCTTCAAGGGAATACTGTAGCGTCTTTAAAGGACCACTTCACCACTTTTCAACCTATCTTCATATATTGTACTGTAGTTGGTCTCCTCACTAATGTTCCTACTTGGTCTGTGTCTTATAAGAGGGTGTGGACGGTTCAGAAACCCATCCACACCAGTGACATCATCGTTAGGAAGTTTAAAATATATTTAGATTTTTGTTATTGTGAGAACGATGGCTTCCATTTTCGCAACTTTTCAGGAATAGAAAGCCTGCAGTTTATATTACTGCGAGGCTACAGATGTAAACATGTAAATGTTTTTTATCTTTGATAGTCTAGGGCACGTGCACAAGTTTGTTGTGAGGGTTCTTCAAATAGCCGGCCTCTCCAAAAGGCCGGCCAAACAGTTAGCAAGGTACTGCTCAGTATCAGCTATTATAGGAAACCGCTCAGGAATCTCAGGAGGAGGCTTGTTTCCTTTATCCATGATCAATGTCTGCTGTGTCTGACAAGACTGTCAACTGTAACTGGCTGTTTTCCCATTGTCTGACTGCATTGGCAGTGATCATGTCCTCTTTGTACAAGGCATTCTTGTACTTCTGTTTATGTGGACATAAACACATATTTCAAGTTGGCTTTCCTCGCTTTTTTGCTATTTGACATTTTCCATTCTTATTATTATACTGAAAATTGAAAATTGAATTCAGCTTGCATGTAAAATAATTTTAACCACTTTTTTACACGTAAACTTATAGTTGAAGTTGAATCCTGCCAGCTCTTATCATGTTCTCAGATGGTCCTTGACTTTATTTTGTGACCAGCTTGTACAGTAACTTTCCCCTGGATACAATGACGTGTCCGATGTTCGTTTATAAGGCAGATGATAAAGGTAGCTGCACAGTATCTAGAGCGGCTCGGTTTCAGAATGAAGGGTTGTGGGTCTTTGCTTGTTTTTGTCTCTGTTGTTGCGGCAGCTGGACACCAGCTGGACACCACACATGGACACCAGCTGGACACCACACATGGACACCAGCTGGACACCACACATGAAATGGAAGGACTGCCAAAAGAACATACAGGTTAGGATTGTTAAGAGCCTATATTGTTGTGCAAAATGTGATTAACTGTGATTAAATGGATAGACTTGGCTGCCACATGACATCAGGTGTTGGAGGGGCTCTAGTGCCCCTCATAAATTAACCTAGACTAGTCAGATCTGGCCCAGAATATCACCTGAAGTGACCTGATTTCAACCAACATAAATCTGCCCACTAAGACGGACGTCCCTGGATGAATCAGAGAGAGTCCGATCGAGGCCAGATCAACTTAAGTCATTATCATAACTAGTCAGATCTGGCCCAGAATAAGCTATATTATTTCAACTGGTGAAGTCGTCCTGGTAATGACGTAAAGATCATCCTCATATGGACGAGTCCTGAATGTCACCGGAGGACATTAACGTCATCATGACGTCATTTGGCTTGCTGGGTACCTGAAAATGTATTTTCTCTTTATTAAAGAGCTAGAGAAATGGGGAGAGTCCTGTTACTGAACAAACACTAAAGCAATGAATAGAATATAGTCTTTTAACCTTTTAAAATACACTTTTTTGTTTTAACCAAATAATATCACTTACTCTACCTTAGCTATAACCAATAACCATCTACTATTTATTCCCACTAACGCCTCCACTCCCTCTCCATTTCCTGTCCTAGACGTTATGCCGAGTGTCAGAATCCCTGTGAAGATGCCACTCCGTCCCCTGTTGGGCAGTAAGGTGGTGGTGCCGTGCCAGATCCGGAATAACACCTGGGACCAGACTGTCTCCCAGCTCTCCCACCGTGTTAGGTGGACCTATGTCCACTGCAAGAACAAGACCACGCTCATCCTGGAGGCCTTGGATGGCAAAGTTCAGGTGGAGAAGGAGTACGAAGACCGAGTGACCTTGGTCAACTACCCAAAGGCTCACACTGACGCCACCATAGAGATCACAGAGGTGCGGTCGAGAGACTCAGGAACGTACCACTGTGAGGTGATGTATGACAACGAGGAAATCTATGACTCTGTGGACATTCAGGTTCAAGGTATGACACCAGTTCACCTTAGTTATGACTTTTTTTTTAAACCAGCAATAATTGAGAAGAGTAAATATATGATCTCTGTCTTGTCTTCTCTCTCTCTTTATCAGGTATTGTGTTCCACTACTACACTGACCGTTACAGCTTGAGCTTTGAGAAGGCGAAGGCAGCGTGTAATGAGAACAGTGCTTCCATCGCCACCCCTGCTCAGCTCAGGGCTGCTTATCATGATGGCATGGATCAGTGTAGCGCTGGCTGGCTGTCTGACCAGACTGTCAGGTAGGATTTTCAGTCTGACCTTACCAGTTAATTGTTCTGGACATCACACAAAGTCATAATTTGAAGGAAACTCTTCACATTACTCTTGCATTAGTCATGAGTGCTTTGTAAATGTAGCAGAACTTTAAGTTCGTCTGAGGTGTCTTGAAGCAGACACATAAAAGAAGTACAGTGGATTAAGTTAAATGGAATTATAACAGAAAAATCTGAAATGAAATAGAAAAATATTAGGAATTCAATCGACAACAGAAACAGTTGGAACTCACTGGGCCTTGCCTACATCAACCTAAAAATGTCAGTTCCTTAATTGATTCCGGTGTGCTTCACTGCAGGTACCCCCTCCGCGAACCCCGGGAAGGCTGTTGGGGAGATGAAGATGGATCTCCTGGAGTGAAATCATATGGAGAAAAGGATTCCAATGAGACCTTTGATGTTTATTGTTTTGCTGAGAAGATGTCAGGTATGCCACTATTCGGGGATCTCTTCATAGTGGCTTTATTATGCTTAGAATAACAGGTGATTGGGGATTATTGCATTAGAGTAATTCAAACTGTGTGTCATATAAGTTGTCAATGGAAAACCTTTAAAAAGTATGGTATCATCCTGACCTATAGTATGTGGTAAAAGAGAGCGACCTATCATAAAACACTGAAAACGCCACATGACGGGCGAGATCTCCGTCATCAGCGGTGAATGGTTGGATTAGACTTGATGTAGATCTCTGTCAACGTCAGGGAATGTGTTCATGTAATTTAATTCATTCTAATCACATACTGAGTGTCTAACGGTTTTCATTCCCTGTTGTGAAAGCGCTACCTTGCTCTATTGAAAGGAATTAACCAGCTAAATGTAACCCAGACCCTCCTCTCTGTCCTCCCAGGCAGGGTCTTTTTCTCCCCGTCGGAAGAAGAGTTCACATTCTACCAAGCTAGTGACCAGTGTACCCAACTGGGCAGCCGTTTGGCCACAACTGGAGAGCTGTACCTGGCATGGCAGGACGGTATGCATGTGTGTCAGCCCGGCTGGCTGGCTGACCAGAGTGTCCGCTACCCCATAAACATTGCAACGTCACACTGTGGAGAAGGCACGGTGGGAGTGATAACCATGGACATCGACCCCCCCATTAACTCTCGATACAACGCAATATGTTTTCAAGGTAAATATTTTAGAGTGAGTGATGGACAGACTGCAACTCCCATAATGCACCATCACTAAAATTGGAGAGGAGTTAGTGCCGTCAAGACAAAAAGCAGTGGTCTAGTAACGACATGGCGTCATGTGGATCTTTTGATTGAGCCCATTCATGTAATTCTGACTATTCACCTCTCTCCACCTCCAGAATTGGTAAGGATCCCAATGGAGATGACACTCCGCCCCCTGCTGGGCAGCAGTTTGTCGGTGCCGTGCTACTTCAAGTTAAAAACAGGTGATGACCCCGAGGCCTCGACCATGTCAGCGCTCTCCCACCGTATCAGATGGACTTATGTCTCCAAGAACAAGACCACGCTCATCCTGGAGGCCTTGGATGGCAAAGTTCAGGTGGAGAAGGAGTACGAAGACCGAGTGACCATGGTCAACTACCCAAAGGCTCACACTGACGCCACCATAGAGATCACAGAGGTGCGGTCGAAAGACTCAGGAAC
Source organism: Electrona antarctica (assembly GCF_951216825.1). Taxonomy (NCBI): domain Eukaryota; kingdom Metazoa; phylum Chordata; class Actinopteri; order Myctophiformes; family Myctophidae; genus Electrona; species Electrona antarctica. The sequence goes on from NC_136812.1 coordinate 39,062,998, forward strand.
GTACCACTGTGAGGTGATGTATGACAACGAGGAAATCTATGACTCTGTGGACATTCAGGTTCAAGGTACGACACCAGTTCACCTTAGTTATGACATTTTTTTAAACCAGCAGTAATTGAGAAGAGTAAATGTATGATCTCTGTCTTCTCTCTCTCTTTCTCAGGTATTGTGTTCCACTACTACACTGACCATTACAGCTTGAGCTTTGAGAAGGCGAAGGCAGCGTGTAATGAGAACAGTGCTTCCATCGCCACCCCTGCTCAGCTCAGGGCTGCTTATCATGATGGCATGGATCAGTGTAGCGCTGGCTGGCTGTCTGACCAGACCGTCAGGTAGGATTTTCAGTCAGACGTTACCAGTTGTTCTGGACATCACACAAAGTCATAATGTGAAGGAAACCCTTCACATTACGCTTGCATTAGTCATACAACTATTTATTCATTCAGTTAATATTTTTTCAAATTTGAATATAGGCTTGGAACATTATTTACATCAGGTGGTAACTTCCCATGATGACATTTCCTTCTGGATTGAAATGGGTGAATAAACTGATCTCCCCAAAAACAATGCCTCACTGAATTATTTTTATATGAGTGAGCATGTTGCTTTGTAAATGTAGCAGAACTTTAAGTTCGTCTGAGGCGTCTTGAAGCAGACACCTAAAAGAAGTACAGTGGATTAAGTTAAATGGAATTATAACAGAAAAATCAGGAATGAAATAGGAATATATTAGGAATTCAATCAACAACAGAAACAGTTGGAACTCACTGGGCCTTGCCTACATCAACCTAAAAATGTCAGTTCCTTAATTGATTCCTGTGTGCTTCACTGCAGGTACCCCCTCCGCGAACCCCGGGAAGGCTGTTGGGGAGATGAAGATGGATCTCCTGGAGTGAAATCATATGGAGAAAAGGATTGCAATGAGACCTTTGATGTTTATTGTTTTGCTGAGAAGATGTCAGGTATGCCACTATTCAGGGATCTCTTCATAGTGGCTTTATTATGCTTAGAATAACAGGTGATTGGGGATTATTGCATTAGGGTAATTCAAACTGTGTGTCATATAAGTTGTCAATGGCAAACTAATAAAAAGTATGGTATCATCCTGACCTATAGTAGGTGGTAAAAGAGAGCGACCTAAAACACTGAAAACACCACATGACGGGCGAGATCTCCGTCATCAGCGGTGAATGGTTGGATTAGACTTGATGTAGATCTCTGTCAACGCCAGGGAATGTGTTCATGTAATTTAATTCATTCTAATCACATACTGAGTGTCTAACGGTTTTCATTCCCTGTTGTGAAAGCGCTACCTTGCTCTATTGAAAGGAATTAACCAGCTAAATGTAACCCAGACCCTCCTCTCTGTCCTCCCAGGCAGGGTCTTTTTCTCCACGTCGGAAGTAGAGTTCACATTCTACCAAGCTTGTGACCAGTGTACCCAACTGGGCAGCCGTTTGGCCACAACTGGAGAGCTGTACCTGGCATGGCAGGACGGCATGGATGTGTGTCAGCCCGGCTGGCTGGCTGACCAGAGTGTCCGCTACCCCATAAACATTGCAACGTCACACTGTGGAGGAGGCACGGTGGGAGTGATAACCATGGACATCGACCCCAACATTAAGTCTCGATACAACGCAATATGTTTTCAAGGTAAATCTTTTAGAGTGAGTGATGGACAGACTGCAACTCCCATAATGCACCATCACTAAAATTGGAGAGGAGTTAGTGCCGTCAAGACAAAAAGCAGTGGTCTAGTAACGACATGGCGTCATGTGGATCTTTTGATTGAGCCCATTCATGTAATTCTGACTATTCACCTCTCTCCACCTCCAGAATTGGTAAGGATCCCAATGGAGATGACACTCCGCCCCCTGCTGGGCAGCAGTTTGTCGGTGCCGTGCTACTTCAAGTTAAAAACAGGCGATGACCCCGAGGCCTCGACCATGTCAGCGCTCTCCCACCGTATCAGATGGACTTATGTCTCCAAGAACAAGACCACGCTCATCCTGGAGGCCTTGGACGGCAAAGTTCAGGTGGGGAAGGAGTACAAAGACAGAGTGACCGTGGTCAACTATCCAAAGGCTCACACTGATGCCACCATAGAGATCACAGAGGTGCGGTCGAAAGACTCAGGAACGTACCACTGTGAGGTGATTTATGACAACGAGGAAATCTATGACTCTGTGGACATTCAGGTTCAAGGTACGACACCAGTTCACCTTAGTTATGATTTTTTTTTAAACCAGCAGTAATTGAGAAGATTAAATGTATGATCTCTGTCTTCTCTCTCTCTTTCTCAGGTATTGTGTTCCACTACTACACTGACCATTACAGCTTGAGCTTTGAGAAGGCGAAGGCAGCGTGTAATGAGAACAGTGCTTCCATCGCCACCCCTGCTCAGCTCAGGGCTGCTTATCATGATGGCATGGATCAGTGTAGCGCTGGCTGGCTGTCTGACCAGACCGTCAGGTAGGATTTTCAGTCAGACGTTACCAGTTGTTCTGGACATCACACAAAGTCATAATGTGAAGGAAACCCTTCACATTACGCTTGCATTAGTCATACAACTATTTATTCATTCAGTTAATATTTTTTCAAATTTGAATATAGGCTTGGAACATTATTTACATCAGGTGGTAACTTCCCATGATGACATTTCCTTCTGGATTGAAATGGGTGAATAAACTGATCTCCCCAAAAACAATGCCTCACTGAATTATTTTTATATGAGTGAGCATGTTGCTTTGTAAATGTAGCAGAACTTTAAGTTCGTCTGAGGCGTCTTGAAGCAGACACCTAAAAGAAGTACAGTGGATTAAGTTAAATGGAATTATAACAGAAAAATCAGGAATGAAATAGGAATATATTAGGAATTCTATCAACAACAGAAACAGTTGGAACTCACTGGGCCTTGCCTACATCAACCTAAAAATGTCAGTTCCTTAATTGATTCCGGTGTGCTTCACTGCAGGTACCCCCTCCGCGAACCCCGGGAAGGCTGTTGGGGAGATGAAGATGGATCTCCTGGAGTGAAATCATATGGAGAAAAGGATTCCAATGAGACCTTTGATGTTTATTGTTTTGCTGAGAAGATGTCAGGTATGCCACTATTCAGGGATCTCTTCATAGTGGCTTTATTATGCTTAGAATAACAGGTGATTGGGGATTATTGCATTAGGGTAATTCAAACTGTGTGTCATATAAGTTGTCAATGGCAAACTAATAAAAAGTATGGTATCATCCTGACCTATAGTAGGTGGTAAAAGAGAGCGACCTAAAACACTGAAAACACCACATGACGGGCGAGATCTCCGTCATCAGCGGTGAATGGTTGGATTAGACTTGATGTAGATCTCTGTCAACGCCAGGGAATGTGTTCATGTAATTTAATTCATTCTAATCACATACTGAGTGTCTAACGGTTTTCATTCCCTGTTGTGAAAGCGCTACCTTGCTCTATTGAAAGGAATTAACCAGCTAAATGTAACCCAGACCCTCCTCTCTGTCCTCCCAGGCAGGGTCTTTTTCTCCACGTCGGAAGTAGAGTTCACATTCTACCAAGCTAGTGACCAGTGTACCCAACTGGGCAGCCGTTTGGCCACAACTGGAGAGCTGTACCTGGCATGGCAGGACGGCATGGATGTGTGTCAGCCCGGCTGGCTGGCTGACCAGAGTGTCCGCTACCCCATAAACATTGCAACGTCACACTGTGGAGAAGGCACGGTGGGAGTGATAACCATGGACACCGACCCCAACATTAAGTCTCGATACAACGCAATATGTTTTCAAGGTAAATCTTTTAGAGTGAGTGATGGACAGACTGCAACTCCCATAATGCACCATCACTAAAATTGGAGAGGAGTTAGTGCCGTCAAGACAAAAAGCAGTGGTCTAGTAACGACATGGCGTCATGTGGATCTTTTGATTGAGCCCATTCATGTAATTCTGACTATTCACCTCTCTCCACCTCCAGAATTGGTAAGGATCCCAATGGAGATGACACTCCGCCCCCTGCTGGGCAGCAGTTTGTCGGTGCCGTGCTACTTCAAGTTAAAAACAGGCGATGACCCCGAGGCCTCGACCATGTCAGCGCTCTCCCACCGTATCAGATGGACTTATGTCTCCAAGAACAAGACCACGCTCATCCTGGAGGCCTTGGACGGCAAAGTTCAGGTGGGGAAGGAGTACAAAGACAGAGTGACCATGGTCAACTATCCAAAGGCTCACACTGACGCCACCATAGAGATCACAGAGGTGCGGTCGAAAGACTCAGGAACGTACCACTGTGAGGTGATTTATGACAACGAGGAAATCTATGACTCTGTGGACATTCAGGTTCAAGGTACGACACCAGTTCACCTTAGTTATGACATTTTTTTAAACCAGCAGTAATTGAGAAGAGTAAATGTATGATCTCTGTCTTCTCTCTCTCTTTCTCAGGTATTGTGTTCCACTACTACACTGACCATTACAGCTTGAGCTTTGAGAAGGCGAAGGCAGCGTGTAATGAGAACAGTGCTTCCATCGCCACCCCTGCTCAGCTCAGGGCTGCTTATCATGATGGCATGGATCAGTGTAGCGCTGGCTGGCTGTCTGACCAGACCGTCAGGTAGGATTTTCAGTCAGACGTTACCAGTTGTTCTGGACATCACACAAAGTCATAATGTGAAGGAAACCCTTCACATTACGCTTGCATTAGTCATACAACTATTTATTCATTCAGTTAATATTTTTTCAAATTTTAATATAGGCTTGGAACATTATTTACATCAGGTGGTAACTTCCCATGATGACATTTCCTTCTGGATTGAAATGGGTGAATAAACTGATCTCCCCAAAAACAATGCCTCACTGAATTATTTTTATATGAGTGAGCATGTTGCTTTGTAAATGTAGCAGAACTTTAAGTTCGTCTGAGGCGTCTTGAAGCAGACACCTAAAAGAAGTACAGTGGATTAAGTTAAATGGAATTATAACAGAAAAATCAGGAATGAAATAGGAATATATTAGGAATTATATCAACAACAGAAACAGTTGGAACTCACTGGGCCTTGCCTACATCAACCTAAAAATGTCAGTTCCTTAATTGATTCCGGTGTGCTTCACTGCAGGTACCCCCTCCGCGAACCCCGGGAAGGCTGTTGGGGAGATGAAGATGGATCTCCTGGAGTGAAATCATATGGAGAAAAGGATTGCAATGAGACCTTTGATGTTTATTGTTTTGCTGAGAAGATGTCAGGTATGCCACTATTCAGGGATCTCTTCATAATGGCTTTATTATGCTTAGAATAACAGGTGATTGGGGATTATTGCATTAGGGTAATTCAAACTGTGTGTCATATAAGTTGTCAATGGCAAACTAATAAAAAGTATGGTATCATCCTGACCTATAGTAGGTGGTAAAAGAGAGCGACCTAAAACACTGAAAACACCACATGACGGGCGAGATCTCCGTCATCAGCGGTGAATGGTTGGATTAGACTTGATGTAGATCTCTGTCAACGCCAGGGAATGTGTTCATGTAATTTAATTCATTCTAATCACATACTGAGTGTCTAACGGTTTTCATTCCCTGTTGTGAAAGCGCTACCTTGCTCTATTGAAAGGAATTAACCAGCTAAATGTAACCCAGACCCTCCTCTCTGTCCTCCCAGGCAGGGTCTTTTTCTCCACGTCGGAAGTAGAGTTCACATTCTACCAAGCTTGTGACCAGTGTACCCAACTGGGCAGCCGTTTGGCCACAACTGGAGAGCTGTACCTGGCATGGCAGGACGGCATGGATGTGTGTCAGCCCGGCTGGCTGGCTGACCAGAGTGTCCGCTACCCCATAAACATTGCAACGTCACACTGTGGAGAAGGCACGGTGGGAGTGATAACCATGGACACCGACCCCAACATTAAGTCTCGATACAACGCAATATGTTTTCAAGGTAAGTCTTTTAGAGTGAGTGATGGACAGACTGCAACTCCCATAATGCACCATCACTAAAATTGGAGAGGAGTTAGTGCCGTCAAGACAAAAAGCAGTGGTCTAGTAACGACATGGCGTCATGTGGATCTTTTGATTGAGCCCATTCATGTAATTCTGACTATTCACCTCTCTCCACCTCCAGAATTGGTAAGGATCCCAATGGAGATGACACTCCGCCCCCTGCTGGGCAGCAGTTTGTCGGTGCCGTGCTACTTCAAGTTAAAAACAGGCGATGACCCCGAGGCCTCGACCATGTCAGCGCTCTCCCACCGTATCAGATGGACTTATGTCTCCAAGAACAAGACCACGCTCATCCTGGAGGCCTTGGACGGCAAAGTTCAGGTGGGGAAGGAGTACAAAGACAGAGTGACCATGGTCAACTATCCAAAGGCTCACACTGACGCCACCATAGAGATCACAGAGGTGCGGTCGAAAGACTCAGGAACGTACCACTGTGAGGTGATTTATGACAACGAGGAAATCTATGACTCTGTGGACATTCAGGTTCAAGGTACGACACCAGTTCACCTTAGTTATGACATTTTTTTAAACCAGCAGTAATTGAGAAGAGTAAATGTATGATCTCTGTCTTCTCTCTCTCTTTCTCAGGTATTGTGTTCCACTACTACACTGACCATTACAGCTTGAGCTTTGAGAAGGCGAAGGCAGCGTGTAATGAGAACAGTGCTTCCATCGCCACCCCTGCTCAGCTCAGGGCTGCTTATCATGATGGCATGGATCAGTGTAGCGCTGGCTGGCTGTCTGACCAGACCGTCAGGTAGGATTTTCAGTCAGACGTTACCAGTTGTTCTGGACATCACACAAAGTCATAATGTGAAGGAAACCCTTCACATTACGCTTGCATTAGTCATACAACTATTTATTCATTCAGTTAATATTTTTTCAAATTTTAATATAGGCTTGGAACATTATTTACATCAGGTGGTAACTTCCCATGATGACATTTCCTTCTGGATTGAAATGGGTGAATAAACTGATCTCCCCAAAAACAATGCCTCACTGAATTATTTTTATATGAGTGAGCATGTTGCTTTGTAAATGTAGCAGAACTTTAAGTTCGTCTGAGGCGTCTTGAAGCAGACACCTAAAAGAAGTACAGTGGATTAAGTTAAATGGAATTATAACAGAAAAATCAGGAATGAAATAGGAATATATTAGGAATTATATCAACAACAGAAACAGTTGGAACTCACTGGGCCTTGCCTACATCAACCTAAAAATGTCAGTTCCTTAATTGATTCCGGTGTGCTTCACTGCAGGTACCCCCTCCGCGAACCCCGGGAAGGCTGTTGGGGAGATGAAGATGGATCTCCTGGAGTGAAATCATATGGAGAAAAGGATTGCAATGAGACCTTTGATGTTTATTGTTTTGCTGAGAAGATGTCAGGTATGCCACTATTCAGGGATCTCTTCATAATGGCTTTATTATGCTTAGAATAACAGGTGATTGGGGATTATTGCATTAGGGTAATTCAAACTGTGTGTCATATAAGTTGTCAATGGCAAACTAATAAAAAGTATGGTATCATCCTGACCTATAGTAGGTGGTAAAAGAGAGCGACCTAAAACACTGAAAACACCACATGACGGGCGAGATCTCCGTCATCAGCGGTGAATGGTTGGATTAGACTTGATGTAGATCTCTGTCAACGCCAGGGAATGTGTTCATGTAATTTAATTCATTCTAATCACATACTGAGTGTCTAACGGTTTTCATTCCCTGTTGTGAAAGCGCTACCTTGCTCTATTGAAAGGAATTAACCAGCTAAATGTAACCCAGACCCTCCTCTCTGTCCTCCCAGGCAGGGTCTTTTTCTCCACGTCGGAAGTAGAGTTCACATTCTACCAAGCTTGTGACCAGTGTACCCAACTGGGCAGCCGTTTGGCCACAACTGGAGAGCTGTACCTGGCATGGCAGGACGGCATGGATGTGTGTCAGCCCGGCTGGCTGGCTGACCAGAGTGTCCGCTACCCCATAAACATTGCAACGTCACACTGTGGAGAAGGCACGGTGGGAGTGATAACCATGGACACCGACCCCAACATTAAGTCTCGATACAACGCAATATGTTTTCAAGGTAAGTCTTTTAGAGTGAGTGATGGACAGACTGCAACTCCCATAATGCACCATCACTAAAATTGGAGAGGAGTTAGTGCCGTCAAGACAAAAAGCAGTGGTCTAGTAACGACATGGCGTCATGTGGATCTTTTGATTGAGCCCATTCATGTAATTCTGACTATTCACCTCTCTCCACCTCCAGAATTGGTAAGGATCCCAATGGAGATGACACTCCGCCCCCTGCTGGGCAGCAGTTTGTCGGTGCCGTGCTACTTCAAGTTAAAAACAGGCGATGACCCCGAGGCCTCGACCATGTCAGCGCTCTCCCACCGTATCAGATGGACTTATGTCTCCAAGAACAAGACCACGCTCATCCTGGAGGCCTTGGACGGCAAAGTTCAGGTGGGGAAGGAGTACAAAGACAGAGTGACCATGGTCAACTATCCAAAGGCTCACACTGACGCCACCATAGAGATCACAGAGGTGCGGTCGAAAGACTCAGGAACGTACCACTGTGAGGTGATTTATGACAACGAGGAAATCTATGACTCTGTGGACATTCAGGTTCAAGGTACGACACCAGTTCACCTTAGTTATGACATTTTTTTAAACCAGCAGTAATTGAGAAGAGTAAATGTATGATCTCTGTCTTCTCTCTCTCTTTCTCAGGTATTGTGTTCCACTACTACACTGACCATTACAGCTTGAGCTTTGAGAAGGCGAAGGCAGCGTGTAATGAGAACAGTGCTTCCATCGCCACCCCTGCTCAGCTCAGGGCTGCTTATCATGATGGCATGGATCAGTGTAGCGCTGGCTGGCTGTCTGACCAGACCGTCAGGTAGGATTTTCAGTCAGACGTTACCAGTTGTTCTGGACATCACACAAAGTCATAATGTGAAGGAAACCCTTCACATTACGCTTGCATTAGTCATACAACTATTTATTCATTCAGTTAATATTTTTTCAAATTTGAATATAGGCTTGGAACATTATTTACATCAGGTGGTAACTTCCCATGATGACATTTCCTTCTGGATTGAAATGGGTGAATAAACTGATCTCCCCAAAAACAATGCCTCACTGAATTATTTTTATATGAGTGAGCATGTTGCTTTGTAAATGTAGCAGAACTTTAAGTTCGTCTGAGGCGTCTTGAAGCAGACACCTAAAAGAAGTACAGTGGATTAAGTTAAATGGAATTATAACAGAAAAATCAGGAATGAAATAGGAATATATTAGGAATTCTATCAACAACAGAAACAGTTGGAACTCACTGGGCCTTGCCTACATCAACCTAAAAATGTCAGTTCCTTAATTGATTCCGGTGTGCTTCACTGCAGGTACCCCCTCCGCGAACCCCGGGAAGGCTGTTGGGGAGATGAAGATGGATCTCCTGGAGTGAAATCATATGGAGAAAAGGATTGCAATGAGACCTTTGATGTTTATTGTTTTGCTGAGAAGATGTCAGGTATGCCACTATTCAGGGTTCTCTTCATAGTGGCTTTATTATGCTTAGAATAACAGGTGATTGGGGATTATTGCCTTAGGGTAATTCAAACTGTGTGTCATATAAGTTGTCAATGGCAAACTAATAAAAAGTATGGTATCATCCTGACCTATAGTATGTGGTAAAAGAGAGCGACCTATCATAAAACACTGAAAACGCCACATGACGGGCGAGATCTCCGTCATCAGCGGTGAACTGTTGGATTAGACTTGATGTAGATCTCTGTCAACGTCAGGGAATGTGTTCATGTAATTTAATTCATTCTAATCACATACTGAGTGTCTAACGGTTTTCATTCCCTGTTGTGAAAGCGCTACCTTGCTCTATTGAAAGGAATTAACCAGCTAAATGTAACCCAGACCCTCCTCTCTGTCCTCCCAGGCAGGGTCTTTTTCTCAACGTCGGAAGAAGAGTTCACATTCTACCAAGCTAGTGACCAGTGTACCCAACTGGGCAGCCGTTTGGCCACAACTGGAGAGCTGTACCTGGCATGGCAGGACGGCATGGATATGTGTCACCCCGGCTGGCTGGCTGACCAGAGTGTCCGCTACCCCATAAACATTGCAACGTCACACTGTGGAGAAGGCACGGTGGGAGTGATAACCATGGACATCGACCCCAACATTACATCTCGACACAACGCAGTATGTTTTCAAGGTAAATCTTTTAGAGTGAGTTCCATCGACAGACTGCAACTCCCATAATGCACCATCACTAAAATTGGAGAGGAGTTAGTGCCGTCAAGACAAAAAGCAGGGGTCTAGTAACGACATGGCGTCATGTGGATCTTTTGATTGAGCCCATTCATGTAATTCTGACTATTCACCTCTCTCCACCTCCAGAATTGGTAAGGATCCCAATGGAGATGACACTCCGCCCCCTGCTGGGCAGCAGTTTGTCGGTGCCGTGCTACTTCAAGTTAAAAACAGGCGATGACCCCGAGGCCTCGACCATGTCAGCGCTCTCCCACCGTATCAGATGGACTTATGTCTCCAAGAACAAGACCACGCTCATCCTGGAGGCCTTGGACGGCAAAGTTCAGGTGGGGAAGGAGTACAAAGACAGAGTGACCATGGTCAACTATCCAAAGGCTCACACTGACGCCACCATAGAGATCACAGAGGTGCGGTCGAAAGACTCAGGAACGTACCACTGTGAGGTGATTTATGACAACGAGGAAATCTATGACTCTGTGGACATTCAGGTTCAAGGTACGACACCAGTTCACCTTAGTTATGACATTTTTTTAAACCAGCAGTAATTGAGAAGAGTAAATGTATGATCTCTGTCTTCTCTCTCTCTTTCTCAGGTATTGTGTTCCACTACTACACTGACCATTACAGCTTGAGCTTTGAGAAGGCGAAGGCAGCGTGTAATGAGAACAGTGCTTCCATCGCCACCCCTGCTCAGCTCAGGGCTGCTTATCATGATGGCATGGATCAGTGTAGCGCTGGCTGGCTGTCTGACCAGACCGTCAGGTAGGATTTTCAGTCAGACGTTACCAGTTGTTCTGGACATCACACAAAGTCATAATGTGAAGGAAACCCTTCACATTACGCTTGCATTAGTCATACAACTATTTATTCATTCAGTTAATATTTTTTCAAATTTGAATATAGGCTTGGAACATTATTTACATCAGGTGGTAACTTCCCATGATGACATTTCCTTCTGGATTGAAATGGGTGAATAAACTGATCTCCCCAAAAACAATGCCTCACTGAATTATTTTTATATGAGTGAGCATGTTGCTTTGTAAATGTAGCAGAACTTTAAGTTCGTCTGAGGCGTCTTGAAGCAGACACCTAAAAGAAGTACAGTGGATTAAGTTAAATGGAATTATAACAGAAAAATCAGGAATGAAATAGGAATATATTAGGAATTCTATCAACAACAGAAACAGTTGGAACTCACTGGGCCTTGCCTACATCAACCTAAAAATGTCAGTTCCTTAATTGATTCCGGTGTGCTTCACTGCAGGTACCCCCTCCGCGAACCCCGGGAAGGCTGTTGGGGAGATGAAGATGGATCTCCTGGAGTGAAATCATATGGAGAAAAGGATTGCAATGAGACCTTTGATGTTTATTGTTTTGCTGAGAAGATGTCAGGTATGCCACTATTCAGGGTTCTCTTCATAGTGGCTTTATTATGCTTAGAATAACAGGTGATTGGGGATTATTGCCTTAGGGTAATTCAAACTGTGTGTCATATAAGTTGTCAATGGCAAACTAATAAAAAGTATGGTATCATCCTGACCTATAGTATGTGGTAAAAGAGAGCGACCTATCATAAAACACTGAAAACGCCACATGACGGGCGAGATCTCCGTCATCAGCGGTGAACTGTTGGATTAGACTTGATGTAGATCTCTGTCAACGTCAGGGAATGTGTTCATGTAATTGAATTCATTCTAATCACATACTGAGTGTCTAACGGTTTTCATTCCCTGTTGTGAAAGCGCTACCTTGCTCTATTGAAAGGAATTAACCAGCTAAATGTAACCCAGACCCTCCTCTCTGTCCTCCCAGGCAGGGTCTTTTTCTCAACGTCGGAAGAAGAGTTCACATTCTACCAAGCTAGTGACCAGTGTACCCAACTGGGCAGCCGTTTGGCCACAACTGGAGAGCTGTACCTGGCATGGCAGGACGGCATGGATATGTGTCACCCCGGCTGGCTGGCTGACCAGAGTGTCCGCTACCCCATAAACATTGCAACGTCACACTGTGGAGAAGGCACGGTGGGAGTGATAACCATGGACATCGACCCCAACATTACATCTCGACACAACGCAGTATGTTTTCAAGGTAAATCTTTTAGAGTGAGTTCCATCGACAGACTGCAACTCCCATAATGCACCATCACTAAAATTGGAGAGGAGTTAGTGCCGTCAAGACAAAAAGCAGGGGTCTAGTAACGACATGGCGTCATGTGGATCTTTTGATTGAGCCCATTCATGTAATTCTGACTATTCACCTCTCTCCACCTCCAGAATTGGTAAGGATCCCAATGGAGATGACACTCCGCCCCCTGCTGGGCAGCAGTTTGTCGGTGCCGTGCTACTTCAAGTTAAAAACAGGCGATGACCCCGAGGCCTCGACCATGTCAGCGCTCTCCCACCGTATCAGATGGACTTATGTCTCCAAGAACAAGACCACGCTCATCCTGGAGGCCTTGGACGGCAAAGTTCAGGTGGGGAAGGAGTACAAAGACAGAGTGACCATGGTCAACTATCCAAAGGCTCACACTGACGCCACCATAGAGATCACAGAGGTGCGGTCGAAAGACTCAGGAACGTACCACTGTGAGGTGATTTATGACAACGAGGAAATCTATGACTCTGTGGACATTCAGGTTCAAGGTACGACACCAGTTCACCTTAGTTATGACATTTTTTTAAACCAGCAGTAATTGAGAAGAGTAAATGTATGATCTCTGTCTTCTCTCTCTCTTTCTCAGGTATTGTGTTCCACTACTACACTGACCATTACAGCTTGAGCTTTGAGAAGGCGAAGGCAGCGTGTAATGAGAACAGTGCTTCCATCGCCACCCCTGCTCAGCTCAGGGCTGCTTATCATGATGGCATGGATCAGTGTAGCGCTGGCTGGCTGTCTGACCAGACCGTCAGGTAAGATTTTCAGTCAGACGTTACCAGTTGTTCTGGACATCACACAAAGTCATAATGTGAAGGAAACCCTTCACATTACGCTTGCATTAGTCATACAACTATTTATTCATTCAGTTAATATTGTTTTAAATTTGAATATAGGCTTGGAACATTATTTACATCAGGTGGTAACTTTCCATCATGACATTTCCTTCTGGATTGAAAGGGGTGAATAAACAGATCTCCCCAAAAACAATGCCTCACTGAATTATTTTGATATGAGTGAGCATGTTGCTTTGTAAATGTAGCAGAACTTTAAGTTTGTCTGAGGCGTCTTGAAGCAGACACCTAAAAGAAGTACAGTGGATTAAGTTAAATGGAATTATAACAGAAAAATAAGGAATGAAATAGGAATATATTAGGAATTCAATCAACAACAGAAACAGTTGGAACTCACTGGGCCTTGCCTACATCAACCTAAAAATGTCAGTTCCTTAATTGATTCCGGTGTGCTTCACTGCAGGTACCCCCTCCGCAAACCCCGGGAAGGCTGTTGGGGAGATGAAGATGGATCTCCTGGAGTGAAATCATATGGAGAAAAGGATTCCAATGAGACCTTTGATGTTTATTGTTTTGCTGAGAAGATGTCAGGTATGCCACTATTCAGGGATCTCTTCATAGTGGCTTTATTATGCTTAGAATAACAGGTGATTGGGGATTATTGCCTTAGGGTAATTCAAACTGTGTGTCATATAAGTTGTCAATGGCAAACTAATAAAAAGTATGGTATCATCCTGACCTATAGTATGTGGTAAAAGAGAGCGACCTATCATAAAACACTGAAAACGCCACATGACGGGCGAGATCTCTTTCATCAGCGGTGAACTGTTGGATTAGACTTGATGTAGATCTCTGTCAACGTCAGGGAATGTGTTCATGTAATTGAATTCATTTTAATCACATACTGAGTGTCTAACGGTTTTCATTCCCTGTTGTGAAAGCGCTACCTTGCTCTATTGAAAGGAATTAACCAGCTAAATGTAACCCAGACCCTCCTCTCTGTCCTCCCAGGCAGGGTCTTTTTCTCAACGTCGGAAGAAGAGTTCACATTCTACCAAGCTAGTGACCAGTGTACCCAACTGGGCAGCCGTTTGGCCACAACTGGAGAGCTGTACCTGGCATGGCAGGACGGCATGGATATGTGTCACCCCGGCTGGCTGGCTGACCAGAGTGTCCGCTACCCCATAAACATTGCAACGTCACACTGTGGAGAAGGCACGGTGGGAGTGATAACCATGGACATCGACCCCAACATTACATCTCGACACAACGCAGTATGTTTTCAAGGTAAATCTTTTAGAGTGAGTTCCATCGACAGACTGCAACTCCCATAATGCACCATCACTAAAATTGGAGAGGAGTTAGTGCCGTCAAGACAAAAAGCAGGGGTCTAGTAACGACATGGCGTCATGTGGATCTTTTGATTGAGCCCATTCATGTAATTCTGACTATTCACCTCTCTCCACCTCCAGAATTGGTAAGGATCCCAATGGAGATGACACTCCGCCCCCTGCTGGGCAGCAGTTTGTCGGTGCCGTGCTACTTCAAGTTAAAAACAGGCGATGACCCCGAGGCCTCGACCATGTCAGCGCTCTCCCACCGTATCAGATGGACTTATGTCTCCAAGAACAAGACCACGCTCATCCTGGAGGCCTTGGACGGCAAAGTTCAGGTGGGGAAGGAGTACAAAGACAGAGTGACCATGGTCAACTATCCAAAGGCTCACACTGACGCCACCATAGAGATCACAGAGGTGCGGTCGAAAGACTCAGGAACGTACCACTGTGAGGTGATTTATGACAACGAGGAAATCTATGACTCTGTGGACATTCAGGTTCAAGGTACGACACCAGTTCACCTTAGTTATGACATTTTTTTAAACCAGCAGTAATTGAGAAGAGTAAATGTATGATCTCTGTCTTCTCTCTCTCTTTCTCAGGTATTGTGTTCCACTACTACACTGACCATTACAGCTTGAGCTTTGAGAAGGCGAAGGCAGCGTGTAATGAGAACAGTGCTTCCATCGCCACCCCTGCTCAGCTCAGGGCTGCTTATCATGATGGCATGGATCAGTGTAGCGCTGGCTGGCTGTCTGACCAGACCGTCAGGTAAGATTTTCAGTCAGACGTTACCAGTTGTTCTGGACATCACACAAAGTCATAATGTGAAGGAAACCCTTCACATTACGCTTGCATTAGTCATACAACTATTTATTCATTCAGTTAATATTGTTTTAAATTTGAATATAGGCTTGGAACATTATTTACATCAGGTGGTAACTTTCCATCATGACATTTCCTTCTGGATTGAAAGGGGTGAATAAACAGATCTCCCCAAAAACAATGCCTCACTGAATTATTTTGATATGAGTGAGCATGTTGCTTTGTAAATGTAGCAGAACTTTAAGTTTGTCTGAGGCGTCTTGAAGCAGACACCTAAAAGAAGTACAGTGGATTAAGTTAAATGGAATTATAACAGAAAAATAAGGAATGAAATAGGAATATATTAGGAATTCAATCAACAACAGAAACAGTTGGAACTCACTGGGCCTTGCCTACATCAACCTAAAAATGTCAGTTCCTTAATTGATTCCGGTGTGCTTCACTGCAGGTACCCCCTCCGCGAACCCCGGGAAGGCTGTTGGGGAGATGAAGATGGATCTCCTGGAGTGAAATCATATGGAGAAAAGGATTCCAATGAGACCTTTGATGTTTATTGTTTTGCTGAGAAGATGTCAGGTATGCCACTATTCAGGGATCTCTTCATAGTGGCTTTATTATGCTTAGAATAACAGGTGATTGGGGATTATTGCCTTAGGGTAATTCAAACTGTGTGTCATATAAGTTGTCAATGGCAAACTAATAAAAAGTATGGTATCATCCTGACCTATAGTATGTGGTAAAAGAGAGCGACCTATCATAAAACACTGAAAACGCCACATGACGGGCGAGATCTCCGTCATCAGCGGTGAACTGTTGGATTAGACTTGATGTAGATCTCTGTCAACGTCAGGGAATGTGTTCATGTAATTGAATTCATTCTAATCACATACTGAGTGTCTAACGGTTTTCATTCCCTGTTGTGAAAGCGCTACCTTGCTCTATTGAAAGGAATTAACCAGCTAAATGTAACCCAGACCCTCCTCTCTGTCCTCCCAGGCAGGGTCTTTTTCTCAACGTCGGAAGAAGAGTTCACATTCTACCAAGCTAGTGACCAGTGTACCCAACTGGGCAGCCGTTTGGCCACAACTGGAGAGCTGTACCTGGCATGGCAGGACGGCATGGATATGTGTCACCCCGGCTGGCTGGCTGACC
This sequence comes from Electrona antarctica, assembly GCF_951216825.1. Lineage (NCBI taxonomy): Eukaryota > Metazoa > Chordata > Actinopteri > Myctophiformes > Myctophidae > Electrona > Electrona antarctica. The sequence goes on from NC_136812.1 coordinate 39,079,537, forward strand.
AGAGTGTCCGCTACCCCATAAACATTGCAACGTCACACTGTGGAGGAGGCACGGTGGGAGTGATAACCATGGACATCGACCCCAACATTACGTCTCGACACAACGCAGTATGTTTTCAAGGTAAATCTTTTAGAGTGAGTTCCATCGACAGACAGCAACTCCCATAATGCACCATCACTAAAATTGGAGAGGAGTTAGTGCCGTCAAGACAAAAAGCAGGGGTCTAGTAACGACATGGAGTCATGTGGATCTTTTGATTGAGCCCATTCATGTAATTTTGACTATTCACCTCTCTCCACCTCCAGAATTGGTAAGGATCCCAATGGAGATGACACTCCGCCCCCTGTTGGGCAGCAGTTTGTCGGTGCCGTGCTACTTCAAGTTAAAAACAGGCGATGACCCCGAGGCCTCGACCATGTCAGCGCTCTCCCACCGTATCAGATGGACTTATGTCTCCAAGAACAAGACCACGCTCATCCTGGAGGCCTTGAACGGCAAAGTTCAGGTGGGGAAGGAGTACAAAGACAGAGTGACCATGGTCAACTATCCAAAGGCTCACACTGACGCCACCATAGAGATCACAGAGGTGCGGTCGAAAGACTCAGGAACGTACCACTGTGAGGTGATTTATGACAACGAGGAAATCTATGACTCTGTGGACATTCAGGTTCAAGGTACGACACCAGTTCACCTTAGTTATGACATTTTTTTAAACCAGCAGTAATTGAGAAGAGTAAATGTATGATCTCTGTCTTCTCTCTCTCTTTCTCAGGTATTGTGTTCCACTACTACACTGACCATTACAGCTTGAGCTTTGAGAAGGCGAAGGCAGCGTGTAATGAGAACAGTGCTTCCATCGCCACCCCTGCTCAGCTCAGGGCTGCTTATCATGATGGCATGGATCAGTGTAGCGCTGGCTGGCTGTCTGACCAGACCGTCAGGTAAGATTTTCAGTCAGACGTTACCAGTTGTTCTGGACATCACACAAAGTCATAATGTGAAGGAAACCCTTCACATTACGCTTGCATTAGTCATACAACTATTTATTCATTCAGTTAATATTGTTTTAAATTTGGGCTTGGAACATTATTTACATCAGGTGGTAACTTTCCATCATGACATTTCCTTCTGGATTGAAAGGGGTGAATAAACAGATCTCCCCAAAAACAATGCCTCACTGAATTATTTTTATATGAGTGAGCATGTTGCTTTGTAAATGTAGCAGAACTTTAAGTTTGTCTGAGGCGTCTTGAAGCAGACACCTAAAAGAAGTACAGTGGATTAAGTTAAATGGAATTATAACAGAAAAATAAGGAATGAAATAGGAATATATTAGGAATTCAATCAACAACAGAAACAGTTGGAACTCACTGGGCCTTGCCTACATCAACCTAAAAATGTCAGTTCCTTAATTGATTCCGGTGTGCTTCACTGCAGGTACCCCCTCCGCGAACCCCGGGAAGGCTGTTGGGGAGATGAAGATGGATCTCCTGGAGTGAAATCATATGGAGAAAAGGATTGCAATGAGACCTTTGATGTTTATTGTTTTGCTGAGAAGATGTCAGGTATGCCACTATTCAGGGATCTCTTCATAGTGGCTTTATTATGCTTAGAATAACAGGTGATTGGGGATTATTGCATTAGGGTAATTCAAACTGTGTGTCATATAAGTTGTCAATGGCAAACTAATAAAAAGTATGGTATCATCCTGACCTATAGTAGGTGGTAAAAGAGAGCGACCTAAAACACTGAAAACACCACATGACGGGCGAGATCTCCGTCATCAGCGGTGAATGGTTGGATTAGACTTGATGTAGATCTCTGTCAACGCCAGGGAATGTGTTCATGTAATTTAATTCATTCTAATCACATACTGAGTGTCTAACGGTTTTCATTCCCTGTTGTGAAAGCGCTACCTTGCTCTATTGAAAGGAATTAACCAGCTAAATGTAACCCAGACCCTCCTCTCTGTCCTCCCAGGCAGGGTCTTTTTCTCCACGTCGGAAGAAGAGTTCACATTCTACCAAGCTTGTGACCAGTGTACCCAACTGGGCAGCCGTTTGGCCACAACTGGAGAGCTGTACCTGGCATGGCAGGACGGCATGGATGTGTGTCAGCCCGGCTGGCTGGCTGACCAGAGTGTCCGTTACCCCATAAACATTGCAACATCACACTGTGGAGAAGGCACGGTGGGAGTGATAACCATGGACATCGACCCCAACATTAAGTCTCGATACAACGCAATATGTTTTCAAGGTAAATATTTTAGAGTGAGTGATGGACAGACTGCAACTCCCATAATGCACCATCACTAAAATTGGAGAGGAGTTAGTGCCGTCAAGACAAAAAGCAGTGGTCTAGTAACGACATGGCGTCATGTGGATCTTTTGATTGAGCCCATTCATGTAATTCGACTATTCACCTCTCTCCACCTCCAGAATTGGTAAGGATCCCAATGGAGATGACACTCCGCCCCCTGCTGGGCAGCAGTTTGTCGGTGCCGTGCTACTTCAAGTTAAAAACAGGCGATGACCCCGAGGCCTCGACCATGTCAGCGCTCTCCCACCGTATCAGATGGACTTATGTCTCCAAGAACAAGGCCACGCTCATCCTGGAGGCCTTGGACGGCAAAGTTCAGGTGGGGAAGGAGTACAAAGACAGAGTGACCATGGTCAACTATCCAAAGGCTCACACTGACGCCACCATAGAGATCACAGAGGTGCGGTCGAAAGACTCAGGAACGTACCACTGTGAGGTGATTTATGACAACGAGGAAATCTATGACTCTGTGGACATTCAGGTTCAAGGTACGACACCAGTTCACCTTAGTTATGACATTTTTTTAAACCAGCAGTAATTGAGAAGAGTAAATGTATGATCTCTGTCTTCTCTCTCTCTTTCTCAGGTATTGTGTTCCACTACTACACTGACCATTACAGCTTGAGCTTTGAGAAGGCGAAGGCAGCGTGTAATGAGAACAGTGCTTCCATCGCCACCCCTGCTCAGCTCAGGGCTGCTTATCATGATGGCATGGATCAGTGTAGCGCTGGCTGGCTGTCTGACCAGACCGTCAGGTAGGATTTTCAGTCAGACGTTACCAGTTGTTCTGGACATCACACAAAGTCATAATTACGCTTGCATTAGTCATACAACTATTTATTCATTCAGTATTCATTCAACTATTTATTCATTCAGTCACAATAAGCTTGTAAAATGTTTACATCAGATGGAAACATGATGCGTGAAGGGGGTGAAGGGGTGAATAAACTGTGATCTCCCCAAAACAATGCCTCACTGAATTATTTTTATGTGAGTGAGCATGTTGCTTTGTAGCAGAACTTTAAGTTCGTCTGAGGCCTCTTGAAGCAGACTCTAAAAGATGTATGGCTCAGTGGTCCAGGCACCTTGGCTGGCAATCCAGTCTGGCAGTGTGCCGCGGGTTCGACTCCCGATCCCGACGGCCTTTACTGCATGTCTTCCCCCCCCATCTCTCTCCCCATTTCCTGTCAGCCTACTGTCTGTCCCTCCATAAAAAATATAAAATAAAGGCGCAAGCCACAAAAAAAAACAACATTAAAAGATGTACAGTGCCTTAAATTAAATGGAATTATAACAGAAAAATCTGGAATAAAATAGCAATATATATTATGATGAGGTTTGGAAGTCAATCAACAACAGAAACAATTGGAACTCACTGGGCCTTGACTACATCACAGAATCTTCACCATATGATGTGGCACAATGAAAATATATACATTTGCTTGTATCAACCTGAAAAAGTCAGTTCCTTAATTGATTCCGGTGTGCTTCACTGCAGGTACCCCCTCCGCGAACCCCGGGAAGGCTGTTGGGGAGATGAAGATGGATCTCCTGGAGTGAAATCATATGGAGAAAAGGATTGCAATGAGACCTTTGATGTTTATTGTTTTGCTGAGAAGATGTCAGGTATGCCACTATTCTGGGATCTTTTCATAGTGGCTTTATTATGCTTTGAATCACAGATGGTTGGGGATTATTGCATTAGGGTAATTCAAACTGTTTGTCATATAAATTGTCAATGGCAAACTAATACAAGGTATGGTATCAATAACCATCCTGTATGTGGTACTATAAACCATTCCCGTTTAAACAGACACCTGGTTATCTGTCATCATCCACGATAAACATACTTGAGTCTCTCTTAGAGGGATTTATAGTGTGATATTGGAATAAGTGTGTGAACTTTAACAAACAATTAAAATAATTACATAATGTGCAGAGAGAACACTGTAGTGCACCAGCATACCAAACAATGAACCTAGCATTTGTCTAAATAACATGCTAACTAAATCACATTCTTAACATTTGTGGTTGAGAAAAACTAATCTATGGAAGAAAAACCTGAGAACAAGCGACCAATGTACTGTATGTCTGTCTGCATAGAATACTAGCATCAATCAAAATGAAAGGTTTTGTACAGTACTTACCATTAATATAATTGAATTCAATCTAATCACATTTTTTTTACTTTTTTATACTTACCATTAAACATTCTTCCACCACTCAGTAAAGACCCATGACGTGAACCGGATGTAAACAAATGCCGCGTAAAGTGACAAGCGATTATATTTTTGATTGAACAAAGCTTGTTTTGACCAAAAACCCAATCTGGGATGAATGCATTTTTCTAAATCTGATAACGTTGAGGCGGATGTAAGGCGAAAATTTCACTTACATTTCATATCCGGTTGTATCTGTTGCTTAGCAACCTAGAACCATTCATACGTTGGCGAAGAGCACGACCTCTGAAAAGACCACATGACGGAGATCTCCGTCATCGGCGGTAAATTGTTTAGAAATTGATTAGACTTTACGTAGATCTTTGTCAACAGCAGTGGATGTGTTGTAATTGAATTCACTCTAATCACAATCACTGAGTGTCTATCTTCTATTCTTCTTTCACCCCCTGTTGTGAAAGCGCTACCTTGCTCAATTGAACGGAATTAACCAGATAAATGTAACCCACACCCTCCTCTCTGTCCTCCCAGGCAGGGTCTTTTTCTCCACATCGGAAACAGAGTTCACCTTCTCCGAAGCTTGTGACCAATGTACCCAACTGGGCAGCCGTTTGGCCACAACTGGAGAGCTGTACCTGGCATGGCAGAACGGTATGCATGTGTGTCAGGCCGGCTGGCTGGCTGACCAGAGTGTCCGCTACCCCATAAACATTGCAACGTCACACTGTGGAGGAGGCACGGTGGGAGTGATAACCATCAGTGACCCCAACACTGAGTCTCGATACAGCGCATGGTGTTTTAAAGGTAAATTATTTTAGAATGAGTTATTGAAGGACTGCAACTCCCATAATGCACCATCAATATCCATCAATCATTGCTGTAGTGTAGCACTTGCCCTAGCCTCAACGACCTTCTAGAATTATTCAAAGGCTAAAATGACTCAAATGTAATTTAGATGGCATGTTATATGGACAGATGCCATATATACTGTGTCTACTGTGTAGTGTCAATGTACAGACTATTTGATTGATTTTGTTCTTGGATATTCTACTGTTCGACTGATGATGGTTTTGGTTTACTTATGATCCTAGATTACTTATACCTTCTGGCGTAGCATTGTGGAATCCATGATCTCGACCACGGTCGAAAAATGATGATGTCAGTCATCTATAAGTTTGCACTATGACATCAGTACGGTTCTAGGGCCTTCCTATCTACCCTGGCTTTGGCCAGACTCATAACGTGGATTCACTGACGCTTCAGTGGAAGCGTCAGTGAATCCACTGGTTATGAGTCTCATAGAATCCACGTTAGAGTCTGGCCAAAGCCAGGCTACCTCCTATCCCCACATCTTACCATTGCTTTCCTACTGGGTCCTCTTCTTGGAAAAGAGCTCATGAATCTTTAGTAATGTTAGACAACGCAGATAAGATCGTCCTGGTTTAGCACAGAGCTGGAGTGAAGATACCAGGTCTAAACTATAGCGTTTCTGTGAATGTTTTCTCCACATGTCTGGCAGAGAAGGCCAGTGACTAGCCTCAGAAACCCAGACTTTAGCCAGTCACTAACATAGCTTTTTTCAGACATCTGTTTGCTGCGTGAGAGCGCATCTCCAACAAGAACAAGGGTCACAAACCCCCATTGTAGGGGCTTTATATCTCGTTAGGACTCATTGATTTACATTTTGCCATTTCAACACAACATCAACCACAGGTAAACATCATTGAACAATGCACAACTGGTCCTTACAATCATGATAATGTGGTGTCTCCAACAGAGGGTGAGGCTGTTGGATGGATGGGCTACCGTGGATGGGCTACCGAACACCTCACCGTACACGGGTGGATGGCCGGGTGGATGGCCTTCCTAGAGGACGATGATGCCATGGACCGTTTGATGTTTGATGATGGTGGTCATGATGGTGGCATCATCGTCCTAGAGGACGATGATGCCTTGATGTTTGATGATGGTGGTCATGATGGTGGTGAGTGGATGGTAAGGATCCCAATGGAGATGACACTCCGCCCCCTGCTGGGCAGCAGTTTGTCGGTGCCGTGCTACTTCAAGTTAAAAACAGGCGATGACCCCGAGGCCTCGACCATGTCAGCGCTCTCCCACCGTATCAGATGGACTTATGTCTCCAAGAACAAGGCCACGCTCATCCTGGAGGCCTTGGACGGCAAAGTTCAGGTGGGGAAGGAGTACAAAGACAGAGTGACCATGGTCAACTATCCAACGGCTCACACTGACGCCACCATAGAGATCACAGAGGTGCGGTCGAAAGACTCAGGAACGTACCACTGTGAGGTGATTTATGACAACGAGGAAATCTATGACTCTGTGGACATTCAGGTTCAAGGTACGACACCAGTTCACCTTAGTTATGACATTTTTTTAAACCAGCAGTAATTGAGAAGAGTAAATGTATGATCTCTGTCTTCTCTCTCTCTTTCTCAGGTATTGTGTTCCACTACTACACTGACCATTACAGCTTGAGCTTTGAGAAGGCGAAGGCAGCGTGTAATGAGAACAGTGCTTCCATCGCCACCCCTGCTCAGCTCAGGGCTGCTTATCATGATGGCATGGATCAGTGTAGCGCTGGCTGGCTGTCTGACCAGACCGTCAGGTAGGATTTTCAGTCAGACGTTACCAGTTGTTCTGGACATCACACAAAGTCATAATGTGAAGGAAACCCTTCACATTACGCTTGCATTAGTCATACAACTATTTATTCATTCAGTTAATATTTTTTCAAATTTGAATATAGGCTTGGAACATTATTTACATCAGGTGGTAACTTTCCATGATGACATTTCCTTCTGGATTGAAAGGGGTGAATAAACTGATCTCCCCAAAAACAATGCCTCACTGAATTATTTTTATATGAGTGAGCATGTTGCTTTGTAAATGTAGCAGAACTTTAAGTTCGTCTGAGGCGTCTTGAAGCAGACACCTAAAAGAAGTACAGTGGATTAAGTTAAATGGAATTATAACAGAAAAATCAGGAATGAAATAGGAATATATTAGGAATTCAATCAACAACAGAAACAGTTGGAACTCACTGGGCCTTGCCTACATCAACCTAAAAATGTCAGTTCCTTAATTGATTCCGGTGTGCTTCACTGCAGGTACCCCCTCCGCGAACCCCGGGAAGGCTGTTGGGGAGGTGAAGATGGATCTCCTGGAGTGAAATCATATGGAGAAAAGGATTCCAATGAGACCTTTGATGTTTATTGTTTTGCTGAGAAGATGTCAGGTATGCCACTATTCAGGGATCTCTTCATAGTGGCTTTATTATGCTTAGAATAACAGGTGATTGGGGATTATTGCATTAGGGTAATTCAAACTGTGTGTCATATAAGTTGTCAATGGCAAACTAATAAAAAGTATGGTATCATCCTGACCTATAGTATGTGGTAAAAGAGAGCGACCTATCATAAAACACTGAAAACACCACATGACGGGCGAGATCTCCGTCATCAGCGGTGAATGGTTGGATTAGACTTGATGTAGATCTTTGTCAACGTCAGGGAATGTGTTCATGTAATTTAATTCATTCTAATCACATACTGAGTGTCTAACGGTTTTCATTCCCTGTTGTGAAAGCGCTACCTGGCTCTATTGAAAGGAATTAACCAGCTAAATGTAACCCAGACCCTCCTCTCTGTCCTCCCAGGCAGGGTCTTTTTCTCAACGTCAGAAGAAGAGTTCACATTCCACCAAGCTAGTGACCAGTGTACCCAACTGGGCAGCCGTTTGGCCACAACTGGAGAGCTGTACCTGGCATGGCAGGACGGCATGGATGTGTGTCAGCCCGGCTGGCTGGCTGACCAGAGTGTCCGCTACCCCATAAACATTGCAACGTCACACTGTGGAGAAGGCACGGTGGGAGTGATAACCATGGACATCGACCCCAACATTAAGTCTCGATACAACGCAATATGTTTTCAAGGTAAATCTTTTAGAGTGAGTGATGGACAGACTGCAACTCCCTAATGCACCATCACTAAAATTGGAGAGGAGTTAGTGCCGTCAAGACAAAAAGCAGTGGTCTAGTAACGACATGGCGTCATGTGGATCTTTTGATTGAGCCCATTCATGTAATTCTGACTATTCACCTCTCTCCACCTCCAGAATTGGTAAGGATCCCAATGGAGATGACACTCCGCCCCGTGCTGGGCAGCAGTTTGTCGGTGCCGTGCTACTTCAAGTTAAAAACAGGCGATGACCCCGAGGCCTCGACCATGTCATCGCTCTCCCACCGTATCAGATGGACTTATGTCTCCAAGAACAAGACCACGCTCATCCTGGAGGCCTTGGACGGCAAAGTTCAGGTGGGGAAGGAGTACAAAGACAGAGTGACCATGGTCAACTATCCAAAGGCTCACACTGACGCCACCATAGAGATCACAGAGGTGCGGTCGAAAGACTCAGGAACGTACCACTGTGAGGTGATTTATAACAACGAGGAAATCTATGACTCTGTGGACATTCAGGTTCAAGGTACGACACCAGTTCACCTTAGTTATGACATTTTTTTAAACCAGCGGTAATTGAGTAGAGTAAATGTATGATCTCTGTCTTCTCTCTCTCTTTCTCAGGTATTGTGTTCCACTACTACACTGACCATTACAGCTTGAGCTTTGAGAAGGCGAAGGCAGCGTGTAATGAGAACAGTGCTTCCATCGCCACCCCTGCTCAGCTCAGGGCTGCTTATCATGATGGCATGGATCAGTGTAGCGCTGGCTGGCTGTCTGACCAGACCGTCAGGTAAGATTTTCAGTCAGACGTTACCAGTTGTTCTGGACATCACACAAAGTCATAATGTGAAGGAAACCCTTCACATTACGCTTGCATTAGTCATACAACTATTTATTCATTCAGTTAATATTGTTTTAAATTTGAATATAGGCTTGGAACATTATTTACATCAGGTGGTAACTTTCCATCATGACATTTCCTTCTGGATTGAAAGGGGTGAATAAACAGATCTCCCCAAAAACAATGCCTCACTGAATTATTTTTATATGAGTGAGCATGTTGCTTTGTAAATGTAGCAGAACTTTAAGTTTGTCTGAGGCGTCTTGAAGCAGACACCTAAAAGAAGTACAGTGGATTAAGTTAAATGGAATTATAACAGAAAAATAAGGAATGAAATAGGAATATATTAGGAATTCAATCAACAACAGAAACAGTTGGAACTCACTGGGCCTTGCCTACATCAACCTAAAAATGTCAGTTCCTTAATTGATTCCGGTGTGCTTCACTGCAGGTACCCCCTCCGCGAACCCCGGGAAGGCTGTTGGGGAGATGAAGATGGATCTCCTGGAGTGAAATCATATGGAGAAAAGGATTCCAATGAGACCTTTGATGTTTATTGTTTTGCTGAGAAGATGTCAGGTATGCCACTATTCAGGGATCTCTTCATAGTGGCTTTATTATGCTTAGAATAACAGGTGATTGGGGATTATTGCCTTAGGGTAATTCAAACTGTGTGTCATATAAGTTGTCAATGGCAAACTAATAAAAAGTATGGTATCATCCTGACCTATAGTATGTGGTAAAAGAGAGCGACCTATCATAAAACACTGAAAACGCCACATGACGGGCGAGATCTCCGTCATCAGCGGTGAACTGTTGGATTAGACTTGATGTAGATCTCTGTCAACGTCAGGGAATGTGTTCATGTAATTGAATTCATTCTAATCACATACTGAGTGTCTAACGGTTTTCATTCCCTGTTGTGAAAGCGCTACCTTGCTCTATTGAAAGGAATTAACCAGCTAAATGTAACCCAGACCCTCCTCTCTGTCCTCCCAGGCAGGGTCTTTTTCTCAACGTCGGAAGAAGAGTTCACATTCTACCAAGCTAGTGACCAGTGTACCCAACTGGGCAGCCGTTTGGCCACAACTGGAGAGCTGTACCTGGCATGGCAGGACGGCATGGATATGTGTCACCCCGGCTGGCTGGCTGACCAGAGTGTCCGCTACCCCATAAACATTGCAACGTCACACTGTGGAGAAGGCACGGTGGGAGTGATAACCATGGACATCGACCCCAACATTACGTCTCGACACAACGCAGTATGTTTTCAAGGTAAATCTTTTAGAGTGAGTTCCATCGACAGACAGCAACTCCCATAATGCACCATCACTAAAATTGGAGAGGAGTTAGTGCCGTCAAGACAAAAAGCAGGGGTCTAGTAACGACATGGAGTCATGTGGATCTTTTGATTGAGCCCATTCATGTAATTTTGACTATTCACCTCTCTCCACCTCCAGAATTGGTAAGGATCCCAATGGAGATGACACTCCGCCCCCTGTTGGGCAGCAGTTTGTCGGTGCCGTGCTACTTCAAGTTAAAAACAGGCGATGACCCCGAGGCCTCGACCATGTCAGCGCTCTCCCACCGTATCAGATGGACTTATGTCTCCAAGAACAAGACCACGCTCATCCTGGAGGCCTTGAACGGCAAAGTTCAGGTGGGGAAGGAGTACAAAGACAGAGTGACCATGGTCAACTATCCAAAGGCTCACACTGACGCCACCATAGAGATCACAGAGGTGCGGTCGAAAGACTCAGGAACGTACCACTGTGAGGTGATTTATGACAACGAGGAAATCTATGACTCTGTGGACATTCAGGTTCAAGGTACGACACCAGTTCACCTTAGTTATGACATTTTTTTAAACCAGCAGTAATTGAGAAGAGTAAATGTATGATCTCTGTCTTCTCTCTCTCTTTCTCAGGTATTGTGTTCCACTACTACACTGACCATTACAGCTTGAGCTTTGAGAAGGCGAAGGCAGCGTGTAATGAGAACAGTGCTTCCATCGCCACCCCTGCTCAGCTCAGGGCTGCTTATCATGATGGCATGGATCAGTGTAGCGCTGGCTGGCTGTCTGACCAGACCGTCAGGTAAGATTTTCAGTCAGACGTTACCAGTTGTTCTGGACATCACACAAAGTCATAATGTGAAGGAAACCCTTCACATTACGCTTGCATTAGTCATACAACTATTTATTCATTCAGTTAATATTGTTTTAAATTTGAATATAGGCTTGGAACATTATTTACATCAGGTGGTAACTTTCCATCATGACATTTCCTTCTGGATTGAAAGGGGTGAATAAACAGATCTCCCCAAAAACAATGCCTCACTGAATTATTTTTATATGAGTGAGCATGTTGCTTTGTAAATGTAGCAGAACTTTAAGTTTGTCTGAGGCGTCTTGAAGCAGACACCTAAAAGAAGTACAGTGGATTAAGTTAAATGGAATTATAACAGAAAAATAAGGAATGAAATAGGAATATATTAGGAATTCAATCAACAACAGAAACAGTTGGAACTCACTGGGCCTTGCCTACATCAACCTAAAAATGTCAGTTCCTTAATTGATTCCGGTGTGCTTCACTGCAGGTACCCCCTCCGCGAACCCCGGGAAGGCTGTTGGGGAGATGAAGATGGATCTCCTGGAGTGAAATCATATGGAGAAAAGGATTCCAATGAGACCTTTGATGTTTATTGTTTTGCTGAGAAGATGTCAGGTATGCCACTATTCAGGGATCTCTTCATAGTGGCTTTATTATGCTTAGAATAACAGGTGATTGGGGATTATTGCCTTAGGGTAATTCAAACTGTGTGTCATATAAGTTGTCAATGGCAAACTAATAAAAAGTATGGTATCATCCTGACCTATAGTATGTGGTAAAAGAGAGCGACCTATCATAAAACACTGAAAACGCCACATGACGGGCGAGATCTCCGTCATCAGCGGTGAACTGTTGGATTAGACTTGATGTAGATCTCTGTCAACGTCAGGGAATGTGTTCATGTAATTGAATTCATTCTAATCACATACTGAGTGTCTAACGGTTTTCATTCCCTGTTGTGAAAGCGCTACCTTGCTCTATTGAAAGGAATTAACCAGCTAAATGTAACCCAGACCCTCCTCTCTGTCCTCCCAGGCAGGGTCTTTTTCTCAACGTCGGAAGAAGAGTTCACATTCTACCAAGCTAGTGACCAGTGTACCCAACTGGGCAGCCGTTTGGCCACAACTGGAGAGCTGTACCTGGCATGGCAGGACGGCATGGATATGTGTCACCCCGGCTGGCTGGCTGACCAGAGTGTCCGCTACCCCATAAACATTGCAACGTCACACTGTGGAGAAGGCACGGTGGGAGTGATAACCATGGACATCGACCCCAACATTACGTCTCGACACAACGCAGTATGTTTTCAAGGTAAATCTTTTAGAGTGAGTTCCATCAACAGACAGCAACTCCCATAATGCACCATCACTAAAATTGGAGAGGAGTTAGTGCCGTCAAGACAAAAAGCAGGGGTCTAGTAACGACATGGAGTCATGTGGATCTTTTGATTGAGCCCATTCATGTAATTTTGACTATTCACCTCTCTCCACCTCCAGAATTGGTAAGGATCCCAATGGAGATGACACTCCGCCCCCTGTTGGGCAGCAGTTTGTCGGTGCCGTGCTACTTCAAGTTAAAAACAGGCGATGACCCCGAGGCCTCGACCATGTCAGCGCTCTCCCACCGTATCAGATGGACTTATGTCTCCAAGAACAAGGCCACGCTCATCCTGGAGGCCTTGAACGGCAAAGTTCAGGTGGGGAAGGAGTACAAAGACAGAGTGACCATGGTCAACTATCCAAAGGCTCACACTGACGCCACCATAGAGATCACAGAGGTGCGGTCGAAAGACTCAGGAACGTACCACTGTGAGGTGATTTATGACAACGAGGAAATCTATGACTCTGTGGACATTCAGGTTCAAGGTACGACACCAGTTCACCTTAGTTATGACATTTTTTTAAACCAGCAGTAATTGAGAAGAGTAAATGTATGATCTCTGTCTTCTCTCTCTCTTTCTCAGGTATTGTGTTCCACTACTACACTGACCATTACAGCTTGAGCTTTGAGAAGGCGAAGGCAGCGTGTAATGAGAACAGTGCTTCCATCGCCACCCCTGCTCAGCTCAGGGCTGCTTATCATGATGGCATGGATCAGTGTAGCGCTGGCTGGCTGTCTGACCAGACCGTCAGGTAGGATTTTCAGTCAGACGTTACCAGTTGTTCTGGACATCACACAAAGTCATAATTACGCTTGCATTAGTCATACAACTATTTATTCATTCAGTATTCATTCAACTATTTATTCATTCAGTCACAATAAGCTTGTAAAATGTTTACATCAGATGGAAACATGATGCGTGAAGGGGGTGAAGGGGTGAATAAACTGTGATCTCCCCAAAACAATGCCTCACTGAATTATTTTTATGTGAGTGAGCATGTTGCTTTGTAGCAGAACTTTAAGTTCGTCTGAGGCCTCTTGAAGCAGACTCTAAAAGATGTATGGCTCAGTGGTCCAGGCACCTTGGCTGGCAATCCAGTCTGGCAGTGTGCCGCGGGTTCGACTCCCGATCCCGACGGCCTTTACTGCATGTCTTCCCCCCCCATCTCTCTCCCCATTTCCTGTCAGCCTACTGTCTGTCCCTCCATAAAAAATATAAAATAAAGGCGCAAGCCACAAAAAAAAACAACATTAAAAGATGTACAGTGCCTTAAATTAAATGGAATTATAACAGAAAAATCTGGAATAAAATAGCAATATATATTATGATGAGGTTTGGAAGTCAATCAACAACAGAAACAATTGGAACTCACTGGGCCTTGACTACATCACAGAATCTTCACCATATGATGTGGCACAATGAAAATATATACATTTGCTTGTATCAACCTGAAAAAGTCAGTTCCTTAATTGATTCCGGTGTGCTTCACTGCAGGTACCCCCTCCGCGAACCCCGGGAAGGCTGTTGGGGAGATGAAGATGGATCTCCTGGAGTGAAATCATATGGAGAAAAGGATTGCAATGAGACCTTTGATGTTTATTGTTTTGCTGAGAAGATGTCAGGTATGCCACTATTCTGGGATCTTTTCATAGTGGCTTTATTATGCTTTGAATCACAGATGGTTGGGGATTATTGCATTAGGGTAATTCAAACTGTTTGTCATATAAATTGTCAATGGCAAACTAATACAAGGTATGGTATCAATAACCATCCTGTATGTGGTACTATAAACCATTCCCGTTTAAACAGACACCTGGTTATCTGTCATCATCCACGATAAACATACTTGAGTCTCTCTTAGAGGGATTTATAGTGTGATATTGGAATAAGTGTGTGAACTTTAACAAACAATTAAAATAATTACATAATGTGCAGAGAGAACACTGTAGTGCACCAGCATACCAAACAATGAACCTAGCATTTGTCTAAATAACATGCTAACTAAATCACATTCTTAACATTTGTGGTTGAGAAAAACTAATCTATGGAAGAAAAACCTGAGAACAAGCGACCAATGTACTGTATGTCTGTCTGCATAGAATACTAGCATCAATCAAAATGAAAGGTTTTGTACAGTACTTACCATTAATATAATTGAATTCAATCTAATCACATTTTTTTTACTTTTTTATACTTACCATTAAACATTCTTCCACCACTCAGTAAAGACCCATGACGTGAACCGGATGTAAACAAATGCCGCGTAAAGTGACAAGCGATTATATTTTTGATTGAACAAAGCTTGTTTTGACCAAAAACCCAATCTGGGATGAATGCATTTTTCTAAATCTGATAACGTTGAGGCGGATGTAAGGCGAAAATTTCACTTACATTTCATATCCGGTTGTATCTGTTGCTTAGCAACCTAGAACCATTCATACGTTGGCGAAGAGCACGACCTCTGAAAAGACCACATGACGGAGATCTCCGTCATCGGCGGTAAATTGTTTAGAAATTGATTAGACTTTACGTAGATCTTTGTCAACAGCAGTGGATGTGTTGTAATTGAATTCACTCTAATCACAATCACTGAGTGTCTATCTTCTATTCTTCTTTCACCCCCTGTTGTGAAAGCGCTACCTTGCTCAATTGAACGGAATTAACCAGATAAATGTAACCCACACCCTCCTCTCTGTCCTCCCAGGCAGGGTCTTTTTCTCCACATCGGAAACAGAGTTCACCTTCTCCGAAGCTTGTGACCAATGTACCCAACTGGGCAGCCGTTTGGCCACAACTGGAGAGCTGTACCTGGCATGGCAGAACGGTATGCATGTGTGTCAGGCCGGCTGGCTGGCTGACCAGAGTGTCCGCTACCCCATAAACATTGCAACGTCACACTGTGGAGGAGGCACGGTGGGAGTGATAACCATCAGTGACCCCAACACTGAGTCTCGATACAGCGCATGGTGTTTTAAAGGTAAATTATTTTAGAATGAGTTATTGAAGGACTGCAACTCCCATAATGCACCATCAATATCCATCAATCATTGCTGTAGTGTAGCACTTGCCCTAGCCTCAACGACCTTCTAGAATTATTCAAAGGCTAAAATGACTCAAATGTAATTTAGATGGCATGTTATATGGACAGATGCCATATATACTGTGTCTACTGTGTAGTGTCAATGTACAGACTATTTGATTGATTTTGTTCTTGGATATTCTACTGTTCGACTGATGATGGTTTTGGTTTACTTATGATCCTAGATTACTTATACCTTCTGGCGTAGCATTGTGGAATCCATGATCTCGACCACGGTCGAAAAATGATGATGTCAGTCATCTATAAGTTTGCACTATGACATCAGTACGGTTCTAGGGCCTTCCTATCTACCCTGGCTTTGGCCAGACTCATAACGTGGATTCACTGACGCTTCAGTGGAAGCGTCAGTGAATCCACTGGTTATGAGTCTCATAGAATCCACGTTAGAGTCTGGCCAAAGCCAGGCTACCTCCTATCCCCACATCTTACCATTGCTTTCCTACTGGGTCCTCTTCTTGGAAAAGAGCTCATGAATCTTTAGTAATGTTAGACAACGCAGATAAGATCGTCCTGGTTTAGCACAGAGCTGGAGTGAAGATACCAGGTCTAAACTATAGCGTTTCTGTGAATGTTTTCTCCACATGTCTGGCAGAGAAGGCCAGTGACTAGCCTCAGAAACCCAGACTTTAGCCAGTCACTAACATAGCTTTTTTCAGACATCTGTTTGCTGCGTGAGAGCGCATCTCCAACAAGAACAAGGGTCACAAACCCCCATTGTAGGGGCTTTATATCTCGTTAGGACTCATTGATTTACATTTTGCCATTTCAACACAACATCAACCACAGGTAAACATCATTGAACAATGCACAACTGGTCCTTACAATCATGATAATGTGGTGTCTCCAACAGAGGGTGAGGCTGTTGGATGGATGGGCTACCGTGGATGGGCTACCGAACACCTCACCGTACACGGGTGGATGGCCGGGTGGATGGCCTTCCTAGAGGACGATGATGCCATGGACCGTTTGATGTTTGATGATGGTGGTCATGATGGTGGCATCATCGTCCTAGAGGACGATGATGCCTTGATGTTTGATGATGGTGGTCATGATGGTGGTGAGTGGATGGTAAGGATCCCAATGGAGATGACACTCCGCCCCCTGCTGGGCAGCAGTTTGTCGGTGCCGTGCTACTTCAAGTTAAAAACAGGCGATGACCCCGAGGCCTCGACCATGTCAGCGCTCTCCCACCGTATCAGATGGACTTATGTCTCCAAGAACAAGGCCACGCTCATCCTGGAGGCCTTGGACGGCAAAGTTCAGGTGGGGAAGGAGTACAAAGACAGAGTGACCATGGTCAACTATCCAACGGCTCACACTGACGCCACCATAGAGATCACAGAGGTGCGGTCGAAAGACTCAGGAACGTACCACTGTGAAGTGATTTATGACAACGAGGAAATCTATGACTCTGTGGACATTCAGGTTCAAGGTACGACACCAGTTCACCTTAGTTATGACATTTTTTTAAACCAGCAGTAATTGAGAAGAGTAAATGTATGATCTCTGTCTTCTCTCTCTCTTTCTCAGGTATTGTGTTCCACTACTACACTGACCATTACAGCTTGAGCTTTGAGAAGGCGAAGGCAGCGTGTAATGAGAACAGTGCTTCCATCGCCACCCCTGCTCAGCTCAGGGCTGCTTATCATGATGGCATGGATCAGTGTAGCGCTGGCTGGCTGTCTGACCAGACCGTCAGGTAGGATTTTCAGTCAGACGTTACCAGTTGTTCTGGACATCACACAAAGTCATAATGTGAAGGAAACCCTTCACATTACGCTTGCATTAGTCATACAACTATTTATTCATTCAGTTAATATTTTTTCAAATTTGAATATAGGCTTGGAACATTATTTACATCAGGTGGTAACTTTCCATGATGACATTTCCTTCTGGATTGAAAGGGGTGAATAAACTGATCTCCCCAAAAACAATGCCTCACTGAATTATTTTTATATGAGTGAGCATGTTGCTTTGTAAATGTAGCAGAACTTTAAGTTCGTCTGAGGCGTCTTGAAGCAGACACCTAAAAGAAGTACAGTGGATTAAGTTAAATGGAATTATAACAGAAAAATCAGGAATGAAATAGGAATATATTAGGAATTCAATCAACAACAGAAACAGTTGGAACTCACTGGGCCTTGCCTACATCAACCTAAAAATGTCAGTTCCTTAATTGATTCCGGTGTGCTTCACTGCAGGTACCCCCTCCGCGAACCCCGGGAAGGCTGTTGGGGAGATGAAGATGGATCTCCTGGAGTGAAATCATATGGAGAAAAGGATTCCAATGAGACATTTGATGTTTATTGTTTTGCTGAGAAGATGTCAGGTATGCCACTATTCAGGGATCTCTTCATAGTGGCTTTATTATGCTTAGAATAACAGGTGATTGGGGATTATTGCATTAGGGTAATTCAAACTGTGTGTCATATAAGTTGTCAATGGCAAACTAATAAAAAGTATGGTATCATCCTGACCTATAGTATGTGGTAAAAGAGAGCGACCTATCATAAAACACTGAAAACACCACATGACGGGCGAGATCTCCGTCATCAGCGGTGAATGGTTGGATTAGACTTGATGTAGATCTTTGTCAACGTCAGGGAATGTGTTCATGTAATTTAATTCATTCTAATCACATACTGAGTGTCTAACGGTTTTCATTCCCTGTTGTGAAAGCGCTACCTGGCTCTATTGAAAGGAATTAACCAGCTAAATGTAACCCAGACCCTCCTCTCTGTCCTCCCAGGCAGGGTCTTTTTCTCAACGTCAGAAGAAGAGTTCACATTCCACCAAGCTAGTGACCAGTGTACCCAACTGGGCAGCCGTTTGGCCACAACTGGAGAGCTGTACCTGGCATGGCAGGACGGCATGGATGTGTGTCAGCCCGGCTGGCTGGCTGACCAGAGTGTCCGCTACCCCATAAACATTGCAACGTCACACTGTGGAGAAGGCACGGTGGGAGTGATAACCATGGACATCGACCCCAACATTAAGTCTCGATACAACGCAATATGTTTTCAAGGTAAATCTTTTAGAGTGAGTGATGGAAAGACTGCAACTCCCTAATGCACCATCACTAAAATTGGAGAGGAGTTAGTGCCGTCAAGACAAAAAGCAGTGGTCTAGGGCGTCATGTGGATCTTTTGATTGAGCCCATTCATGTAATTCTGACTATTCACCTCTCTCCACCTCCAGAATTGGTAAGGATCCCAATGGAGATGACACTCCGCCCTGTGCTGGGCAGCAGTTTGTCGGTGCCGTGCTACTTCAAGTTAAAAACAGGCGATGACCCCGAGGCCTCGACCATGTCATCGCTCTCCCACCGTATCAGATGGACTTATGTCTCCAAGAACAAGACCACGCTCATCCTGGAGGCCTTGGACGGCAAAGTTCAGGTGGGGAAGGAGTACAAAGACAGAGTGACCATGGTCAACTATCCAAAGGCTCACACTGACGCCACCATAGAGATCACAGAGGTGCGGTCGAAAGACTCAGGAACGTACCACTGTGAGGTGATTTATAACAACGAGGAAATCTATGACTCTGTGGACATTCAGGTTCAAGGTACGACACCAGTTCACCTTAGTTATGACATTTTTTTAAACCAGCGGTAATTGAGTAGAGTAAATGTATGATCTCTGTCTTCTCTCTCTCTTTCTCAGGTATTGTGTTCCACTACTACACTGACCATTACAGCTTGAGCTTTGAGAAGGCGAAGGCAGCGTGTAATGAGAACAGTGCTTCCATCGCCACCCCTGCTCAGCTCAGGGCTGCTTATCATGATGGCATGGATCAGTGTAGCGCTGGCTGGCTGTCTGACCAGACCGTCAGGTAGCATTTTCAGTCAGACGTTACCAGTTGTTCTGGACATCACACAAAGTCATAATGTGAAGGAAACCCTTCACATTACGCTTGCATTAGTCATACAACTATTTATTCATTCAGTTCATATTTTTTTAAATTTGAATATAGGCTTGGAACATTATTTACATCAGGTGGTAACTTTCCATGATGACATTTCCTTCTGGATTGTAAGGGGTGAATAAACTGATCTCCCCAAAAACAATCCCTCACTGAATTATTTTTATATGAGTGAGCATGTTGCTTTGTAAATGTAGCAGAACTTTAAGTTCGTCTGAGGTGTCTTGAAGCAGACACCTAAAAGAAGTACAGTAGATTAAGTTAAATGGAATTATAACAGAAAAATCAGGAATGAAATAGGAATATATTAGGAATTCAATCAACAACAGAAACAGTTGGAACTCACTGGGCCTTGCCTACATCAACCTAAAAATGTCAGTTCCTTAATTGATTCCTGTGTGCTTCACTGCAGGTTCCCCCTCCGCGAATCCCGGGAAGGCTGTTGGGGAGGTGGATCTCCTGGAGTGAAATCATATGGAGAAAAGGATTCCAATGAGACCTTTGATGTTTATTGTTTTGCTGAGAAGATGTCAGGTATGCCACTATTCAGGGATCTCTTCATAGTGGCTTTAGTATGCTTAGAATAACAGGTGATTGGGGATTATTGCATTAGGGTAATTCAAACTGTGTGTCATATAAGTTGTCAATGGCAAAACTAATAAAAAGTATGGTATCATCCTGACCTATAGTAGGTGGTAAAAGAGAGCGACCTAAAACACTGAAAACACCACATGACGGGCGAGATCTCCGTCATCAGCGGTGAATGGTTGGATTAGACTTGATGTAGATCTCTGTCAACGTCAGGGAATGTGTTCATGTAATTGAATTAATTCTAATCACATACTGAGTGTTTAACGGTTTTCATTCCCTGTTGTGAAAGCGCTACCTTGCTCTATTGAAAGGAATTAACCAGCTAAATGTAACCTCCTCCTCTCTGTCCTCCCAGGCAGGGTCTTTTTCTCCACGTCGGAAGAAAAGTTCATATTCTACCAAGCTAGTGACCAGTGTACCCAACTGGGCAGCCGTTTGGCCACAACTGGAGAGCTGTACCTGGCATGGCAGGATGGCATGGATGTGTGTCAGCCCGGCTGGCTGGCTGACCAGAGTGTCCGCTACCCCATAAACATTGCAACGTCACACTGTGGAGGAGGCACGGTGGGAGTGATAACCATGGACATCGACCCCAACATTAAGTCTCGACACAACGCAGTATGTTTTCAAGGTAAATCTTTTAGAGTGAGTGATTGAAAGACTGCAACTCCCATAATGCACCATCACTAAAATTGGAGAGGAGTTAGTGCTGTGAAGACAAAAAGCCGGGGTCTAGTAACGACATGGCTTCATGTGGATCTCTTGATTGATCCCATTCATGTAATTCTGACTATTCACCTCTCTCCACCTCCAGAATTGGTAAGGATCCCAATGGAGATGACACTCCGCCCCCTGCTGGGCAGCAGTTTGTCGGTGCCGTGCTACTTCAAGTTAAAAACAGGCGATGACCCCGAGGCCTCGACCATGTCAGCGCTCTCCCACCGTATCAGATGGACTTATGTCTCCAAGAACAAGGCCACGCTCATCCTGGAGGCCTTGGACGGCAAAGTTCAGGTGGAGAAGGAGTACAAAGACCGAGTGACCATGGTCAACTATCCAAAGGCTCACACTGACGCCACCATAGAGATCACAGAGGTGCGGTCGAGAGACTCAGGAACGTACCACTGTGAGGTGATGTATGACAACGAGGAAATCTATGACTCTGTGGACATTCAGGTTCAAGGTACGACACCAGTTCACCTTAGTTATGACTTTTTTTTAAAACCAGCAGTAATTGAGAAGAGTAAATATATGATCTCTGTCTTGTCTTCTCTCTCTCTTTCTCAGGTATTGTGTTCCACTACTACACTGACCGTTACAGCTTGAGCTTTGAGAAGGCGAAGGCAGCGTGTAATGAGAACAGTGCTTCCATCGCCACCCCTGCTCAGCTCAGGGCTGCTTATCATGATGGGATGGATCAGTGTAGCGCTGGCTGGCTGTCTGACCAGACCGTCAGGTAGGATTTTCAGTCAGACTTTACCAGTTGTTCTGGACATCACACAAAGTCATAATGTGAAGGAAACTCTTCACATTACTCTTGCATTAGTCATGAGTGCTTTGTAAATGTAGCAGAACTTTAAGTTCGTCTGAGGTGTCTTGAAGCAGACACATAAAAGAAGTACAGTGGATTAAGTTAAATGGAATTATAACAGAAAAATCTGAAATGAAATAGAAAAATATTAGGAATTCAATCAACAACAGAAACAGTTGGAACTCACTGGGCCTTGCCTACATCAACCTAAAAATGTCAGTTCCTTAATTGATTCCTGTGTGCTTCACTGCAGGTACCCCCTCCGCGAACCCCGGGAAGGCTGTTGGGGAGATGGATCTCCTGGAGTGAAATCATATGGAGAAAAGGATTGCAATGAGACCTTTGATGTTTATTGTTTTGCTGAGAAGATGTCAGGTATGCCACTATTCGGGGATCTCTTCATAGTGGCTTTATTATGCTTAGAATAACAGGTGATTGGGGATTATTGTAATAGGGTAATTCAAACTGTGTGTCATATGAATTGTCAATGGCAAACTAATAAAAAGTATGGTATCATCCTGACCTATAGTATGTGGTAAAAGAGAGCGACCTATCATAAAACACTGAAAACACCACATGACGGGCGAGATCTCCGTCATCAGCGGTGAATGGTTGGATTAGACTTGATGTAGATCTCTGTCAACGTCAGGGAATGTGTTCATGTAATTGAATTCATTCTAATCACATACTGAGTGTCTAACGGTTTTCATTCCCTGTTGTGAAAGCGCTACCTTGCTCTATTGAAAGGAATTAACAAACTAAATGTAACCCAGACCCTCCTCTCTGTCCTCCCAGGCAGGGTCTTTTTCTCCACGTCGGAAGAAGAGTTCACATTCTACCAAGCTTGTGACCAGTGTACCCAACTGGGCAGCCGTTTGGCCACAACTGGAGAGCTGTACCTGGCATGGCAGGACGGCATGGATGTGTGTCAGCCCGGCTGGCTGGCTGACCAGAGTGTCCGCTACCCCATAAACATTGCAACGTCACACTGTGGAGGAGGCACGGTGGGAGTGATAACCATGGACATCGACCCCAACATTAAGTCTCGACACAACGCAGTATGTTTTCAAGGTAAATCTTTTAGAGTGAGTGATGGACAGACTGCAACTCCCATAATGTACCATCACTAAAATTGGAGAGGAGTTAGTGCCGTCAAGACAAAAAGACATTCATGTAATTCTGACTATTCACCTCTCTCCACCTCCAGAATTGGTAAGCATCCCAATGGAGATGACACTCCGCCCCCTGCTGGGCAGCAGTTTGTCGGTGCCGTGCTACTTCAAATTAAAAACAGGCGATGACTCCGAGGCCTCGACCATGTCAGCGCTCTCCCACCGTATCAGATGGACTTATGTCTCCAAGAACAAGGCCACGCTCATCCTGGAGGCCTTTGACGGCAAAGTTCAGGTGGAGAAGGAGTACAAAGACAGAGTGAACATGGTCAACTACCCAACGGCTCACACTGACGCCACCATAGAGATCACAGAGGTGCGGTCGAAAGACTCAGGAACGTACCACTGTGAGGTGATGTATGACAACGAGGAAATCTATGACTCTGTGGACATTCAGGTTCAAGGTACGACACCAGTTCACCTTAGTTATGACTAACTAAAACAGAAGTAATTGAGAGGAAATGTATGATCTCTGTCTTCTCTCTCTCTCTCTGTCTCTCTCTCTCTCTCTCTCTCTCTCTCTCTCACTCAGGTATTGTGTTCCACTACTACACTGACCATTACACCCTAAACTTTGAGAAGGCGAAGGCAGCGTGTTTTGAGAATATTGCTTCCATCGCCACCCCTGCTCAGCTCAGGGCTGCTTATCATGATGGCATGGATCAGTGTAACGCTGGCTGGCTGTCTGACCAGACCGTCAGGTAGGATTTTCAGTCAGACTTAAGACTGATCTGGACAGTTCTGGGTGGCCCTCAATAACATTTTGCCGACTGTAACGGTCTGATTCTAAAGTTCAGAATTCACAAGAGGTTCTATTCTGCATGCTTGTTGAGTACCCCTGTCTCCTTCACACTGACAAGACAAGTAAGACACACGAACGCGGGAAGCGAACGCAGCTCGTAAATTGCAAAAACAACAATTAGAATAAATTACGGTTTTTTTAAGTTCTCTTTTTTGTGTTTAAGATTTTTTTTAAGTTCATTTTTTTTTAAGTTAAGTTTTTTAAGTTAAGTTTTTTTTAAGTTTTTCCTTTTAAAGTTTTTCCTTTTTAAGTTTTTTTTTTAAGTTAAGTTTTTTTTAAGTTAAGTTTTGTGTGTGCGTGTGTGCGTTAAGTTTTTTTTAAGTTAAGTTTTGTGTTTGTGTCTGCGTGCGTGCGTGCGTGTGTGCGTGCGTGCGTGCATGTGTGTGTTTTTGTGTGTGATACAGCTGCGCCCTCTGGTGGTGGGCGGGTGGTGTTACAGCGTGACACACACACACACACAGACACACAGACGTGATCTGCTGGGTCTCATAGTAAATGCTCACTGCGTTCGCAATGAGAATGTCCTTAATGTTGGTGTCCGTGTTTTTGAGAGCTGTTATCTCCTCAGTCATAAATCAAAATGATGCGTGCACGTTCAACATACATACATAGGTTGGCTGTGGCACTGGTATACATTTGTGCGTGTGTGTGTGTGTGTGACACTGTGTGTGTGTGTGTGTGTGTGTGTGTGTGTGTGTGTGTGACACTGTGTGTGTGTGTGTGTGTGTGTGTGTGTGTGTGTGTGTGCGCACGCACGCACGCACACACGCACGCACGCACGCACGCACGCGCGCGCGCGCGTGCGTGCGTGCGTGCGTGAGAATTGGGAGGGAGGGGGCGATTCTGAGGCGATTCTGAGGCAGTCTTAAGCCAAAGGGGCTCATAGGGATCCGGCCCTGCACTTCCTTTTGGATTCAAAATGGATGAATAAACTGATCTCCCCCCAAAAATGCCTCACTCACTGAGTGATTTTTATGCTTCAGTAAACATTTGCTTTGTAAATGTAGCAGAGGTTTAAGCCAGGTTGTCTGAGGCATCTTATGTCTGCATACCAAGCAGACACATCCAAACACAATTTCAAATTAGACCTACTAGAAGACGTACAGTGCCTTAAGTTAGTGAATTATAACGAGAATATAAATCAAGAATTCAACCAACAACAGACATAATTGGAACTCACTGAAGGTTCTTGAATACTTTCCAGAACCTTCAACATATGACACACAATAAAATATATACATTTCCTTGTATCGACCTACACATGTCTTCACTGCAGGTACCCCCTCCGCGAACCCCGGGAAGGCTGTTGGGGAGATGAAGACGGATCTCCTGGAGTGAAATCATATGGGAAAAAAAATCCTAATGATAAGTTTGATGTGTACTGTTTTGCTGAGAAGATATCAGGTACACCACTATGCTGGGAACTATTCACATTTCCTTTAATATGCTTGAAATGACAGATGGGTGGGTATTATTTCTTTGGGATAATTCAGGCTGTGTCATGTAAGTTGTCAATGACAGAAAAGTATAAAATGTAATGTATGGTACAGTATCATCCTACAATATTTGGTAAACCATACACATGGTTATCATTCTGAAACCCATCACAAACTTACTTCAGTCTTTCAGATTGTAGGCAGCCGCACTTAGCAAATGCTCTTACCCAGAGAAACTTAATTACAAGTGTGAGATTGGAATACGCAGAGTAAGCATGAATTCTAGTCAACAAACAAAAGTAATCAATCACATAGAGGGTAAACAGTAAACAGTGTAGTGCTTCAAATAAACTAGGATAATGGGTAAAGAATGAACCTTGCATCTGTCTAAATTACATGCTATCTAAATCCAGTGTTGGGCAAGTTACTTTAAAATTGAATACATTACTTTTTTCTTATTAATACCACCCAAGGCACAAACTGTTAAACCTCTCACAACGCCCGCAGAAGGGCAAGGGGGCCTACCGCAGTATCAAGAGCAGCACCCACCACCAAACGAAGGAACCGTTTCCACCCGTCAGATTGCTGAAACATGGCATGACTGTCATCAGAACGCTGAGCCAAGGCATAAGCCTTGTTCAGCAGCCTGATGGCAGGTGATGTCGTTAGGCTGGCTTTAGACCTGCTCTTCCTGAACCTACTGTGGATTATACCAGGGACTAGTTGACTTTTTATTTTTAGCTCTTCCTTGAACCACCCGTGGACTATACCATGGAGCTATGCTACTCTCAACTTCCTGCGCTCGCATGAAATGCAGACCAGCCTCTCGACTGTAGCGAAAATAAATAGAACGTTTTCGCTACTCACCAATACAAAGTCGGCTTGTGTGATTAGCAAGCCTACTTTCCGTGGGGGTTATTTCATGATCAATAAAGAGATCAATCAATCGTAATCAATGAGATTTAACACGAAACAGAACCGTAGTAACCGTAGGATTAAATTAATCGTCTATAGCCTGCCAGAACCGTAGCCTACGTTGTCCAGTTTATATTCTTTAATCCATGTTTTGATCCGATCAAATTCTTAGCTGCCGCCCGTTAGCATAACAGTCAAAGTGGGACAGTGGCCGCGGCCATTTTGAAGATGCGCGCATCCACTTGCACTCTATGTGCTGCTTTCAATGGCCTGTATCTCCAAATCGTCGCAATGAATGTCGTTTCTGGTGAAAACAAGGTTTTTCAACGGCCTACAGCAGGCACTGTGATACTCGCGGTCGGGTTTTTCCACCACCGACCGAGAGAACAACAACCACACACAGCATTTTGTCATTGTAACATCCGGTTAAGGATATTTGGCTCTTCAAAATAAGGGTTAAGGATTAATCTTGGCGGCCAGACGGTTAATTCAATCTACTGACATACTGAGTCTCTCTCTTCTTTCCCTTCCTGTTCTGACACTAGAGCACTAGAGCACTACCCTGCTCTATTGAAAACATTTAACCATTAAAATGTAATTCAAACCAGCCTGCTTTCTGTCTTCCCAGGTAGAATCTTTTTCTCCACATCGAATGAAGGGTTCACCTTCTACGAAGCTGAAGACTATTGTATCAACATGGGCGGCTATTTGGCCTCAACTGGAGAGCTGTACCTGGCATGGCAGGGCGGTATGGATGTGTGTCAGGCCGGCTGGCTGGCTGACCGGAGTGTCCGCTACCCCATAAACACTGCAAGGTCACACTGTGGAGGAGGCACGGTGGGAGTGATAACCATGGATGTGGACCCCAACATTGGGTCGCGATACAACGCATGGTGTTTTCAAGGTAAATCTTTTAGAGTGAATGAAAGACTGAAACTCCCATAATGCAACATCGTTAAAGTTGTGATGGAGTTAGGGCCATCAAGACAGGGTCTAATAACGTCATGGCTTCATGTGGATCTGGGATGTAATGTGGTCAGTCTAGCGAGCAAGTTTCATTGAAATGAGTAGGGTAGGGAATCTCTGGGCAGTATTATGCGTGTCTTAAGTACCAGGTCTTATTACTTAACTTAAGACCTGGATCAATGCCATTTGGCCACTCAGAATAGCCAAATGGCATTGACCACGCCTCCAGGTCTTAAATTAAGTCATAAGACCTGGTACTTAAGACACACATAATACTGCCCTCTGCCTCTTCCAGCCCTTATATAGCTCTATGGTGGAAACAGATCTGCACTGCATCAATGTTACGTAACATCATTGGATGTTACTTCCTGTATTCCCGCTTAGACCCAATCTCTTGATTGAGCCCATTTATTTTATTGTCACTATATTCACCTCTCTCCACCTCCAGAATTGGTAAGCATCCCAGTGGAGGTGACACTCCGCCCCCTGCTGGGCAGCAGTTTGTCGGTGCCGTGCTCCTTAAAGTTAAAAAGAGGCAATGACCCAGAGGCCCCGACCATGGTCAGGTGGACCTTAATCACAGAGAACAAAATCACGCTCATCCTGGAGGCCTTGGACGGCACAATAAATGTGGAGAGGGAGTACGAAGGCCGAGTGACCATGGTCAACTACCCAACGTCTCCTACTGATGCCACCATGGAGATCACAGAGGTGCGGTCAAAAGACTCAGGAACGTACCGCTGTGAGGTGATGTATGACAACGAGGAAATCTATGACTCTGTGGACATTCAGGTTCAAGGTACGACAAGTTGTGACATTTTTTTAAACCAGCAGTAATTGAGAAGAGTAAATGTATGATCTCTGTCTTCTCTCTCTCTTTCTCAGGTATTGTGTTCCACTACTACACTGACCATTACAGCTTGAGCTTTGAGAAGGCGAAGGCAGCGTGTAATGAGAACAGTGCTTCCATCGCCACCCCTGCTCAGCTCAGGGCTGCTTATCATGATGGCATGGATCAGTGTAGCGCTGGCTGGCTGTCTGACCAGACCGTCAGGTAGGATTTTCAGTCAGACGTTACCAGTTGTTCTGGACATCACACAAAGTCATAATTACGCTTGCATTAGTCATACAACTATTTATTCATTCAGTATTCATTCAACTATTTATTCATTCAGTCACAATAAGCTTGTAAAATGTTTACATCAGATGGAAACATGATGCGTGAAGGGGGTGAAGGGGGTGAATAAACTGTGATCTCCCCAAAACAATGCCTCACTGAATTATTTTTATGTGAGTGAGCATGTTGCTTTGTAGCAGAACTTTAAGTTCGTCTGAGGCCTCTTGAAGCAGACTCTAAAAGATGTATGGCTCAGTGGTCCAGGCACCTTGGCTGGCAATCCAGTCTGGCAGTGTGCCGCGGGTTCGACTCCCGATCCCGACGGCCTTTACTGCATGTCTTCCCCCCCCATCTCTCTCCCCATTTCCTGTCAGCCTACTGTCTGTCCCTCCATAAAAAATATAAAATAAAGGCGAAAGCCACAAAAAAAAAAAACATTAAAAGATGTACAGTGCCTTAAATTACATGGAATTATAACAGAAAAATCTGGAATAAAATAGCAATATATATTATGATGAGGTTTGGAAGTCAATCAACAACAGAAACAATTGGAACTCACTGGGCCTTGACTACATCACAGAATCTTCACCATATGATGTGGCACAATGAAAATATATACATTTGCTTGTATCAACCTGAAAAAGTCAGTTCCTTAAATGATTTCGGTGTGCTTCACTGCAGGTACCCCCTCCGCGAACCCCGGGAAGGCTGTTGGGGAGATGAAGATGGATCTCCTGGAGTGAAATCATATGGAGAAAAGGATTGCAATGAGACCTTTGATGTTTATTGTTTTGCTGAGAAGATGTCAGGTATGCCACTATTCTGGGATCTTTTCATAGTGGCTTTATTATGCTTTGAATCACAGATGGTTGGGGATTATTGCATTAGGGTAATTCAAACTGTTTGTCATATAAGTTGTCAATGGCAAACTAATACAAGGTATGGTATCAATAACCATCCTGTATGTGGTACTATAAAACATTCCCGTTTAAACACCTGGTTATCTGTCATCATCCATGATAAACATACTTGAGTCTCTCTTAAGGCTCATACATAGTCTGGATTTTCGGTGGTTAGGTGACCACCGAACTACAACATGACGTCACGAGCCGCGGTGAAGAGCAAACCACCGCCATCGCTCCAGCCCTTCTCTCTGTTTTTACTCACCACCGCTCAACGTTATTTCAGCTCCGGTGGTCAGCTTACCACCGGAGCGGTGGTCAGCTCACCACCGGAGCGGTGGTCAACTCACCACCGGAGCGGTGGTCACCTCACCACCGAAAATCCAGACTATGAATAGGCCTTTAGAGGGACTTATAGTGTGATATTGGAATAAGTGCGTGAACTTTAACAAACAAATTAAAATAATTACATAATGTGCAGAGAGAACACTGCAGTGCACCAGCATACCAAACAATGAACCTAGAATTTGTCTAAATAACATGCTATCCAAATCACATTCTTAACATTTGTGGTTGAGAAAAACTAATCTATGGAAGAAAAACCTGAGAACAAGCGACCAATGTACTGTATGTCTGCATAGAATACTAGCATCAATCAAAATGAAAGGTTTTGTACAGTACTTACCATTAATATAATTTAATTAAATCTAATCACATTTTTTTTACTTTTTTATACTTAAGAGAGGGAACCCGCACACTCATATGCTCCAAAAGATACATTTATTGACGACGTTTCGAGCCAAGGCTCTTCATCTGGTCAAACTCAAGTTGTCAGTGAACCAACACAACATCATTAAATACAGTGTTACACATTTCTCAAATCCACAACAGTGGAATAAGCAAAAAGGACATCATGATTATTATAGAATCTAAGAGTGATTCACATAATCAGGTATTATTAATTAG
Source organism: Electrona antarctica (assembly GCF_951216825.1). NCBI lineage: Eukaryota > Metazoa > Chordata > Actinopteri > Myctophiformes > Myctophidae > Electrona > Electrona antarctica. The sequence goes on from NC_136812.1 coordinate 39,109,768, forward strand.
GCAACAATTCAAATATATACAGCATACAATAAAGAAATTACAAAAAATGGCTGATGGGGAAGTCCTCGTTCATTCCCTTTGGGGACATTGTATTTAGAGTGTAAATCCAAAAGGATTCGCGTTGTAGTAATAATCTATTCAGATCACCTCCTCGCCTGGGGCATTTTACATGTTCAATACCCTGATATCTCAAAGTGGCCACAGTGTGTTTTGCGGACAGAAAGTGCATAGCAACCGGGCTTTTTGGATCTTGGTTGCGAATGCTGCTTCTATGCTCGGACATGCGTGTCTTTAACGCCCTGTTGGTCTTGCCAACATATCCAAGACCACATGGGCATTTGAGCAAGTATATCACATTTTTAGTTGTGCATGTTATAGTGCCCTTGATGTCAACGTTTTTTCCCGTTAGTGGGTGCGTAAACGTCTGGCTCTTCGTGGTGAAGTTGCACTGTGTGCACCGGCCGCATTTATAATTGCCATCAGGGATTTGAGTCAAAAAAGAGGATTCTGGCGAAATAGGAGTGAGATCTGATTTAACAACAGTTTGTCTAATATTGGGAGGACGTTTATAAACAACCCTAGGTGTTTCTTTAAAAGTATTGGCCAGTTTGGGGTCGCTGCTGAGGATGTACCAATGTTTTTTTATGAGAAATGTGTAACACTGTATTTAATGATATTTCATTAATTGATCTAATGACCTGTTGTGTTGGTTCCACTGGTTTCACTGACAACTTGAGTTTGACCAGATGAAGAGCCTTGGCTCGAAACGTCGTCAATAAATGTATCTTTTGGAGCATATGAGTGTGCGGGTTCCCTCTCTTTTTCATATGTTATTTTTCGAACCCAGCACCTCCACAAAGTGATGTGCGTATTTTACTATAGTTACTTTTTTATACTTACCATTAAACATTCTTCCACCACTCAGTAAAGACCTGTGACGTGAACCGGATGTAAACAAATGCCGCGTAAAGTGACAAGCGATTATATTTTTGATTGAACAAAGCTTGTTTTGACCAAAAACCCAATCTGGGAAAAGAATCAGAGATTAATGCATTTTTCTAAATCTGATAACGTTGAGGCGGATGTCAGGCGAAAATTTCACTTACATTTCATATCCGGTTGTATTTGTTGCTTAGCAACCTAGAACCATTCATACGTTGGCGAAGAGCGCGACCTCTCATAAAACACTGAAAAGACCACATGACGGAGATCTCCGTCATCGTAGATCTTTGTCAACAGCAGCGAATGTGTTAATGTAATTCAATTCACTCTAATCACAATCACTGAGTGTCTATCTTCTATTCTTCTTTCACCCCCTGTTGTGAAAGCGCTACCTTGCTCTATTGAACGGAATTAACCAGATAAATGTAACCCACACCCTCCTCTCTGTCCTCCCAGGCAGGGTCTTTTTCTCCACATCGGAAACAGAGTTCACCTTCTCCGAAGCTTGTGACCAATGTACCCAACTGGGCAGCCGTTTGGCCACAACTGGAGAGCTGTACCTGGCATGGCAGAACGGTATGCATGTGTGTCAGGCCGGCTGGCTGGCTGACCAGAGTGTCCGCTACCCCATAAACATTGCAACGTCACACTGTGGAGGAGGCACGGTGGGAGTGATAACCATCAGTGACCCCAACACTGAGTCTCGATACAGCGCATGGTGTTTTAAAGGTAAATTATTTTAGAATGAGTTATTGAAGGACTGCAACTCCCATAATGCACCATCAATATCCATCAATCATTGCTGTAGTGTAGCACTTGCCCTAGCCTCAACGACCTTCTAGAATTATTCAAAGGCTAAAATGACTCAAATGTAATTTAGATGGCATGTTATATGGACAGATGCCATATATACTGTGTCTACTGTGTAGTGTCAATGTACAGACTATTTGATTGATTTTGTTCTTGGATATTCTACTGTTCGACTGATGATGGTTTTGGTTTACTTATGATCCTAGATTACTTATAACCTTCTGGCGTAGCATTGTGGAATCCATGATCTCGACCACGGTCGAAAAATGATGATGTCAGTCATCTATAAGTTTGCACTATGACATCAGTACGGTTCTAGGGCCTTCCTATCTACCCTGGCTTTGGCCAGACTCATAACGTGGATTCACTGACGCTTCAGTGGAAGCGTCAGTGAATCCACTGGTTATGAGTCTCATAGAATCCACGTTAGAGTCTGGCCAAAGCCAGGCTACCTCCTATCCCCACATCTTACCATTGCTTTCCTACTGGGTCCTCTTCTTGGAAAAGAGCTCATGAATCTTTAGTAATGTTAGACAACGCAGATAAGATCGTCCTGGTTTAGCACAGAGCTGGAGTGAAGATACCAGGTCTAAACTATAGCGTTTCTGTGAATGTTTTCTCCACGTGTCTGGCAGAGAAGGCCAGTGACTAGCCTCAGAAACCCAGACTTTAGCCAGTCACTAACATAGCTTTTTTCAGACATCTGTTTGCTGCGTGAGAGCGCATCTCCAACAAGAACAAGGGTCACAAACCCCCATTGTAGGGGCTTTATATCTCGTTAGGACTCATTGATTTACATTTTGCCATTTCAACACAACATCAACCACAGGTAAACATCATTGAACAATGCACAACTGGTCCTTACAATCATGATAATGTGGTGTCTCCAACAGAGGGTGAGGCTGTTGGATGGATGGGCTACCGTGGATGGGCTACCGAACTCCTCCCCGTACACGGGTGGATGGCCGGGTGGATGGCCTTCCTAGAGGACGATGATGCCATGGACCGTTTGATGTTTGATGATGGTGGTCATGATGGTGGCATCATCGTCCTAGAGGACGATGATGCCTTGATGTTTGATGATGGTGGTCATGATGGTGGTGAGTGGATGGTTACTTATTTTCATATTACTAGACTTTTTTGTATTCTTCTTCTCTTCTGGAATAAAGAATGGAATGTATTATTGTCTACACCGGAGTATGTTTTGCACTCCGTCCGTGTGTGTGTGTGTGTGTGTGTGTGTGTGTGTGTGTGTGTGTGTGTGTGTGTGTGTGTGTGTGTGTGTGTGTGTGTGTGTGTGTGTGTGTGTGTGTGTGTGTGTGTGTGTGTGTGTGTGTGTGTGTGTGTGCGTGCGTGCGTGCGTGCGTGCGTGCGTGCGTGCGTGCGTGCGTGCGTGCGTGCGTGCGTGCGTGCGTGCGTGCCAACTTTTCCAGAACGGCCTGTTATAGCGCCACCAGGAGGACTTTGGAAAAACATTTTTTTTATTGTACTCCTCCAGATTCCGTCCAAAAATCCTGCAAATCGTTACATACTATCTCTATAGTCATGTGTTCAAGATGGATCTGTCCGATATTTCATATTCCATCCTAATTGGCTAACATTGGCTTTCAAAGTTTGCAGGATTGGCCCGTTTTGAACAAAAAGCCTCAAATCATGAACGCAGTGTACAATTTACGTGAAATCTTTCACAGACTTTCCTACTAGGCTGAGGAATATATCCCACCCTTTTCACATTGGCTTGTTATAGTGCCACCAATAGGTGGATTTTTGCAAAACACATTTTTGGAACAAAATGCCTGAAATCATCCAATTGCCATCCAAGGCGTAAGAAGAAATGGCACCCTTTTCACATTGGCCTATTATAGCGCGTGTGTGTGTATTAGGCATGTAACGGTATACCGTATTTCAGTATTACCATTGCATAAACAGCCACGATATTGACCCTGTGATATTTCCGAGCTGGCGGTATTTATTTATTATTTTATGTGCACGTGACGTGACGTGACGTGACGTGACGTGACGTGACGTGACGTGACGTGACGTGACGTGACGTGACGTGACGTGCAACTCCAGCTTGCGCGAGTCGCGAGAGACTCACTAATTAAACATTTCATTTCACCTCCACATTAAGATAAGTGGTCAGTTACATAATCCAATTCCACAGTAACAGTGCAGACCAAAGTGCTCTTCTGATTGCTGCTTTGACTAATCACACAGCAGCAGCAAAATAAATAGAGTTTTCTCAACTTTTCCGCATCGCCTTTCGTCGCTGTTCATAATATGAAAGCGGCAAGGCTCCATGCACTGCCTATATTATAGGCAGTGCATGGAGCCTTGCCGCTTTCTCAGAATTGAGTGAAAGTACTCTGCTTACAGGTACATTTTCCACATTAAGGACCCCCAAATTAATGTGTTTGGCCATGGACCCCCAAATGAAAATAATTTGTGAAATGTATTACTAAATTTGTGTTGTTAAAATGTTTCAAAAATATTCAAAATTGTTCTCAAGATTTTTCTAAAATCGCCGGTCTACAAGCTCAGAACGCGTTGCAACATACGCAATATGTTTCCGGGTCATTTTCCCAAAAATGAACTGGAACAGGAAATAGGTATGTCAGCTTCCAAAGACCTGGGACTACAGTTATGCACAGAGTAGTCTCGCATAGCCAGACAACTATTATGCACAGAGTAGTCTCGCATAGCCAGACAACTATTCCACATTCTCTGAATACTACAGTATATAGAGTCTGGAACTACAGTAGGCTACACCTCCCGAAATCCGAGTAAGGGAAGGTGCCATTTCCGTTCACGAAAATATCTTTTAAAATACCTTTAAATTAAAAATTTCTATTTCCATTTCTGCTAAGCCGCAAGCTATATATATATATATGCTTAGGAGGGTGTACTTCCGCTTTATCGCTTACTCATGATGATCAGAGCTTCCGTTCTCCAGACTGTATGGCGGAAGATGATCAGAGCTTCCGTTCTCCAGACTGTATGGCGGAAGAATTTGAAAACTGTGAGAGGCAACAGTCAGGCACACGAGACTATGCACAGATACTTTTAATAGTAATATAGCCTTATTAACAAATAATAAGGTTAATACACATCTTATATTAACAACCAGGATGCTCTTTGAATGTTCTACCGGAAGAACTTAACTGTTTATAACAATGTGTTAACCTAATACCAACATAGGGTAACATAATACAAACACAAGTTTCTCTGTGATATTCTTCAGATATGGCTCATAATTTGCTGATGAAGGTGGATGCGCTTCAGACCAGCCTGAGTACTGTAGATGATCTTATGAAGAGACTGAAAGTCCTGGAAGCCCTTCTGAGTACCAGTAAAAAGAGGATGAATGGCTTTAATATCAGACTGAGTGACCATGAGGACAATGTGGACCACCATAATGCCAGGCTGAGTGTCTGTGATAACAAGGACGAAGTTCAGATGACAAAACTGGATGCCGTTGAGAACAATGTGGAGGACTTGATGATAAGAAATGAAGGTAATTTGAACAAGAGGATGTTCAGTGAATGCAGGTGGGAAGTAAAAGGATTTACATTGGTGTTAATTACTTCAATTGAGCACAGCGGATACAGTTATGATTATGTATGTAATAAATGTTTGATCAATATAATTACCCACAGGAAAGCTTACCCTATAATTGTAACTGTATGAGTATTTATATATTGACTCAATGGTGATACTGTGCTAATTTCAGACCGCCTTGCTAAGCTGTCCGGCATAGAAATGAGAATGACTCAAATTGAGTGGCAAATGGAGGAACTGAAGAAACCAGGTATTCCACCTTCAGGGTTAACGTCCTTCTATAAATTATGTAAATCTCTGCGTGCATGTGAGTGAGGCAGTGAGTGAGTCAGTCTGTGTCCCGCCTGCGTATCGACTTCAAACTCCACATACGTATCACAGAGGACCCGAGGGAGCGATATGCTGAGTGGGATTTAGAAATAAATCCATAAGAAAATAAGTTGCCATATACCCTGAGTGCCCTGATGTCATCAAAACGGTGTGCGAGTAAAATGCAAGAGAGCACACACTCACAGATTCTGTTCATTTACTGTATAGATATACACAATTGATTTTGTTCCGTAGACGCTTACCTTTTTCCATAAAAATGCTTTCCCTTGACCCTTTTGATATGTTTTGTGTTTTATGTTAATGTGTAATCTAACTATCATAGTGAATATATTGAAGTGTCAATTGCACAAAATATGTAAACAAAGTATGTGTTTGTCCAAGAAAAATATGGATGTGAATGTGTGTTTCTTTGTTATAGACACCGTTGCATTCAGTGCAGCTGACGGAGGAGAAGGAAGTATTGGACCCTCCCAAACTAACACCACTTTAATCTACAGAAGGATTATAACAAATGTTGGCAATGCCTACGATAACACTACAGGTAAAAGATCATGTTAGCACTGCAATGTACACTTATTTATAGATTCTGGTCTCCACCTCATAAGGCAGTGACCAACGTTTTTGTGTATTTTTTTTTTTATCACAATCAAGCCAATATATTGAGTGTATTTGAATAAAGTGGCTTGTTAGCTTCTAAGCTTATAGGTACGTTAACCATAACCCAACAGCCTGATTGAACTATGGGTCCTGGGACACTTTTCCAAAGGGCATTTTGGGACAGTGTTTGGCTAATACTCACAAGCATCAGATGCATTGTGAGGGGAAACATGTAACCTGGTCAGACCAGGTCTAATGCACTAAAAGAAAAGGGAGATTCTCAACTTTCTAATGTAGATATCATTTTGTGAGATGTGTCACTTCACCATGTGTCACCAAACTCAAAACAAGTCAAAAGTTAAAGGAGAACTCCGAACAAACAATTGTCTTACCTTAATCTGATGTTATTATATCCAAGAACCAGTGGTAGAGGTGAAAAATTACATAACTCCATCCGGAGCCCACCACAGCTCCGACCATGCACGGTGGGCCTTACACTAAATCCCTGCACAGTGTTTTGTCCCAACTGGGCTGCCTGAGCAGTTCAGGATGGAGTTATGTAATCTTTTCACCTCTACCACTCGGTAGAGGTGAAAAACAAGAGTTCATGGATATAATAACATCAGTTAAGGTAAGAAAATGATGTGCGCCCGCTGGCCTTGTGGTCCAGGCGCATGCCACATACTATTGGCTCTGGCCTGACAGCGCGCCACGTGTTCGACCTTGGCTACATGTCTCCCTCGTCTCTTTCTCCCTCTTTCCTGTCAATCTCCACTTGTATAAAGGCAGAAAAGCCAAAAACAAATCTGAAAAATAAAAGGTAAGAAAATATTGTTAGTCCGGAATTCTCCTAATTAAGTCTCTTGAATCTTTTGAATCAACAGGTATGTTCACAGCGCCTGTAGCTGGCATGTACTACTTCACGGTCTTCTATGACACTGGAAGGGCACTGAATGCGATACTCTACCTTTGCAAGAACGATCAACGTATGACCATCATCTCTGACCACTTCACTGGATCTGATAATGGTAGCAGTGGAGTCACCCTGCAGTTGCAGCAAGATGAGGTGGTGTTTGTGCACATGCAGGCTGCAAGTGGGGATGTTCGGGGAGACACCTATGGCCATACCACCTTCACTGGCTTTCTTTTACGTTGAACATTAAGAATCCAGCATGATTTTAAATTTTTTGCTGGGTTACTCAATTATCCTTATGTTAAGAGAATACCGTACTTTTATTTTATTTAGATAACTGCAGTCCATTATTAGCCCATTGTGTACCAAGAAATCACAGAGGTGCTTGTCCGTCATAGTGGCACAAATGGTGCAATGGCCACATCAAATCAAAAAGCCTATGTCAAAATATGGCTAAGCCATTGGCTATGATGAAGATCCAACTTTTTTGTTTCTGAATGTATATAAGTAATTTACCTCAATTTTGACTAATTGTGGTGTGTGGAATTCATTTATTTTCATTTCTCATTTAACCATTTGAGAGTATACCTGTCACCTTAAGTGAGTGATGTCATTTCTTGGTTTGACCCGATAGGCTTACCATTAGGTTAGACAGCCTACAAATAGGATTCTTTCTCTATCATTTGTGTTCATAAAGATAGCCTGATGAAGGCCTCATAGGCCGAAACATTGCTGTTTCCCTATTAAAGTTGGTTCACTGCATTTGAAGACAGTGTGCGGGTGTTTGTTCCTTTTTCATTGTCGACCACCGTACCCTATCCTACGCACCTGTCGCCTGTAGGTGTGCAAAAGCTTTGCTTTTTAGTAGTTCATTTTTAGCCAATGACAGCTCGTTTTGCTGGGTGAAAATCCACCCTGCATTTTCATGATCGGTTGCTGGTAGGAAATTACCATATTAGGATTAAACCAGCTCGAGGTCCAAACCTTTCCAATGATATATTGTAGCAGACCCAGCTGACAATAAGGAGTTGAAGCTCGACTGATGATTTCATTTAGTAGAATCTCAACGTGAAAACTGAAAGAAAAACATAGATCAAATAAATGTAGCCTATATATATGGATAAATGTGATTAGTTTTATATATGAAACTCCTGATGTACTGATATGTGAAGTTATTGATGCAATATTTACACTGTCTGGGGGGGCACTCTAAGGCCCAATCCCAATCTGCTCCCTTTCTGACTCAATGAGCCCTCACTGACTTAGCTGCGCATTCATGTGAAGTCTGCGAGGGCTTGAGGGATGTCACATTTGAAATCGGTAAGTCAGTGAGGGCCCTGCCCCGCCCCTTTATGTGCCCTTTGCCAAAGTCAGCATGATGCTGACTTTGGCTTTGGGGGGGCAGCACAAATATCCTACGAGTAGGCGTGTCCCAGACTATGGGATGTTATAGGTTGTTGTTGGAGATGAGGCAGCCAATCAGCATTCAGAAGTACTCGTCAGTATGGTTGCCAGTAAAGAGTATACAGTTTTGGAAAATTCTATTATTAAGCATTGTAACACACATTTTATTTCACTTTTAATATGTCCATTCATTTCACAATATAATATTCACATATTGTTATCTTAAATATGGGGCCAGAGCCCCGTATGTGTCGTCCGTCAAATTGCAGATGGACAGAGAGAGGCTTCCAGACTCCTCTCCTCTCCCTGGGATAAAGAAAGGTTGATAACAAAATAGATCTTCTCCTGATTTGTCTCGCTAAAAGAAGCCATTTTAGTATGAATATCTTGGAAATATTGTATGCTTTGTGATGATTGGGTCCAGTATTTAGTTCAGTGACCATGGAGTTAAGGAATGGTTCATAAGCTGTGTTCATGTTCATTCTCCCATTGGAAATGAATAGACTCCAACATTCTTCCCGTCTCCTAATATTGTCCCCGCCCCCTTCACACAAATACGGGAAGTAAAGTCGAGTTCGTGCCTCTTGCTAATTCTCCTCTTGGCTATGGTGTCAGTCTCTATGACTAGGGTGTCGGTCTGGTCGTCTAAGTTTCAAGGGCATTCTATGACCAGCTTAAAAAAGAAAGAAGCACACATGCATGGCCAATAACACTTTGCACACCTGCCAACTTTCCACCTGGTGGTTGAGAAAGAGGTGTGTGTGTGTGTGTGTGTGTGTGTGTGTGTGTGTGTGTGTGTGTGTGTGTGTGTGTGTGTGTGTGTGTGTGTGTGTGTGTGGTGTGTGTGGGTGTGGTGTGGTGTGGTGTGGTGTGACCAGTTATGTTGGGTCAATCGAGGTAAGGTTGAGAGAGGGAGATATCTGAGACTATAGTGTCAAATTAAATTAGCCCATCTGCCAGCCTGTGATAGGTGAAGGTGTGTATGCTAATTGCCTAAAAGGGGGGTGGGATAGGACAGATAGGCCACATCGCACACATACTATTATGTACGGTTGGGTTATTGGGAACAGTTGCAGTGCGACATGATAATCACCTATTTTTACACATTCTTATTAATTACATTTTCGCCTATAATGGCATGCCTAAACTAATGCCAAAATGTGAAAGAAAACAAGTAACAGAGTGGCCTGCATTGAGAGTTAGTTATTTCCCCATCTTATTCAATGTTCTCCATGCAGGCTCCCATCAGATGTCGTGGATGCAGTCAGGTTATCACAGCAGGCCCACATATGCACATGAAACAGTGTGATTACACTTACACAGATGATGCCTTTACAGGACAGAGAATGATAGGGATGCTGGCTATCATTATTACTTCCTTTGGAGAGAGATGAAGACTCAATTCTGAGGTATTTTGTCACCTATTTTGAAGTTTTCTGCAGGCGGAATCTCATCAGCCCATGCTGTGTCTCATCAGCCCAGACACGGCCTGTTTTATAGATCATCTTCAATGAATACCAATTTGACATTTTGACAACAGTATCATATGTCATTGAGGAAAAGGTTCCTGTAGTAGCTTACATACTTTCCTCCTCTCCCTCTTAACCCATTTTAGGCGGGAACCCCTTTTGGTGTTAGCATTATGTTATACTTTAGCTATTGAAAAATAGCAGATCTACAAGCTCATAGATCTACTGACATAGAAACATAGCTTTTTCAGAAAACTGTCAGGATGTAGAAGACATTTTTAGAATCTGATATCCGGTCAAAATGGGTTAAATCACCTTCTGCTGGCTTCCCCCCCTATACTTCACACACTTTCTTTCCTTCAGTACTTCTGTTTAGAAGTACAATATTTCTAGTTCCAGGTCACAATGACTCTGACATTGCAATGGCACAATGTCTTTAAAAAAGTTTCCTATATCAAGAAGTTCCATATCTCTTCCTGCCAATCATCAACTTGGTCATTACAATATCTTTTCTCACCCCTCTCACCGCTGAAGTTTAAATTCATGCTTGCCCAAATGCTGAAATGGATTTAAAAGTGATCTCTAGCCAAACAAAGCATTGCCTATAGTAAATGCTACATCACCTTATGATATTGTCACGTCACCTCCTCAACAGGTCAGAGAAAACAATTGCAAAAGCTAAAGACAACATGACACAGTTTCTCTTCAACATGACAGTTGTCCAATGCATTCTCACAAGACTGTGTCGCATTGGAACTAAAAATAAATTAAATAAATAATCAGGTATCAGGTAATCTGATGACTTCTGCTGCGTCACTAAAAGGTTTGTGTCCACCTCCATCAGACTTTTGAACGCCTAGGCTGAACCCCCCCCCCCCCCTCATTGGACTATCACAGATATAAGATTAATAATTATTAGCACTTATATATATAGAATTGATTTTATATTATGCTTTAAAGCAGTAGCTTTTTTAAAGATTTTTTTGTTTTGCTTTTCTGCCTGTATTGATAGATTCAAGTGAAGATTGACAGGAAAGAGGGAGAGACATACAGCAAAGGTTGTAATGAACAGGACTCGAACACACGACACGCACAATCAGGCCAGAGCCTATATGTGGCATGCGCCTCACCAGGTGCCCAAGCAGTAGCTGTTTTAAAGTAGTTTATATGTGTTTTTAATATAGTATCTGTGTATATGTATTGTGTTTTCTTGTTGTCTTTTAACACAAAAGTTTCCGAAAGGAAAAATAAAGTTATTTGAAATCGAAGGGATTATTATTATTCATGGCGAAGTTGAACGGCCTGAGGTAAGGAATTATGCACAATTCATTATCCATTATCATTGAGGAACGTTGTCTCAATCAATGTGATCTGCAAGCGAAAAAGGAGCGAGATGGTAAAAACTTCAGCCACTGTAAGTAGTCTATATTAATTACACCTTTGTTGTATTAAGACTGTATTGTTTAGCCATGAAGAGTGAGCACGTCTTCCATAGGCCCATTTGGAAATTATTATAGAATAAATATGATCTTTTGCCGTTATTCTGTAGCCCTATGAATGAAGGAAAGAACAATTAACTTGCATCATGTTAAAATGTGATTTGGTTTCACTTCCTACCAATTTTTCACTTCCTAGCCACCTAGATTAGCACTTTGGTCAACCTTGGTTGTTTTAAAACGTGCTTTATAAATAAAGTTTGATTTGATTTGATTTAGATTATGACAAAATGATAGGCTATATTAGCGTGTTTATATACATTTTCCTGGCATTGGCATTTCGAGACCTTTTGAGTGCAATTAAAGCAACCCTGGAATAATTCTGGAAGAAAACACTTACTGTGACTCACCGTTTCCAATTTTCCATTTATGCTCCTGATCAGACTTCACTAATGGGACCTCAGACGTAGTCTGCGGCTCCGCTCCAGAGCCGTCAATACCGCCAGCACTAATGTTTTCTGTGGCACAACATGGCCTGTCAGCGGTAGCACCTGGACGACAGCAAACACTCCCGTTACGTAAACAGCACCCGCAGCAGCTGTGTCTTCTTAGGCTTATACGGTATGGAACATATTTTTCTGATCAGTTAGATCTTTTTTTGTAGCAAATATGTCAATGTTTGCTTGACTACCTATTGTAACCTATTACACCTGTAACCTGTTGTTAGAGACATCTGTGTAGGCCTATTGTCTGAGCATGCAGCTGAAGAGCAGACTACACAGAGTATAATCACTCCTATAATCACTGCACCTGATGATACTTCCTCTGCAGGTGGTCATGGTATATTTCTTGATACGTTTTACACTGCCAACTGATATTTCATCCATTCAACTCAAGATTTTGAAGGTTAAGATAAGCAGCTAAATACATAACCATATCAATCTATTGCCATATACATTTAGCCTGTGAATATTTATTTCAATTTAGGAACAAAAATGATTAATGATTAAAATGAAAAAGAAAAATGATCAAGACAAAAGTCATTACATCATTGGAGGGATGGGGAGGGAAAATAAATATGATTTTGCTGTTGTACTGCACTATCAATTTCTAATGCTTTTATCACTAATTCACTTTCTTACACAATTATTTTATTTATTACCCTAATTCACTGCCAATTTAAAAAGTCTATTCCAGTCGACCTATTATATCAGACGTTGTTAGTGAAATTAAAGCAATTCGGCTACTGTGAAAATTGTGTGTGAAATGAACATATTACGGTGACTCACCCTTTCAATGTTCTGTTTATGCTCCTGTCAGACTTCACACATTGACTATGTTGGCTAATTGGACCTCAGACTCAATCTGCAGCTTACAGCTCAGAGCTGCCAATACGACCATCCAGAAGGAACTGCAGGTCACAACCTCTGTTATCTCCATGACGATGGGCATCCTGACCAACAGCCTGGCCTGCTTCATCCTGCTCAAGGCTTACCGCCGGCGCCGCATCCATCTGAAGTCCAAAGCCACATTCTTTGTCTTTGCCAGTAGTCTAGTCATCACAAACCTCCTGGGTCACCTCATCACCGGCTCTCTAGTAGTTTACGTCTACAGCTCTGACAAGGATTGGGAGAGCTTTGACCCCCACAACAGATTGTGTGATCTCTTTGGGGTGAGCATGGCGTTCTTTGGCCTGAGCCCCTTGTTCTTAGGAAGCGCCATGGCTGTGGAGCGCTGCATGGCAATCACCAGGCCCCTCTTCCATAACGTGTTGGATACCCACCACACAAAGAAACTGCTGGGTCTCTCCTGGCTGCTGGCGGCTCTGGTGGCCATATTGCCTGTTCTGCTGCGGAAGCCCTACCAGATACAGTGGCCGAGGAGCTGGTGTTTCTTCCGCATGGAGGGCAAGAGGGCCAGGCTGGATGTCTTCCTCCCTCTGCTCTTCTCCACGTTGGGTCTACTAGCCATGATGCTCTCCATTGTGAGCAATACTCTGACCAGCCGCACCTTGCTGCAGTCGAGGCTGCGCCGCAAGCAGCACAGCACAGGAGGCACCTCCTATGACTTAGAGATGATTTGCCAGGTCCTGGCTATAATGCTATTATCCTGTGTGTGCTGGGGACCCTTGTTGGTAAGACATGCATACTGGTACCCAGGTAGAGCCTCATCTCTGCTATGTGGCTCAAGAAGTTCTCTTTTACACAGAGTTACGTATAGGATTATAAGACTTCTATGACATGACTTCTGCCTTTAAAGCGAGGTAAATCCTTTGATGTTGATTAATAGCCCTGATTAATGAGGTCAACAGGCTATGGAGAGATGAGATGTTTTTTTTTTAGGGGCGCTAGCCCCTCCTACATTCAGCTTTTGGTTATCGTCCACACACCTCGTCTTAAACAAATTCCATTGACAATGAATGGAGAATTTTATTGTCTGAGCAAATAAGCATATAGTGTCTATTTTACGTCATGATGATGTATGATGATAAGAGCGCCCCTCACTGTGATTATTTTTTGAGGGGCTATATTCAGCTATTAGTGTAGATTTTCGTCTTACATAAATTCCCATTGACAATGAATGGGGAATTTACGCCATATGTCAGAGCAAATCGACATGCTACGTCATGATGATAAGAGCGCCCCTCACTTCACAGGTGTGAATTTTTAGAAACATTATGTTGTGTGACAGTGTGTGTGAGACGCTGCTCAACAGTGCCATCCAGTGGTATTGCCGTGGTATACTTCCTTGCTCATCCCTGCTCATAGTACACACACACACAGACATCCGTGCTCATACACAGAGACATACACACATAGTCACGCATAGGAGTGACTAGCACCACTCCAAAATTACATACAGTATGTGGTGCAACTTGCAACCTGTTCTGGTCCTCATATGATCCTGATGAAGACCTGACAAAGACCAGAGCATATTGTAATGTAACTAGTATTAACTACAACAACTACATTATCTACAATGCAGGTAACCCATGCACCCAAAGAGCAACTTACCACCCAACTGCTCTTCAGAGATTCATAGTTCTGCTTTACAGTTGCAATCGCCAGGTTTGCAAATGCTGTATTATAATGCTATTCAAACTGGTAATCCTACTTATTGTGAGTTTTATTATTTTTGATAACAGTATGCTAATACTATCACATTTCATATAATAGGCATTGCATTCATATCTACCACTTCTCTTCCCATTGTTCTGTGTCATGTCTAGATCTGTACCTTCATATTGAGTATACAAACCATGGACAAGCCTGCACCTTTCAGTCTGCTACCGTTGGTGCGCATGGCCACCTGGAACCAGATCCTGGACCCCTGGACCTACATCCTGCTGAGGAAGGCTGTACTGAGGAATGTTCTCCTGTTGCTTCCAGAGCGCTGGAGGTGCAACATACCCCTCTGCTCAGTGGTGGAAGTCAGCATGCGTCTCCGACCGAACTGCCAGGGTATGATACAACGGCCCGACACTGAGATCAAAGCAATCAGCACAGTGTAATCTGAAAGGACTACTGAGACAAATGGGAAATCATATAATGATGTCATATAGAAGTAAGATATTAACTTTATAATTGCTTTGATACAATGAATAGCCTATAATAACCTAATGTAAGAAAAAAATCACACCCGTGTGAACTGAGTGGTGTAAGGTGAGGTGAGGTAAGGTGAGGTATTATATAGGTGAGGTATTATATAGCCTGATCAGCTCTGATCTGACGTAATGAAATCACACCCGGATGTGATTTCACAAATGAGACGTAGCTTGCGAAGTTAGTTCATTCAGACAACCTCAAGGGGGTTCATGCCATGCTCAAGGCGCATACTATACTCAAGGGGTTAACATGCTGCATTACTATGTGGGTGTACAGTGTGTGCAGTCCCTCACGTCATTCGCCGATGCGGCAGTCAGCTGACCAATTGGGCGGGCTACTTAAGCTCACCAGTCTGCATGCTCTTCCTGCCTTCCTCTGCATATGGTCCCCGGTTGTATGTGATGGTTTTTGTTCCTCGTGGTTGTTACTGCTGCTATTGCTGTCCGTGTGTGCAGGTACTTCTGCTTAAATTATGCTTCTCAGCTACTGTCCTTGCTGTGATAAGGGCCTGCAGGTTGTATGCAAATATTGAGTTTGATATGATTCTGCTAATGCTGCTGAGTTCTACTATGTGGCTTCAACAAGCTTCATAGTAGCCCGTTTTGGTAATTAAGCCGGATGCGCAGTCAGTGCTGCAGCTTCTATTGTAACATGGTATGTGTTCTATAGCCAAGTTCTCATTTTGCTAATGTTTTGCAAAGTCAGCCCAGGTGCAGTGTTTCTCCCATTCAGTGATGGGTCCTCAACTCATGTGCAGTGGTTGCCACGTCCGCTTTTATAAGCAATGTTGGGCTTGTTTTCTGTAATCAAATTGTTCGGTTCTGGTGTTCTGTCATGGATCCAAATGACCTTGTCCAATGAACTGTATTGTTTCAAGTCGTCGTAGTCAGTAGGGTATATATTGTAATTTAAGTTGTCACGTGGCGAGTCCTAGTCGGGTACAGGATGGTTCTACACCTGGTTGCTTTCTTTCTCAAGATCTGGCAACTCAGCTGCCTGTTTGTGTCTCCTAGCAGTTTCATTCATTTTGGAGCAAGACTTCAGTCACACTCTGCTTACCAAAGTATTCCTTAAAACACTTTCTATATGTGCTTTGGAAAGTGTTGTCTGTGAGGTAACTACCTTAATTGCAATCTTGATATAGGTTTGGTGCTTTTGTAGCCATGTGGTGTTGAGGTTTCCTCATTGCCATGAGGGTTTGTTCATGCTAAACTTATGCTAAAGCTAGCACCCTTTTGCCTGTGATTTATTATGCTCAGTTTTATGCCTGGTTAACACTAATACATTTATGCAGCTCTAGAAGAGCTTTCTGACTATCAAGTCATATGTGGCATAGTTATTAATCTTAAAGTTATTCCATGTTTCCAATTCATAAGGACAGTATCATACGTTATGGTTAATTCATCTCAATCCATTTCAGTTATGTGCAGTGTCATTCTAAAGTAGGTTAAAATTGCAAATTGCATTTGCAGTAATCTCATGTCAAGTGACATAGCCTACTGTCTACTGCTGTAGATCTGTAGATTTGTTTCTAGCTGTTTATTTTCGGACGTATTTCTCAATGGGCATCATTTAATTAGTGCTTTCTTTTCGTTGTATCATGTCTCAGCTTCACTATCCGGGTTGAGCTGTCTTGGAGAAGAGTTTTAGGTTTAGGTTTATTTATTTAGCATGTAGTACAAAAGATAGACAATACATATCAAAAAACAAAAATACAATGCAAGGAAAGGAAGAAGCCAGCTGGCTTATTTGGAATCCTTTCCTGTATGAGGTCAATTGATGTAAAACAGATTAAAAGTTCAATTAAGAACAATACAAAAGTCTAAGAGGTTTGGCAAAGGGGGGCAGATGAGCAATAAAGAAATAAAAAACAACAGACTGCACAAAAAAGGGAAATAAACAAAACAAACAACAAACATACAAAAGAAAATATAACACATAAAAGTAAATCATGTAATCTACAGAGAGGAAGACATAAGATATTTCTTTAGATGTTTTTTGAATATTGACAGGGATAATGAGGATTTAAGTGAAGCATCTAGGGAATTCCAAAGATGAGGGCCTCTAAATTTGATGAAAGATTGATGTTTTGAAGTACGACAAAAAGGTAATTCAAAATCATCTCTTTGCCTTGTGGGGTAGGAGTGAATGTCAGAAGTAACACGGAAAAAATTGTGAAAAGAAGAGGGAATGTCTTGTATGCATTTTTTGAATTTAAACATAAATAAACAGGTCTGAAAAACGTTTACTTTGTCAATGGGTAATAGTGAATATTTGATAAAGAGCGGGGCAGACGGCTCATACCGATTTGAATGTGAAATCATTCTCAGAAACCTTTTTTGAATGATCAGTAATTTAGAGAGATGTGTTGAATATGTAGCAGCCCAGACAATATTACAGTAATTAATATGAGGGAAAATTAAGCTATAATAGAGTGTTAAGTGACATGAAGGAAGAACAAAAGGGCAGATTTTTCTCAATATACCAAGCATCTTCATAGACTTCATACATACAGAATCAATATGTTGTTTCCAATTTAAATGTTCGTCTATAATGACACCCAAGAATTTAGTATGTGGAACCTGGTAAATTTCAGAGCCATTGATTACAATTTTAGGTTTTTCTTTGGGAAATGTTTTGTTAATATTGCTAAAAATCATGAAGTTGCATTTTTTTATATTGAGTGTAAGCTTATTCAATTGAAACCATTTGAAAACATCCAACAATTCATCATTAACATATTTAACGAGAGTATTTAAATCCCTGTGTGAGGCAATGAGATTGGTATCATCTGCAAATAAAATAGGAAGAAACTTATTGCAGTTCATGGTTAAATCATTAATATAAATCAAAAATAATAAAGGACCAAGTATGGAGCCCTGTGGCACCCCGACTGAGATTTTCAACTTTGCAGATATGCAACCATTAATACATACATATTGGTCTCTGTCTTCTAGATAATTAGAAAACCACTTGAGAGCAACATCCTGAAGGCCATATCTATTAAGTTTAGAAACAAGAATTTTATGATTTACAGTATCGAAAGCTTTGGTTAAATCCAAGAAAACCCCAAGAACAAATTTCTCATCTTCTAGAGCAGAAGAGATATTATTTGCAAGCTGTAACAGAGCTTGTTCAGTTGAGTATTTCTTGCGAAATCCATATTGGTGGCAATAGAGGATGTTGTTCTGAAGTAAGTGGGCTGAAATTCTGGAATAGATAAGTTTTTCCAAAATCTTTGAAAAGCAGGGAAGAATTGATATAGGACGATAATTGCTAAAATTATTTGAATCTCCTGATTTATGTAGCGGCACAACTTTTGCTATTTTGAGTTCATGCGGAACGACACCAGATTGTAAAGATAAACCAAAAATATGAGTTAAAGGTTGAATAATAAAATCAATTATTTCTTTGATGAAACTACTTCTGAACCCATCATGCCCTTCAGCAGAATTCTTTAAGTTTAAGACAATGCTTCTCACTTCAGCAATACTGGGGGGCTCAAAACTGCAGAGTGGAGAAAACTGACCCTTAATCAGACTAGCTGGTATTTCATCAGAATCATTTAAGTTTGCTGCCAGCAAGAGGCCAATATTGACAAAGAAATCATTTAAACCATTTGCAATCTCTCCCTGATTGAGAGGAGAACCTTCATTTCCTAGTACCTCAACTGGAACAATTAATTGTTGTTTTTTGCGTTGTAGCAATTGATTAATGACACTCCACGTGGACTTAGTGTCATTAGATGCATGGATGAATTTGTCTGAGAAATATTTATTTTTTGCATTCCTTACAGATTGAGTGAAAGCATTTTTGCATTTCTTATAAGTGTCCACATTAAGAGGCGTGGGACTTAGGATAGATTTTTTATATAGTTTCTTTTTTAGAAGAGAATGTTTTCTTAATTCTGTGGTGAACCAAAGGTTTGCTTTAGGAGCTTTTTTCTCTTTTGTAGAAGTTATCATTGGGAAGCATTTCTCAAAGACAGGATTAAAAAGCATTAAGAACAACTGGTAAGCTTTCTCCACATCTTGCAGCCCTAAAACACCATCCCATGAAACACACTTTATAGAAGATATGAAGAATTCTACATTCCTTTTGGAATATTTACGATATTTAATTTCCTCTTGTACCAAGTTATTACTAAGTGCATTATCATTAATATGAATTAATTGGAAAACCGGGAGATGATCTGAAATATCATTTAACAAGAGGCCAGAAGTAATTTCAAGGTTCAAAAAGTTAATTAAAATATTATCAATAAGTGTGGCTGATGAAGTAGTTATTCTGGAGGGTCTGAGAATTGAAGGATAAAAATAAGTAGAATAAAGAACATTAAGAAAATCTACAGTAGCTGACTGTTTACTGTTGAGAAGGTTTACATTAAAGTCTCCTAATAATACACACCTTTTCCGCTCTTTAGAAATCATTTCAAGCGTGTGATAAAAAGCCTTAACAAACTGCTGCCTCCGTCCGCCTCTTCAAGCATATCTAGCTGTCGGTCTAGTCACTCCAGTGTATACCCCCTCACTCTCTTTGAGGTCAGAAGTTCAGATCAATATATATATATATATATATATAGCGTCTTGTCACCGTGTGTCCCATTGCCCATTTGTCACCTTTAGTTTCAGATTCAAATTGTATGTTCTGTTGATCAGTCCTTGAGTAGGACTAGGTAATGGCAGTTGCTTTGTGGGACTGAAGATGTTTCAAAAGGTGGTAGGCTAGCAGCTTGCGTATTGCTTCATTTCTGCACAACTAACATCCACTGCCAGGAGCTCTAAAGTGAAACTCCTAAGCATTAATTCATCACTTATCCGTGAGGGGACCTGGGATGAAGGAAGGCAGCCATAGACGTATGTCTATGTTCGCAGCAAGCTTGGCTTCCGTGTCGCAGTGCTTGTGCGACCTATAGCGTGTGAAAACGTGTACGTCACCAAGAGGGGGTGGCGTCTGAAAAGCTTGGGACGGCCCTCTCGTGGGCATTAAATTCTAGCCCACATCACTCAGGATAGAGTGACGGTGGTATGTATTTGTAAATATTAAGCTCGTTCTTGGCGACAACATAGTGAACCAACACCACGTCGGGCCCAAATACATTACAAGGACAAGGAAAATGTTGTGAACAAACACGGCTGTGCTTAGATACTTTGCTGAACATTATGTCTCTGCGCCCGTGCGCCGATCCAAGCCATTCTACGTCTTTTGTAAACTCGTCAATCTGGGTTCCTTGATGCTGTCTCCATGCTGGAAAGCTGAACATCTAATTCCGTTTCTGGCTCATTTCCTCGACGTGACCTGCTGTGGCACTTATTTACTGAGCAAGTCTGCACCATTGTGAGGTCAAGCACAGAGATAGTCGCTCAATGTAAACAAGCCAGCAAGTATGGCGGCCGCTACCATGTGACACATGTGTTGATGCCCCCTCCAGGAGATTTTGGTACACCCTATTGGTTGTGTTTTCCCCGGTGCACCCGGGAAATGTAGTCTGCCAGTTTGTATTCAGACCAGTAATCGATTTGATGTCGCTCAGTACCACTATAGTATTGAGTAACAGCATTAGGCAAATATCACAGTGATGACGTTTAATGTCTATTTAATTCCGCAGTGGATATATCATAAGTTTGGGTTAGTTGCAACTTGCATAGGAGGCCTTCGCTTGTTTCTCCAGTTTCAATTGAAACGGGCCTCCACCCTCAGGGGGCCTCCGAGCGCTGGCTGACTGTCGGGTGTCCCCCGCCACCCTTGGCCTCTCGCTCCTTCGCTCACTCATATCTTGTTGTTAATCTACTTAACGTCGCAGTTAGTAGGGATGGGGCCGATTTTCTTTGTGGCCGCTTGGTAACTACTTGGTAGCTACTATCAGGTGAAATCTGTTGTAAGCCTTCATTTTCTGGTACCAGCTCAGGGGCCTCACGGCTAGTCGAGTCCGCCCAGGGTCTGGGAGGTTGTGGCTCGATCACCGGCTGGGTCATACCAAAGACTCCGGGAAAATGGGAACCCAGTGCTTCCTCCGATCCTCGGCACTCTGCATCAATGGTCGGACTGGAGTAAGTCCCTGCGTCATTCCAGTGTCACGTCCAGGGGCTGTACGTGTACATCAATCCGCCTCACACTTCTGAATCAAGAGTTGGGCTCCTGCCCCGGGCCTCATGACTCTGCAAGGCTTGTTTTTCTGCTCATCTTAGTTATTGCTTCAAATGGCATTGGATGGCAATCTAAATGAATGCAGTAATAAGTTCATAGTTAATGGCATCGATGTCGTCAATTATCTGTCTTCGCTTCCTCATATAAGCTGCTTAGTGTCATGTTAAATTAATTATGCATGTATTAACAATATTAATTATTATAATAAAAATCACACCCGTGTGAACTGAGTGGTGCAGGGTCTTATATAGTCTGATCAGCTATGTCAGTGACGTCACACACTAACCATAGTAACCATGCTCACCTTTGCACGAACACGTAGGTATACAGGTACACAAAATACAGACAAGCTGGTTGTTGGAGTGGTTTGCACCACTCAAAAATAAGTGGCTATACAGGACAGGCATATATCTTGCTTTCTCTCAAAGCAGATCATGTACCAAACAGGTTCATGACCCTCAGCTATTCTCTTGGTCCTAAGCTTTCTTTCAGCACAAGTCTCAGACGTCCTAAGGTCGCTCAGTCAGGAGATTCACCAATGCTTCTTCAGCCGGCGTTGGTCGGTTGGGGTTTCTTCGAAAGTGATGGTTCTAGTATCTTGCGAAGAAGTAAGTCCATCACCATCACCCATGTGCAGTGCTGTTGATTCTGCAGCATGATTATAGATTGCTTGTATGGAACATAGTAGTGTATCTCATCCCAGTTCTGGACGAGGGTGGTCTTGAACAGTTCTCGGGTCTGCATGACATGAAGCTATTTTAACTTCTTTAAGCTCATATTAAATTGCTCAAAGGCCTCATGAAGAGCATATGCCGCTCATGTAAGTTAATTCATTAGGGGCCTCTATCACGTGGGTGTCTAAATAGACTAGGATTAAGATATAAGGCTTTTCTCTTTAAATATCGGTTTCTCTCTCTTTAAACGGCTTATCGGGCTCGTGTGGTGTGGGAAGTCTCTTCTGCTGATCTTGACCCTCAGCATGATCTCCGTTTCCGATCCGTGCTTAGGATCCCCTATTCACTCTTTTAATCATTCAGCCAGGATGAAGTATAAGTAACTCTGTCTCTGCTTGTGTCTAGTTCTGCATTGGGCAACCTGCTTTGGCTGCGTTCTGGACTCCGTAAGGTGGCGCGAGCCCTGCCTAAGCCAGGGCTATCGGTCTTCTCAGCTCATTCCCTCGCTACTCCTGATTCTACTGCCACGCTGATGCGCCAGTCGCCAGTCGAAACTCAGGCCATGGTCCTCAGCTGCCCATGAATCATTATGTGCATCTAATCAGAAGAGCTTCAGTTGTTTATTCAGGATGTAATGAATGCAAGTGATGTATCCGATCAGGAATGGTAATCTTATTACCTTGCATATACGGTGGTTGCTGGGTGGAATGCTTACAGGTCGTTATCTCAAGCTTAAATGGCTATAGTAGCATACCGGTTCTCATCTCAAGCTTATGTTCATAGCGGCTCTGAAACAGCGGGCCGGTGGCGTTCCTCTTGCTGAGGACGTCGGCGTAACGGTGAATGGTTGCACTACACGCGCGCAGCAGCGTAGAATATTCCTCTATAGTGGCAATAGAGGAATGGCCTATCGGCGAGCGCAGCCAAGCAGGCCTTTTTCAGCTTAAGCTTAAGGTTAGTATGCCCCAGCCGATCCCAGATGGTTGTCTCTCATGCTGGGAGAAAAAAGAAAAAAGAGAAAAAAGAAAAAAAAAGGGGTATCGGCCGGGGCCCCACACATTATTTTTTCTCAAGAGGTAAGCCTCACGGCTCGGCGTGCAGTCATGGCTACACATAGCTCACGTAAAAGTTAAAATATCCGTGCAAAATCCAGAAATGCATAGCTTGCATTTCGTCACTATTCTCAGTGGGACATCTGCACGGATGTGTATCGGTTGAGTATTCCCGTAGGGCGTTCCGGTTCTGCTTTGTTGGGGGGGTTAGCATATCCGGCAGGTTCCAGAAATGCATATTTGCATTTCGTCACTGTGTATCCATAGTGGGTCACCTGCCCGGATCAACGGTGAGAGTTCACCGAAAGTATGTGTGTTGGGGGGGTTATTGTATATCTATCTCCCTGCTCTTTATATTCTGTGTTATTGCTTAACCATGCCGAGCAGGGAGAAATCCAGCAGAGCCGAACGCCAAGTCTAATATCATATGCACACTTGTTACTCATTCTGCAATAAATATTGGTTTAACTATTCGTGAGTTGTCTGACTGAAATGAGACGTAGCTTGCGAAGTTAGTTCATTCAGACAACCTCAAGGGGGTTCATGCCATGCTCAAGGCGCATACTATACTCAAGGGGTTAACATGCTGCATTACTATGTGGGTGTACAGTGTGTGCAGTCCCTCACGTAATTCGCCGATGCGGCAGTCAGCTGACCAATTGGGCGGGCTACTTAAGCTCACCAGTCTGCATGCTCTTCCTGCCTTCCTCTGCATATGGTCCCCGGTTGTATGTGATGGTTTTTCCCACCGCCTCCCCAGCACCACCAGTGGGCTCTGCTACATCATTCCCCATGGGGGGTTATTGTATATCTATCTCCCTGCTCTTTATATTCTGTGTTATTGCTTAACCATGCCGAGCAGGGAGAAATCCAGCAGAGCCGAACGCCAAGTCTAATATCATATGCACACTTGTTACTCATTCTGCAATAAATATTGGTTTAACTATTCGTGAGTTGTCTGACTGAACTGGCTTTTTTTGTGCAGAAAAAATGAGCATGGTTGCTACGGTCATCAAGTTCACCCGGGTGTGATTTAATTACGTCAGAAATTATTTTGAACATAGCAACCATGCTCATTTTTTTCTGCACACAAAAGCCAGTTGTAGGAGTGGTTTACACCACTCAAAAACTTTCAGCTAAAATAGCTGAAATAGCTAAAATAGCTGATCTACAGACTCAACATGTTGCATCACAGTGAGAGCTTGTAGATCGGCTAGATTTTTAAAAACCAAATAGAGACTCCAGGGTTATCTGGTTAATCAGTGGTTCATTTTGTAAGATCATTAAATGATCAAAATATGTATCCATTATACAGTACCTGCTCATAGTACTGTAGATGTTTCATACTTGCTTCCATCTGTGTTCTACTGGTGATATTTAGGCAGGGCTTGACATTAAGGCTTGTCCGGTTGTCCGGGACAAGTAATAAATCTTTCCGGACAATCTTTTTTTTACTTAAAGTGACTCTTGGTTTCAGTTTTTCTGTGACTCTCCTAGTGGCCAAAAATATTGTCTGACATTATCAATCATATAACACACTATGAAAATACAGGTACTACGTCCTATACAGTGAGTGCAAAAAATTAAATAATGATAATAGTAATAAAACATTAAATAATGACATAAACATGGTGATATAATGGCATATTTACCAATAGCAGAACATACAACTTTAAAGTAAGAAGACTTTAAAAACTGCATGGGAATGTTGAGGTGGATCTAATGTTAGCTGGTAAAGTATTCCAGTCTGTAGGGGCTTTAAAAGAAAAGGCATATTTACCAAATTCAATACTAACCAAAGGAACAGTAAAGTAAACCTGAGTGGAGTGTCTGGTATGTTGAGTTGAAAGAATAAAAGTTAAATAGCGTTTGAGGTAAATAGGATAATTTAAATAAATACATTTAAAAACCAGTTGAAGCCAGTGCATGTGTCTTCTTATATGTAAATGTGTCCATTGAAGTCTGTCGTACATTACTAGAATTTCGCGGGCCTTCGGCCCGCTCATCCCAGCGCCATGCGATGCGTCGCAAATGGGAAGAAGGCAATGGCAACCCATGATGTTTTCATTTATGCATTTGCTTGGAAAGAGCAAAGTTGGCAAGCTGGCTGAGTGGCCCTGTTTGGTTTTGTGTATTTGCGTATGAAAGCGAGCATGGCAAGGCGCAGGAACAGTATACTGTACTGTACTGTGCTGTACTGTAAGTCTTTGTACTGTACTGTACTCATGTGTACTGTACTGTACTGTTCTCTGTACTGTTGTTATTAGTGTTGTGTTCTTATTTTTTCTTATTATTATTATTACATGGATTAATATTCTGATGTACTGTACTGTACTGTTGTCTGTACTGTTGATATTATAGTTGTTATTAGTGTTGTGTTCTTATTTTTTATTATTATTATTATTATTACATGGATTAATATTCTGATGTGAGCTTTCTTTCTGTACTGTACTGTACTCATGTGTACTGTACTGTTCTCTGTACTGTTGATATTATTGTTGTTATTAGTGTATTGTTCTTTTTTATTATTATTGAAAGAGAGCATGGCAAGGCGCAGGAACAGTATACTGTACTGTACTGTAAGTCTTTGTACTGTACTGTACTGTACTCATGTGTAGTGTACTGTACTGTTATCTGTACTGTTATTAGTGTTGTGTTCTTATTTATTAGGATTATTATTATTATTATTATTATTACATGGATTAATATTCTGATGTACTGTACTGGACTGTTCTCTGTACTGTTGATATAAAACATGCACTATAGGTATCATCACATTCAATGGAAGGCTTTTAAAAATTAAAAATAAACATGGCATTGCCAAACATGGCTAATTTCATGTAGATTGAGGCTACAGTTTTCTTGTGTTGTTGTTCCATTATGAAAATGAATTATTGTCTTTACCTGGCTCCATGTGGCTCATCATTCATGTTGTTCTAGCGTCTATGGTGACTGTGTGTTAAACTATATGTCAAACTGTGTTGTGATGTTTATGCTGGCCCCAAGTGGTTTGTGGTGTGAATAACATTGATCGCACACATTTTGCGACCCAGTGGCTTCCTATCGTTTGTAATTGTATTGAAGACATGTGGACCGCAATGCATTACTGTTCAGTGCTGAGAGTCAAGGGCTACAGATGAACGCGCACCAACATGTGACACTCAGTAACCAATCAGAAACGTCACACAACGTAAACAACATTTGACATTTCATGGCAGCATAATACAACGTGGCAGCAGAATACAACATTGAGCCATTGGGAAGGGGTGATGTAGTGTTGCCAGGTCCACGTATTGTAAGCGAGTGGTAGTGTGTGTAAGTATAGGCTGTAGGCTGCATGGTAGGCTGTAGGAAGTCAGGGTTTGCGGCCTTGTTTACATAGACGTGGCAACAATGTTGGCGGCGCAGCCAATGAAAAGAGGGGAATCACGGGATGCAGTGTTGCCAGGTCCGCGAATTGTAAGCGAGTTGTAAGTAGCGTGTTGAATGGCATTATTTCTGGGCTTGTTTTCATAGACCTGGCAACATGTGAGTGTGTGCGTGCGGGGGTGTGGGTGCTTGGGGAGATATTGTTTGTTGTGAAGAGATACAATGCCGGCGTGGGTGTGGAAGGGAGGCAACATTGGTGTCAGTGCAATGAGTAATGTTCCGCGGGTGGTGTTGAGGGTCGGCGTTCGGCGCGATATGAGGAGATAGCGGCCGAACGACGCGGAGGGTAAGTGTGTGACGTCCTGCCATGTGAGTGTAGTGTGTTGCAGTGTGTCAGTGACGTGTCAGTGATGTATGCAGTGTGTGACTTTGGGTCCCTTTGCCTGGGTTGGGTACAACTTCTCACTTGTATATATAGATGCAATGGTGTGTGAGAAAAGGACAACCAAGGACAAATCGGCAGAGTCTATTGTATGCAGCGTTAAGTGGAACAAGATCTGATTTCGAGGCATTTTGATAAACCACATAGTCAAATAGTGAAAGTACTATAATTGCAAAGCCAGTTTCTTGCGTACACTAAGTAAAAATGTATTCCAAACTTAACCTTTTTTAACACATGATTAATATGAGATTTGAGTTTGCAGAATTACAGTACATTTCAAGTACAACTCAATACAAAAACCTAAGCAGCCATACCTGGCCTGAGTCAAACTAAATGGACTCAGTCAGACCTGTTGTGCATTGAGCAGCTCTTGTGGCTAACTGCTGTGTGTTTACAACTAAGACATTGCAAGCTGTATGTTGGCACTTGGAAATAAATAAATTGGATCCAAGAACCTTTGCTGTCATTTGTCCACACGTTTAGCCTTAAGCCTGCCACAATGGCATCAGCATTATGAACGTGTGGCGTTATTGTTTCTGATATCTAGAGCAAAACAGACTGCTTTCTCTCATTTTAATATCAGGCATCGGTCAATCTCTCTGAACAAGTTTAATTTAAAAGGTGTATTAGCTTTTTTAGATTTTATTTTCATTTTTTTAATATCTGCTGTTGTAGCCGGCTATATATAAAACAGATTATCTATCTGTCTGATAAGTGAAGACTAAGGTGATTCATTCATATTGAACATTGTCTACATAATGTGTATAATATATAGCCTAATGGGGGACTCCCCATAGATCCGAATGTTTAGGTTAGGGTTAGAGATAGGGTTAGTAATGGTCAAACTAACGGGAGGTCGAACCAATGACATGTTACCATTAGCAATAAAGGAAAAAAATATTTGGTAGAATATTTGAGTGGACAAATGGCCCTTATTAGGTTCCAAGAAAATCCTCTAATTTGCTAGTTCCGCCTTTTGGGGCGCAACAACTAATTTACTTTTGAAATCAGTCCAAATTGAAGTTGTTTACAATTGAAACGAGTTTGGTGTGACCTTTTCTCGTCACTGTAAATGAGAGAGAGAGAGAGAGAGAGAGAGAGAGAGAGAGAGAGAGAGAGAGAGGTGTTGGGGGGGGGGGGGCATTGCCTGGGGACCGACAAAGGGTTGAGGTGGAATTCACTGCAGTGAAAATAGCAGTGTAGAGAGGCCTGATTGCAATGGGATAGTATGTCTGAGGCCTAGTTCACACCTACACAACAAATGTTCGGTCCGTGTGTGATGCCTGATTGCTTTTTGATTGCTGCTCCAATTCATTTTCAATGGGAGTCACATGGTTTGACCAAACATTTTTGTTTGATGAGGCTGCGTACACACCTAAAGAACAAATGTTTGGTCCGTGTGCGATGCCTGATTGCTATTTGATTGCTGCTCCAATTCATTTTCAATGGGAGTCACGTCGTTTGATCGGACAAACCTGTCCGATGTGGGGGCGGAGGGCACAACAAACACATCGGACACCTTGTAGTCAAAACAGCCAACGAACAGGGTGGGACTTCAGATCGGACAGAAGGGTGGTTTTTAACCGCCAACGAATAGGAGAGAACTTCCGTTCTTGACAGCACTGGGTGGGGTTTAGGCTGTAGTCTTCTGAGTTACGTGACACAGACTATTATATCGCTTGTTTGTATGTCTTCTTTTGGCTACGGCCGTGCGTAACTTGGAGAGTCCAAATTGCGCACGGCTGTCTCCAGTGAGTGAAGTGAGTCCAGTTCTATTCTATATACAGAAATACAGGACGATAGCCAAAATAGCCGTCGGGCCTGTGAGGCTGCATTAATAATTAGTTCTAAAAGCATGTCTTTTTTACGGGGATCACTATTTTAATAGTAGACGCATATATGTCTATGAGTAGCCTAGAGTAGAAATGTAATGGCAGCGTACGAGGTTCACATGCGCAAATATAACAGATGTACAAGTTATCGACACGAATGGTACTTACGGTATGGTACACGATGTAAGCTTGTAGATCTGTTTATTTTAAGCATGCGCCACCGCCACCACGCAAAGTTATGACGCGCGCACATGTGGGGGGAGAGACCCGATATATTTTATAGCTCTATGGGAGAGACGCAGACAGAGAAATATTTAAAATCATCCTGTCTCGCTCTAGCGCACGGCCGCACCCATAAAGAGCCAATGGAGCAAATGTTAAATAAGCTACACAGGTGGTCCTAAATGATTAATTGATTACATCACTATAGCAAAAGACGTGATATATATCAACTCAACTGCAGCGGAGCTGTTCTGACTTGAAGCTTAACTGACCAGCACGGCTTCAAGTTTAAACCATAAGATGACATGGAAATGCCCGTCGATTTGATGCGCAGAAATAACATAGGCCTATATCGAATCAGGTTAAGGTACACACGTGGAAGAAAAGTCATTTTTATCGGGATTCGGGGATACTTTGTTGTAGGCTATATACGTCTCCGGTGAATTGTATGCACCAGCAGCAAGCACATTATTGTTCAAACACCTGCTCCTCTGTTCATCTGTTGTCTTATTTGGCTAATAAAATAATTATTAAGAATTAATGCAATTTCAAGTTGTTGCTGCAATCATGATTCATGTTGCTGTTCTCTTCTCTCTGTGACTGAAGGTTGCGCCCAAAAATTGTAGACAGTGATTTCCCGCACCCCCTCATGTTATTTTTCCCTCCGTCGCAAAATGACCTCTTTTCTTTTTTTCACTATTTGGTTCGCTTAGCATGTCCACGTGTCATTTGTTTACATATTTGGTACGCTTTACAAAGTCCAGTGTGAACACCAAACGGACCAAAATCAAAATGCAAATATTTGGTCCTTGGTCCTTGATCCGGACCTTCTAAGTGAACTTTGAGTGTGAAAAACGGCCTCGACAAACTACCGCTAGCTGCTGCTGCAGTCAAGAAAACTACACTGAACATATGTGCATCTATTTCCGCCTATCGTAGCACCGCCCAAATCGCGCAAAGCATTGTGGGACATGGAGGCATCAAATCATAAAAATGTAATCAGTGGTCGGTCGGACAGATCAATGTGTCCGAAAGGTGTGTACGAAGCCTGAGGCCTCATTCACACGTACCAAACACCAAACAA
The DNA here is from genome assembly GCF_951216825.1 of Electrona antarctica. NCBI lineage: Eukaryota > Metazoa > Chordata > Actinopteri > Myctophiformes > Myctophidae > Electrona > Electrona antarctica. The sequence goes on from NC_136812.1 coordinate 39,139,654, forward strand.
GCAATGTTTGGTCGTTTTTTTGTTTTTTTGGGCCACCACAATGCTTTTCCAATGGGAGTCACATGGTTTGATCAAACATTTGTGTTTGATCGCTGATTGCTGATTGCTCCCCCCTCATCAAACAAAAATGTTTGGTCAAACCATGTGACTCCCATTGAAAATGAATTGGAGCAGCAATCAAACAGCAATCAGACATCACACACGGACCAAACATTTGTTGTGTAGGTGTGAACTAGGCCTGAGGGGGAGCATTCAGCAATCAGCGATCAAACACAAATGTTTGATCAAACCATGTGACTCCCATTGGAAAAGCATTGTGGTGGCCCAAAAAAACGACCAAACATTGCTTGATTGGTGTTTGGTACGTGTGAATGAGGCCTGAGGCTGCGTACACACCTAAAGAACAAATGTTCGGTCCGTGTGCGCCGCCTGATTGCTATTTGATTGCTGCTCCAATTCATTTTCAATGGGAGTCACGTCGTTTGATCGGACAAACCTGTCCGATGTGGGGGCGGAGGGCACAACAAACACATCGGACACCTTGTAGTCAAAACAGCCAACGAACAGGGTGGGACTTCAGATCGGACAGAAGGGTGGTTTTTAACCGCCAACTAATAGGAGAGAACTTCCGTTCTTGACAGCACTGGGTGGGGTTTAGGCTGTAGTCTTCTGAGTTACGTGACACAGACTATTATATCGCTTGTTTGTATGTCTTCTTTTGGCTACGGCCGTGCGTAACTTGGAGAGTCCAAGTTGCGCACGGCTGTCTCCAGTGAGTGAGTCCAGAAATACAGGACGATAGCCAAAATAGCCGTCGGGCCTCGGCAGTTGTGAGGCTGCATTAATAATTAGTTCTAAAAGCATGTATTTTTTACGGGGATCACTATTGATTTTAATAGTAGGCCTAGACGCATATATGTCTATGAGTAGCCTAGAGTAGAAATGTAATGGCAGCGTACGAGGTTCACATGCGCAAATATAACAGATGTACAAGTTATCGACACGAATGGTACTTACGGTATGGTACACGATGTAAGCTTGTAGATCTGTTTATTTTAAGCATGCGCCGCCGCCACCACGAAAAGTTATGACGCGCGCACATGTGGGGGGAGAGACCCGATATATTTGTATGCACCAGCAGCAAGCACATTAGTGTTCCAACACCTGCTCCTCTGTTCATCTGTTGTCTTATTTGGCTAATAAAATTATTAAGAATTAATGCAATTTCAAGTTGTTGCTGCAATCATGATTCATGTTGCTGTTCTCTTCTCTCTGTGTGACTGAAGGTTGCGCCCAAAAATTGTAGACAGTGATTTCCCGCACCCCCTCATGTTATTTTTCTCTCGTAAAATGACCTCTTTTCTTTTTTTCACTATTTGGTTCGCTTAACGTGTCCACGTGTCATTTGTTTACATATTTGGTACGCTTTACAGTCCAGTGTGAACACCAAACGGACCAAAATCAAAATGCAAATATGTGGTCCTTGGTCCTTGATCCGGACCTTCTAAGTGAACTTTGAGTGTGAAAAACGGCCTCGACAAACTATCGCTAGCTCTGCTGCTGCAGTCAAGAAAACTACACTGAACATATGTGCATCTATTTCCGCGTGTCGTAGCACCGCCCAAATCGCGCAAAGCATTGTGGGACATGGAGGCATCAAATCATAAAAATGTAATCAGTGGTCGGTCGGACAGATCTGTGTGTCCGAAAGGTGTGTACGAAGCCTGAGGCCTCATTCACACTATCAAACACCAATCAAACAAAGTTTTTTTAGGCCACCACAATGCTTTTCCAATGGGAGTCACATGGTTTGACCAAACATTTGTGTTTGATTGCTGATTGCTGGTGGTGTTCTGCCCCTCCCCCGATCAAACAAAAATCTTTGGTCAAACCATGTGACTCCCATTGGAAAAGCATTGTGGTGGCCTAAAAAAACTGGTTGGTACGTGTGAATGAGGCCAGAGAGAAGCAAACCCCAATCAGCACAGCATCGAAAATGCCCTTATCAAGGAGTAATGGGCTGGCCCCCTTGACAATCACACAGGCATAGAACGCTTCCATTTAAACCTGATTGCAAAGACTGAAGCCCCTCTCTGTCCCCTAGCTACTACCACCACCACCACCACATGCAGCTATGGGGCCATCCTGAATGGAATTTATAATCACTCTGTGACTATGAAGGCTAATTGTTATTTTAAGACTTATACATTGGGCATTTAATAGTTTTAAAATGTCTGCCTTGATTATTGTTCACTATGGGCATGACAATCATTCATGTTCAAACTCTCACTCTCAGTTATAGCTTGATTAATTTTGATTAATTATAGAAATATGTTTTTGTGAAAGTAATATTTAAACCATGCATCTATGTTTACATACATTTTGTCATTATAATCAGATAAGCCAAAAGCTATTTGGAAATTAGAATATAGAATTTGTCCTTTGTTTTTGTTTAAAGTAACATTTGTTTTAGTTGTTCTATCTAGGCTATAGCTATGTAGGCCATTTGATCATGGACTTGATTCACATTCAAATAAATTCAATTAAAAGTAAATACAGAACTAGAAAAAGTGCCCTTCTGGGCACAGGTCTCCACCAGGAGGATAGGAGTGTGTGTGTGATGTTTGGCAAAATGTTTAGGAGCAATATAAGTGTGTGTGTGTGTGTGTGTGTGTGTGTGTGTGTGTGTGTGTGTGTGTGTGTGTGTGTGTGTGTGTGTGTGTGTGTGTGTGTGTGTGTGTGTGTGTGTGTGTGCGTGTGTGTGTGTGGAAATTTGGATAAAATCTGAAGGAGTAATATTAGAAAATATGTTTTACATATGTCGGCCTCCTGGTGGCGCTATAAAGAGCAGATGTGAAAAATTCCAGGCAAAGGTTTTTCCTTGGCATCTAGGGAGTTGGCATACAAAGTTATCCACAGATCCGTGCAGTTAGAGGTAAAAACACTTTTCGGCCAGTTATTGCGCCACCATGAGGCTGAGTTGAAAATGTTCATGTGGCATTTCTTCCTCGGCCTAGTGGGAATGTGCGTGCACAATTTCACGGAAATCACACGATGTGTTCATGATTTGCACCATCAGGATGGAGTCTGAGAAATCTGAAAGACCCGTTTCGTTGAATGGCTCTAGAGAGACTGTGTACCAATTTGCGTGATGTTTGGACAAAATCTGTAGGTGTACTGTCCAAAAACTTGTTTTGTACAAAGTGGCCTCCTGGTGGTGCTATAACAGGCCGTTCTGGAAATGTTGGAGCAGAGGTTCATCGTTGGCATCCAGGGAGTGTGTGTGCAAAATTTGGCATCGACCGGGTTAACGGTGCCGGAGATTAGCTGTTCACAGACGGAAGGACGGACGGACACACACACACACACGGACGGACGGAGTGCAAAACATACTCTCTCCCCATGCCTTCGGCCTAGTGGAGACAAACATACTCTCTCCCCATGCCTTCGGCCTGGTGGAGACAATAAGTGACCAAAGTCACTGCGTGACTTCTTGGTCCCTTAATAAAAAGAATGCTCTACATATTTCATATTATTGTCTCCACCAGGCCGAAGGCATGGGGAGAGAGTATGTTTTGCACTCCGTCCGTGTGTGTGTGTCTTGATCTCCTACACAAATTCTCGCAGACATGGGCCCTGACAGTGAACCTAACTAAGACTAAAATCATGATATTTCAAAAAAGATCCAGCCGCCAAAACCATCAATTTTTCCTAAATACAATCCCACTAGAACAAACAAAAAACTACACCTACCTTGGCCTAAACATCAGCAGCACAGGGAACTACAACCAAGCTGTAAAGGACCTGAGAGACAAGGCAAGAAGGGCATTCTATGCTATCAAAAGAAACATCAAAATAGACATCCCAATAAAAACCTGGCTTAAAATACTGGACTCTGTGATAGAACCAATTTCCCTCTATGGTTGTGAGATCTGGGGACCATTAGCAAACCATGACCTTGAAAAATGGGATAAACACCAAACCGAGACCCTACACACAGAATTCTGCAAATCCATTCTCCGTACCCAGCGAAAAACACCAAATAATGCATGCAGGGCAGAATTAGGACGATACCCACTCATAATCAAAATAAAAAAGAGAGCACTTAAGTTCTACAACCACCTAAAAGAAAGCGACCTAGATGCACTCCATAACAAGGCACTCACACACAGCGAAACTCTAGAGAGATGCCCCCTCAGCCAGCTGGCCCTGGAACTCCGGGCACAAACACAAACAGAGCCACGAGATAGAAAACCCATTGGACTAAACCAAATTATAAAACAGCAAAAGGAAAACTACCTGACACATTGGAAAGAAGCAACACAAAAGCAGAGTAAACTAGAATGCTATCTGGCCCTAAACAGAGAATACGCAGTGGCAGAATACCTGAGCACCGTGACCGACCCAAAACAAAGAAAAATCCTAACTAGGTACAGACTCAGCGAACACAGTCTTGCGATCGAGAAAGGCCGTCATAGGCAGACCTGTATCCCGAGAGAAGACAGACTATGCACCCACTGCACACAAAATGAAGTGGAAACCGAGCTACACTTCCTAACCATCTGTCCATTGTACCAAGACATCAGAGACACATACTTCCCACAGATTACAACCACACACGGAGATTTTGAAAACATGACCAACGACAAAAAACTCCCATATCTGCTGGGCGAAGTACAACAATGTGCAAACACAGCAGCAAGATTCGTGAGTTGCTGTGATAGGAGAAGGATATCAAACGGAACACAACCACCCTAAAGACTAATCATTGTGTATATTCCTGCACTATACCTGCATCCAGTGATCTTGGTACAATATAGAAATTGATCTATTGAAGATTCTGACGTTCAAATGTACATATTTTTTGTTTTGATTGTATTGCTGTATTGTTGTATTGTGCTTTCTGCTTTGGCAATGTAAACGTATGTTTTCTCATGCCAATAAAGCCCTTTGAATTGAATTGAATTGAATTGTGTGTCCGTCCTTCCGTCCGTCTGTGAACAGCTAATCTCCGGCACCGTTAACGGTGCCGGAGATTAGCTGTTCACAGACGGAAGGACGGACACACACACACACGGACACACGGACGGATGGACGGAGTGCAAAACATACTCTCTCCCCATGCCTTCGGCCTGGTGGAGACAATAACCCTATATGGCTATATAACCCTAACTGATGGTAGGTTTGGGTTTCTTCGGGAGGACAGTTTCTTACATAAATCATCAAACAAGCTAACATTAACATGAGCTTGAAATCCCACTATCTCTACAGTGTGTGTGTGTGTGTGTGTGTGTGTGTGTGTGTGTGTGTGTGTGTGTGTGTGTGTGTGTGTGTGTGTGTGTGTGTGTGTGTGTGTGTGTCACAGTGTGCGTGCGTGCGTGCGTGTGTGCGTGGCGTTCGTGCGTGGCTGCGTGCGTGTCTCCCTAAATGTATGAGAAAATAAATAAATTAAGAAACGAGTCCATTGAGGGACAACCTTCACCTGTCACTGATTCCGTCGAAATACGAAAGAACAATAGGTCCATCTAGTGGCCAACTGTTACAATGACAGAGAAAGGACAGTAGCGTACGGGGATCATGGGCCTGGAGTCTGGGGATGATCATGTTTATGTATGAATGAATGAATGAATGAATGAATGAATGAATGGTTTATTTCGATCTTATGCAGTACATTACAAGATGAATGTTTTAAACTCATATGACATGATCGAAAAGGTATAGGCGGAAGCTGGGAGCTTATTAGTGCCTATCCTTAATACAAACAAACAAAAAACAACTAACAAACAAACAGTCAGAGAAGAAGAAGAAACACATTATTGAACACAGTAATCAAACAGTACAAAAATAAAACTCAAGCAGTTAAATCAATAATGCTTCAGTCATTCACTTTTGTATTTGTCCAATATAGCATTTTTGAGCCTTTTTTTGAATTGTATAATGTTTTTACTTTGTTTAATTGTATCCGGCAGGTCATTCCATAGTTTCACCCCGCGAACGGAGATACACATGCTTTTCAGTGTGGTACTAACACTAGGTTGTTTGAAGTTTAGTACCCCTCTCAGCTCATACCTCCCGTCCCTATCCCTGAACCAATTTTGGATGTTATCTGGAAGAAGTTTCTGTCTGGCTTTATATAATATTTGTGCTGTTTTGTGGTCTATTAAATCAAAGAATTTTAATGTGTGTGAGTTCAAGAAGAGTTGATTGGTGTGTTCGTGAAATCCTACATTGTGGACTAATCTTATTGCTTTTTTCTGCATTATGTTTATTTGTTGAAGGTTACTTCTGTAAGTATTTCCCCACACCTCCACACAATAGGTGAGATATGGTGTAATTAAGGTGCAGTACAGAGTGTTCATAGAGTCCAAGTTTAGAACGTGTCTTGTTTTGCCCAAGATACCAATGCTTCTCGCTAGTTTAGAGCGGATGTAAGTTATGTGAGGTTTCCATGAAAACTTATGATCTATTATCACCCCTAAAAATTTGTTGTCAAAGACTCTTTCTAATATAATACTATCGATCTTTAACTCAATATGCGTATTCATCAATGTTTTTTGATTGCCGAAGACCATGTATTTGGGTTTTTTTAGATTAAGTGAAAGTTTATTTTGATCAAACCATTTTTTTAATTTGTCCAGTTCAGTTGAGACCACCTCAAGTAGCTCTTGAATGTTCTCTCCTGAGCAAAATATATTAGTGTCATCAGCAAAAATGACGAATTTCATTATACTTGAAGCCCTACATATATCATTAATGTATAATATAAACAGTTTCGGCCCCAGTATTGAGCCCTGCGGTACCCCGCACGTGATAGGTGAGCAGTTTGATCTGTGCTCACCCATCTGAACATATTGTTGTCTATTTGTTATGTAACTTCTTAACCAATTTAGTCCTACCCCTCTAATTCCGTATCTCTCCATTTTTTTAATCATTATTTCGTGGTCTATCGTATCAAATGCCTTTTTGAGGTCAATGAACACTCCTACTGCATAGTTTTTGTTATCAACTGAGCTGGTTAGATCCTCTGTTAAATCAATTAGAGCCATTGATGTTGATCGATTTGTACGGAACCCATATTGACTATCCGTCAGTAACTGATGTTTGTCGATAAAGCTGTTTAACCGTACGTCAAAAAGTTTTTCAATAATTTTTGAGAATTGGGGCAGCAAGGATATTGGCCTGTAATTGGTGTATAGGTGCTTGTCTCCTGCTTTATGTATGGGAATGACCTTTGCCGTTTTCATGGAAGTTGGAAAGAGACCTGTTTTGAATGATAGGTTGCATATGTATGTTAAGGGGTCTGCTATAGCACTTATACTTTTTTTGATGAGTGTCATGTCTATGTCATTGCAGTCAGTGGAAGTTTTGTTTTTAAACTTGTTAACTATATCAGTTACTTCATATCTGTCGGTACTTCTTAAGAAGATTGTAGCTGGGTTTCGGTCTTCATGGTCCACATTTACCCCTGATGGGGTACTTATTTCTTTTGCCAGGTTGGGACCAACATTCACAAAGAACTTGTATAGTTGGTATGGCGTATTGTATTCTATCACTTAACACATTACAGCTCTGAATTCTGGTCGAATCATTATTATGTGTTTGTTGAGTAACAGGGGTCTTCCATTTATCAGCTTAGTGTTCAACTTCCAATTTTGTCTGCTCAAATCTATAATATGGGCTATTTTGTATTAATATTATTATTATTCACTTCGAAACTCACTTTTTTATCTATCCTTTATCCTGTAGGCTCCCTCCTGATTGGATAAAAAAAAAATCGCTTCTCTCGGGCAATCTTTCATCAGTGTCAGGAGGCAGTGAGGCACACAACCATGAGTGCAGTGAGTGGTCTCACCCTGACATGATGTAGCCTATTGTAGGCTAATTGTAGAGAAAGAAACTAGGAATTACTATTACATTTAGATTTTTGACTGAGCCACTTAAAATACATGCATGCATGTTCTTCAAGCTTTCTTGGTGAAAATGGATCAGTTGTGGCCGGGGAGCTGCGTGTGTATAAACGGTAACCATGGTGTAAACTCACAGCCTGCAGGGCAGGCTACAGCCGTCCTCACTGAGCATCGTCACGTGGTCTGCCATAGCAACGGAACGGCTAATGTAATGTCATCAGTTCCGCTTTGGGAGAAGTAGAAATGCAGCCTCTTTGCCACTGCTGATAGAAGACAGGAGGCACTTTAGTTTAAAAGTTATTTTTCACTTTATATTTTCTAACGGCGAGTAAAACTGGCCGGCGAGTGCGGAGCACAGTCGACTGCCTCTGACCTGGAATCTAAAGCGTAGCCTACAACCTGAAATCAAACATGAATCATCTGAACCAGGGGTAAGTGCGATTATGTTTAAAGAAGTGAGTAGGCAACACGTAAGCTATAGATAGACCTTGGGTTTGAAAAAGAGAGAGATCAGGGATTTAATGTTCTGCATGTTTTTATTTTCTTTTATTATTAATTTACACCTACAGCAATGTCACAACAATCTGGAATGCCTGTTCTAATACATGCTTATGTGCCTGCGCATTTAATTTGTATTTTGTAAATTAAGTTTATTATTGTCGTTATTATTAGGTTGTGTGTGTGTGTGTGTGTGTGTGTGTGTGTGTGTGTGTGTGTGTGTGTGTGTGTGTGTGTGTGTGTGTGTGAGACGTGTGTGTGAGTGTGTGTGTGTGTGTGTGTGTGTGTGTGTGTGTGTGTGTGTGTGTGCGCGTGTGTGTGTGTGTGTGTGTGTGTGTGTGTCACAGTGTGTGTGTGTGTGTGTGTGTGTGTGTGTGTGTCACAGTGTGTGTGTGTGTGTGTGTGTGTGTGTGTGTGTGTGTGTGTGTGTCACAGTGTGTGTGTGTGTGTGTTTTTTTTTTTTAATTGGGCAACTCTGACAGTGGGCTAAATGCGTGATGGTAACCTATAAACCTCTTGACTTTGCACTTGGACATAATTATGCAACTATGACAGTTAATGATGGTAACCTCTTTGTACTTGGACAAGCTCCGATGACTCCATTCCACGAGGGATCTGTAGCTTTATAAGAGCCCAATACAAAAGACAGGGGCATAGAGGGGCGACTAGGTTAAGTGTGCTCTCCATATCTAATTCCTATGGGTAATAAGACACCGGTAATAGACCCATATAGTTGTAAGATCTTGTTGTTAGAGTAACAAACGCTTGAGGAAATTAAATCTGTGTAAAAAAAACAACAACAACTACTTAATTCAGAAAGGCAGGACTAGTCTACTACATAGACGATTTAAAGACCTGAGGCTGACTGACACTAATGTCTTGTTAATGAGAACAAGCTTATGACAACAATACACAAATGAACAACAGACACAGCATTGTTGTGGTAAAGCAATTAAATATCCAGTTTCTGTAAACCAGTAATATAATATTATAATTTAGTGTCATTATAGTGTCTAATCATTTTGATATTCCATGCAAGGGCCACAAGGGCGTATAGGCTACTGGGTAGAAAAATAACATTTTGTCTACTAGGCCGGCTTAAATTTGTTTACAAATAAACTAGAGCATTGAAATAGTTTCCATAAATAATGTAAACACTGCTGGTATAGGGTAGACAAACGCTAGCCAACTTGTAACAGCATTTGGCAGGTGGACGGTGTGAATTTCGCTGCCGTTGCAATAAAAGATTGGCTATCACAATGTGTTTTATTTATCTTATTTATAGACTTCTTTCAGCCTACAACAGCCTAACAGACAAACACCTTACTGGATACTTCAACAACACCAGGATCAGGAGACATCTGCAAAGAGTTGGACTGGTATGTCAAGATGATGGTGATGAATGATAAACATACAGAATAAGCCTATAGGGCTATAGAATCACAACTTGGAATTGCATGTACGGTAATAGCATTTTATTAACCTGATGGTATTTGTTACATAAATCCTCAAACAAGCTAATTAAACATGAACTTACAAATGCTGTTACTACATACACATCCAATTGATCTCTGTGTGTGTGTGTGTGTGTGTGTGTGTGTGTGTGTGTGTGTGTGTGTGTGTGTGTGTGTGTGTGTGTGTGTGTGTGTGTGTGTGTGTGTGTGTGTGTGTGTGTGTGCGTGTGTGTGTGTGCGTGCGTGCGTGCGTGCGTGCGTGCGTGCGTGCGTGCGTGTGTGTGTGTGTGAGCGCACACGTGCGTGCATGCACGTAGATCACCAGAAGTGGGCGTATAGTTCCAGATAAGGAGTACAGGCACAAGTTGGTCCAGAGAGCCCACCAGAGACATGTCAGAGAATGTCTCGCCCAGGCCATCTTCCACAAGGTGCTGGAAATGGAGGTCAGAGGTCACACACAGTGTCCCGAAAGCAGCAATCACTAAATATACTCACTGACATAATTTAGGGATCTCTCTTACAATGCACATTTTGCCCTGTACCCCTCCCATGTAGCGTGTCCATCAGATTGAGATCAAACGCAAATTGGAGGAGTTTACTAGAAGAGAAAGGGTGCATAAGATTAAGGTATAATTGCATGCAAACACTCTGCTGCGGGACATTGTTTTTGTAGCCAATTCTGCCAAACATGTTCTCAAGTCATACAACGTTAAAAGCGCATGACACAGATCATATACCGTAGAGAGTTTATATTAACATTTCAAAGTTTTTGAATTGCTGTGATGGGTCACTTTGTTTTCTAGTTGGACCGCTCTAAAAGGTATGAAGAAGATGTCATCCGCATCCTGTCACCACGCCCGCCCACAGGACCCAGGAACGGCCGCAGACAGCATTCTGGGCCAGAGGGGGAACACACCGAGTCCTCCGAGTCGGTGAGTCCCTTGAACAGGTTGACTTTCAAAAATACACGATCTTGGCAATCATACGAAGTTTAGTTTAATTTATCTAAACTAGTAATAAAACACAAAGTCATCAGCTGAAAGAAACACACATTTTGTTGATGTTGGAGTTAGTAGGGCTGTAATTTCTGATTGTTCATGTCCAGTCGTGAAATCATGTCGTTTCAAACACACCAGAGAAAACATTGACAAGTCTTCAACTTAGTCCATATACCGGTACCTGTATATTCTCATCCATGATGGAATATATGCATATATTACAATTCATTATTCTCTAGATAGTTTTGGGGGCTTTTTGCTTTTATTAATGCATATATCTAAATGACCCGCCCGGCAGCACTGTTTAATGCAATTTATTTGTGCGTGTTATAAGTATGTTTTGTTGAATTATTCATGACAATGATCATCTGTCGCGCAAATTATCAAAACATTAGAAAGTAGGTTAGCCGGCGTTGTATCAGATTGTGAAAATATAATAATTAATAATAATAATAATAATAATACAATGATTGAAAGAAAGAACTAGTGTATTGTCTGCGTGTGCTGCTTACTTATTTTATGGATATACATACTGTTGACTTTTACAACTTTGTCATGAGTAATTCAACAAAAAATACTTATAACTTGCACAAATAAATTGCATTAAACAGTGCTGCCGGGCGGGTCTTTGCGCTACCGCTCCGTCATTTAGATATGCTTTATTGATAGATGTACAGGAAACAGAAAACAGGGAGAGAGATGGGGCAGAGACACGCAGAAAAGGTTGTCGGGATCGGGACGTGAACCCACGACACGCTGTCAGGCTACCAGACTAGGTGCCTGGACCGCTAGGCCAGCCTTGGCACCTATTCATTATCTTCATGCACTGACAGATGCCTGGTTTATGATGACACTTGTCTGTCCACTGTTAGTTCTGTGCACGAAGGAGATCATTATTAAAAGTGAAATGGTAGGATTAGAAGTGTCTTATCAGCTTTTAAAGCGGTCACAGATCCTACTGGCTGAACAGACACATGACAACCTGACGCATGCCTGGTTTTGTCATCCTGGTTTTGATCCTTGTGTTTGCCCTGCGCAAACATTGAACATGTTGGTGCTTGTTATGACCTTGTGGAGCCCATAAACTCACTGCCCTCTCTCACAAAACTGTTTATGATGTTTGCGTTGAAGTATGATCGCTGAATAAAAGTGTCAAGTCACCCAACACCCACCCATGTGTACCAATTGCTCCAGGTATAGCCTATGAATACATTCAAGATTCAAGGTGGCTTATTGTCACATCTGAAGGCAGTGAAATGATTGTACTTCAAGCTTCCTTAACAGTGTGGATAAGAATAAACATACGTAAATCATATATACGATAGATAGATAGATAGATAGATAGATAGATAGATAGATAGATAGATAGATAGATAGATAGATAGATAGATAGATAGATAGATAGATAGATAGATAGATAGGGCTACAGGTGTGGCGTAAAGTGAACATTCTAAAGTGCAGTATAATACTGAAATAAATTGCAATGAAATAGCAATAGGCTACAAAATGTGATAGCAACTGTACAGTACATATATCTGTAAAGTGTTGTCTTTTCCAGTCCATATCAAATTCTTTGTTCAGAAGTCTTAGGGCCTGGGGATAGAAACCTTGCTACCCTGACAAATTAAAATGTAGCTTCATTCCTGGATGCAATGCACCAAACAGCAGCTGTGTGTTACATCATGTCATTGTGGTTCTACGAGTCCTCGCGAAACAATGATAAGGTAACTAATTAACAGCAGAGTGCTCAGTCTGCTCTCTGCTGGTTGCATGTCTTCCAGCCAGGATCGTCTCGTCCCAACACTGCCCCAGGGAAGATGCAGAGGCCTGTGCGCCTGAAGCCAATCCACAGTAACAGCACCACGGCCTCCCGCAGGCGAGGCTCTCCTTACAGGCGCCACGACTCCTCTAATGAGACTGACCACACAGTCAGCTACAGCGTAAGACCGTCGGCTTGCTGTATTATGTGTCACACAAACAAATCGCATAAAACTTGCACGCACACCCCAGGGGTGGAAGAAGTACTTTTTCTTTAGTAAAAGAAGCAATGCCACTACATAAAACATTCTGTTACAAGTAAAAGTCCTGTATTTTTTTGAGTTAATGTACAAAGGTACAAAGGTTTTTCAGAAATAGCTGATATACAGCTCACAATGCGTTGCAGATATTTCAGTAACTATACTTGTAGTGGAGTAAAAAGTATATTTGCCTCTTGAGATGTAGGGGAGTAGAAGTGTAAAATATAAAAAATATATTAATATACAGTACTTGAATAAATGTTACTTTCCACCATTGTGTACACTTCATGTATTACCACTACACAACACATGCACCCACCCTGACATATATATGTATTTGTAATTACATTTGAATGAATTCATTCCAAGATGGACAAGGACTCCCAGAGGCAGCGGACCGTGGCTGACTTCTCCCGTGGGATCTCCCCCTACTGTCTCCCAGTCATCAACAACTTTGTCACTCCAGTCCCTCCACCCACAAAGAGGAAAGAGAGGGGACTGAGGGCCAGTGGCGGGACCCTCAGGGGCCGTAGACTGCGCCCTACCACTGCACCACTTGCACCTGACATAACTGAGGTGTGTGCTTAGCAAACAGCCAAGAATCTACTTGTACGTGACATGCGTTAGGTAACAACTCGTCTTGTGTTGTGTTGCTCTCCCTGCCTCCCAGTTGTACGAACAGAAATGTTTTTTTTTGTGGCTTTCGCCTTTATTTAATTTTATTTTAATGGAGGGACAGACAGTAGGCTGACAGGAAATGGGGAGAGAGATGGGGGGAAGACATGCAGTAAAGGCTGTCGGGATCGGGAGTCGAACCCACGGCACACTGCCAGACTGGATTACCAGCCAAGGTGCCTGGACCATTGAGCCATGGCCCAGGCCATTCTTTTATTTTTTTATAAATTCTTTCGACATATCTGCTTCATTATAACTAGACAGAGTGAAGTACTGGTTCTGAACGTGGCATCCAAATGGATCCTTTCAGGTCTGTAACTCCCCCGAGAATCATTCCTGTGCTTTCCCCACCAGGAATCACCAATGCTGAGGACCTCTGTGCATCAGAGTCAAGTGTGTGTCAACATGGTGTTCTTTGGAAAGACGGTGCACCTCTCCCATGATATGATTGACTTGAGAGATGAGGTCAAAGTCTTCCAGCAGCACTGTGGTGGAGAGAACCTGTGTGTCTACAAGGGCAAGCTCTGTGAGGGAGGTCAGTGTGTGTGTGTGTGTGTGTGCGTGTGTGCGCGTGCGTGCGTGCATGCGTGCAACACTATGGAAAGACTTCACACTTGGGAGTTGTTAATCATAAAGATGCATACAAATACAACCAGATAACCAAATAGGAGGCTGTTGCATAATAGCTTACACTTTAAAAATCTCTTCATGGCCAGACGGTTAGAAAGTCCCTCACATGGTTTCATCAAGTGTCCTTGAGCAAGACACCTATACTACCTGGTGTCAGGCAAGACATTTACAAAATAATTTCAATTCATATGTCCATGAATGTCCAAGCATAACAATGCACTACAGTACTTCCCTTTGTGTATTCCCTCAATCCCCATCAGATACATTCCAGTTTGTATCGCGGCGTCACAGAGGCTTTCCGTTCAGCCTGACGTTCTTCCTGAATGGACTGCAGGTGGAGCGTCTCAGCTCCTGCTGTGAATTCAAGCACAGGAAGGGCTCCCGGCTGGGCGGGCGCCACGGACACTTTGGCTTCACCGGTGTGGAGGGGGCCTCGCCCTGCTACAAGTAAGAAAAGTACCAATGGCGGTGTTGGCACTTGTTGAAATACAATAATAAAGACATCATTGGTGGTTGAACTGCATGTTTTACAAGTTGTTTACCTCTCCCAACGGAAAGAGGTAATATCAACGATGTCTCGGAATGATCTATCTAGTGGTCCATGCACCATCAATTCACTTCATTTACATGGCCAACGAGTACTTGTAGGGAGACTACCTCCAACCACTGGATATGTGCTAGTTGTCTTGTACGAACATACTCTACGATACAGAATGTTTAAAATAACATATTATTCATTAGAATAGGTCCCGGATTGTAGCTTCAATATCTCACATGAGTGCTGTCAGTGCAGTGGGAACCCATGACAGAGGTAACATCCAGGTTTGCCTAAAATACATCAGTAGAACAATCCATTATTCTCCAGGTGTATCATAGCTATGGGGTTGGACAAGAAGCCCACTCCTCCTCCAAAGAGAATCAAGGAGGACAGAGAGGCCCCTAGTCCCGAGGACCCCATCCAGCACATTCCAGAGATGGAGAAAGAGAGTGAAAGCACCCCGAAAGACACTTCCGCCCATACAGAGCCTGAACTCAGCCATCCACAGGAAATGGAGACCAAAATCATCGAAGAAGATATACCACCTGAGGAGGAAAAACCCAGAGATGGTGACTGACATTGAGCCTATATAAGTCATGATTTAATTGAACTGAATTGAAAATTACGAATACAGAATTATTTTGTTTTTTATACCATGCCAAGTCTGCCAAAGCATTTCTGAATGTTGTGTCTCTCTTCCTATAGATTATGAAGAGGACTTTGAGGCAGATGATGAGGGACCTGCTGAGGATGGTGAGGTGAAAGAGGAGAAAATATCTCCAGCCAGAGAGAGAGATTCCTCCGATAGCGAAGAGGACAAAAAGGAAGGTGGGTGAACCGTTATGCAGATACATTTGAATCACAATATTAAAACTAGAAAAAGTGCCCCTCAGGGCACAGGTCTCCACCAGGATAGGATTTATGTGACATAACAGTATATTCATAATGTTATGAAGATGAATACATGTTGTATTTTCAATAAATGGCTGGCATACATTATACATGACAGATCCGGCTTTATTACATGACTATAAAGATCATGTCTACCGACTAGATCATGTCTACCGATCATGTCTACCGACTAAAATCTGAAGGACCCTAGTGTAAGTGTTGCACATTAGTCGTCCTCCTGGTGGCGCTATAACAGGCAGATGCAAAAAATGCGAGTAATATAAAGAAATGTGTTTTGCAAAAGTCTGCCTCACGGTGGCGTTATAACAGGCCATTGTGGAAAATTTGGGGCAGAGGTTCGTTGTTGGCATCCAGGGAGTGTATGTGCACAGTTTGGCTTCGATCGGGCCAACGGTGACGGAGATTAGCTGTACACGGACATAACGGACACACATACACATGGACGGACGGACGGAGTGCAAAACATATACTCTCCCCATGCCTTCGGCCTGGTGGAGACAATGATGCCATATGAGAGTAATATCATTCAGAAGAGTGACCAAGTGGTTAAGGCGTGTAACACATATGGCCCTATCTTGGGTGTGCCTTGCCCTTTATCCCCAAACTTCTTTGCCATATTTTACTATCTTGAAAAACATTTAAAAAAAAGGTTCAACTAACCCATCTACATCGACACGTTGTGAGCTTGTAGATTGGCTATTTGAACCATTTTAAAATGTTTTTCAAAATAGTAAAAAATGGTAACGCAAGATATAGCTGTAAATCTCGGGGTTCTCTGAATGAGTCTGATTTTTCAGATCCCATTCCAATTTGCTATGACTGCCTTCCAAAGCTCCAAGGAGCATACTTTTCTAGTTCATAATAAATTGAATTGATCATACTCAGCTATGGCCTCACTTGATAAAGTAAAGCATGCTGCTTTACTTTATCAAGTGAGGCCATAGCTGAGTATGATCTTTATCATCGTATTGCCTATAGTATCATTCAGAGGGCAAAATGCTATAAAGATTAATTTCTGGTTGGTCCCCCATGTGATATTTTTACTGAGCCAGTTTTCATAGTTAAATTTGGATCATGCACTTAAGCAGTGTGAATTGCTTCTTAGACTCAAGAATAAAGATTGGAATGTCTAAGAGTCTTGACCTTCCTTGTGGATGCTCAGCTAACGAAACATACTTGGATCCACCACGGTGGAAAGAAGCAGCACTGCAAAATAAAATTTGCAAGACTGAAGTTTTTTAAATTCTGTTCTAGAATAACATTAATGGTTAACTGAGTTCAGTTTAGCAATTTTATGTGGATTTCTATTTATTTTTTCATTAAAGATTGGAATGTATTTTAATTAGAGATTACTTTACAAATCATTCCATCTTCCTTATATAGGGGATAGACGGTCTCGTTCAGCCTCCAGTTCCTCAGGCAGTGACAGAGAAGACAGCGAAACTGAGGCTGACAACAAAGTCGCACAGACAGCAGAGCAACCTAAAGAACCAGAAGGCGATGCTCCCAAAGTTCACCAAGAGGAAACCCCTGTTCCACCAGCCGAGGAAAAAGAAGAACAACGGGACGCATCGGACACCAGAGCGGCTGAGAAAGACTCCCCTGTTCCTCCGTTGACCACTGACTCGCCCAGAGCGAAGGAGTCGGGATCCGAGGGCAGCCCTGGGGAGAGCACAGAACTAGAGGTGTCAGACACCAGTGCTCCCTTGGGGAACGGGGGCAAAGTGGACAACGACACCTCAGGAGCCGCCGAGCAGGGAAAGGAAGCTGATAAACTGATAGATGAGCACACAGAGGAACAGGAACCTGAGAGGGGTAAGTATGGCCCAGTTCACGCAGACCATGTGCTGTCAGAGCCTCCGCCTGAGTGAGACATTGGATCATGTCTGCAGTACCTTCTCTGGCAGTTTTTCCACTATTATTAGACCTGGATAATTTAAAGTGAGAGCACGATTCAACGTATGGTTCTGATTTAATAGTGGAAAAAATATAACCGTACGGTGTGGCCTTTGAGTGTTTATGTGGGCTTTGGGAAAATTGTGTCATTGTTCATGTTTGATCTGCGTGTAAAGATCAAAAAGAAGAAAGTCTACAAAACAAATAACTTTTCGATAACATTACTGTGCAAAACACATTTTTACCACAAATTTGGAATTGGACAGACTTGGTCCTCTGACTTTTCTTTTTGATCTTAAAACTACTTTTGTCCTGTACCTGCGATAAAATGGACTCAGTGTTTGTGTTGTATATCAATTATGCATGAAAAGCATTTTATGAAATATAAGTGTGTCAGTGATCTCTTTATATGTATTAAAGCTGCATGTAGTTTTATAATTTACAAATGCCTGGAGCTCATAAAGTAAACTAACTTCTCAAATCAAATTATTAGCCAGGTGACTATGCCACCATACATTTCACATAATTTAAGTAGATCTAAAGTTATACCATTAAAGGAGGACTTAATTGGTATGGGGATCGATTATAGAGGGTATGCGCGTGACATCATCGTACCTGAAAGTTATGCGGGAACGCCCACTGAGTGGCAAAAAACTACTTTCTGGCCTTGACAGCCCATTCATCCAAACATAAAAGTCCTGTCTGATTGCATTAAACAATGTTAAACTCACCAACATTGCAGCTGAATGAAAAGCTTGAATTATCCTCTTTCTATCTGCAAAGTTTTTGTCTCATGAAAATCCACCATAGAAACGTTATGAGCTACTTTCTGTCAAGAAATGCCCTGCATTTGATTATTTTTCTAAGTGTCTGAGTTTGGAAGTGCTTGTTTTCAATAACACAACATTTTGCTGCCTCCTGCATTATGTGACATTTAGAAACAGGTGGTACGCAGGACGAGCGCTTCCAAACTCCAACTCTCCATGCTGCTCAATGTTTTGCCACTCAGTCTAGATGAGGGGGGCGTGTCCTGATGGGAAAATCATGCATGTGCATACTCTCTATTCTACCGATCCTACCGATCGGTATAATAATTTCCGATCCTGGAAAGGTAACATGATCATGCTATAATTATAGAAGCCATTGTTCAATGCTCTTGCATTAATAAAAAGTTTAAAATAAGACCAAACCCGCCTACATATTTTTAACCTTTGAGATGGAGATTTATTGAATCCTTACACTTGCAGCTCTATTAGGCACTTGTAAACATTTGTTCTATTTTTGTTCATTCGTTTTTAGTTTGTTTAGTCTTTGCATGTTAATCATTATTTTTGCATGATTTGCTGTTTTTATTCTTTATAAGATTGGCACCAATATGAACATTAAAGTAATTTCATGTGGTTTCATTTGAGGTTTGATATTCCATTCTTGATTTGTTGATTTTGTATCAAAATCATTAATTTTGACTCCCTCTGTGTGGCGTGTATGAGAGTCCAGCTTGTGCTTGCTGAGATGGACTGTGGAATGCTTTCACTGCATGTGCCCTGTTTCTTTTTGTTTTCCATGTTTAACCCAAGCCAAGTCTGTGCAAGAGAAAGTCGCAGAGGCCATTTTGAAGGAAGCACAGTGCAGTTCAGAGCCAGAGCTGAGCGATACCACCACTGAAGAAGAAGAGGAGTCCACAGAGAAACGTCAGCAACGAGACAACAATGGTACCTCAATTTATGAAATTGAATTGTAATTTGTGCAGTAGATAGATAAACGCTGTGTTTTACATAAAATGTCCACATGGAGGCTGAATAATAATATTTGAATAGAACACAGGATGTCCCCATTTTCTTGCTGCACAAATACCTGACATGACGTGTCCTACTCCTTACCATAACCAACAACTTACAATAGTATACAAACGTATTCTTTTCAAAAACAAATGAACCAATCCTTGCATTCACAGATGCTGTGCCAGAAAAAGTGGCGAACTGTGAGGCAAGTCCTGTCACTGCAGAACCGGCAGAGGATCAAAGAGAGGCAAACTCTGAGGTAAAAGAGGAGGATAAATCTCCTCCAGAGCCACAGGACAACGAACATGGAGTCAACAGCAAAATGGAAAAGATGGAGGACACAGAAATGGCTGAACCAGCTGAAGATAACAAGCAAGACAGAAGCCAGGACAGCGATGGAGTCAATAGTGAGTTGGAGAAAATGCAGGACACTGAAACGGCTATACCTGATGAAGATAACAAAGAAAACACAGAAGAGAAAGAATTATCTGAGGACTCTGAGAAGAAAACAGTAGATGACAAGACATCAGAATCCCAGTCACACAATGAAGCAAAACCCACAGATACTGACATAGACGAGGAAAAGAAACAGGAAGAAGAGACAGTCACAGCGGAGGCCGAGCCAGAGCCCACTGAGACAGAATGCACTAAAGAGGATGAGTCATCTCCATCAGAACCAGAGAACAAGGCAGAGGAAACGGAAGCACAGGATCAAACAGAGGTGGAGGAGATGGCAACGATTGAAACGTCAGAGATGAAACCGGAGGCCCAGGAAGACCTTGCATGTGAAGAAACACCTGTAGCTGATGCAGAGAAGCAGGGGGGTGGGGATGCTGTCCCTGGAGGCCCTTCAGAAGGGAGCGGAGACACCACAGTTCAGGCTGAGAAGACAACAGACACGACAGAGGTAAAGGGGGGAGATGAGACCATAACAGAGGATGAGAAGGAGCAGGCACCAGAGGAGGCCCTGGGAGCAGAGGCCAATAATGATGACCAAAAACAAGAGAGTGTTAAAGATAATCAGACAAGTGAGAAGGCAGAGGAGGAAAGTGAAAAATCCATAAAAGAAAATGTAGAAGACGATAAAGTGGAGAGAGAGAAATCTGATGATATTGAGGTTGGAGGTAAAGAAACTAATCAAGATCAGACAGCAGAAGGGGACAAAGGAGAGGTTAAAGAGAAAACTGGAGAAGTTCATCAGAACGGTTCAGAACAGGAAGAAAAGAATGAGAATAAGGAAGAAGAAAGTATAAAGGTGGAAGAAGATGATGGGAATACTGAAGAAAAGGTAGAAGAGGAGCCAGAGGTTGGAAATTCTGATGAAGGGGATAAAGTCACAGATGAAGCAAACAATGATGAGGGCAGCAAAGTTCAGGACAGTGAAGACATTAAAGATGATCCAGAAGACGCAGAAGAAAAGGTGACTACAGCTGACACTGCTATCGCAGTTGAAGGAAGCCCTCCTGCGGAACAACCTGAGAACACTGTTGAGGGAGAGCTGGAGAAAGGCAACAAATCTGCAAACATGACCAATGACAATGCAGGTGACCGTAAAGCAGACAAAGAAAAGGAGACCGAAAATACGGAAGATGAAGCCGAAGAGAGCAACATGGAGTCTGACAACGTTCAAAAAGAAAATGAAAGAGCTCATGGCGAAAAGGATGAGAGGGAAACAACAGCCGCTGAGGTTGACAATGAAAACGGAGAGAGAGACAGCATGAAAGATTCTGATGAACAGAAGGAATCCCAGGAGGACGGAGCAAAGACCACATCCCAAGAAAAACATGACGTGGATGGAGAGAACACTGAAGAAAAGAATACAAACTTAGAAGCAACAAAAGAGGAACTCAGTAAAGTAGAACCTGAACAAGGCTCTGAAGAGCACAAAGAGACAAGTGCTAATTCTAACGATGACACCGCTGACCAGGTTGCTGAGAATGAATCTAAGATAGAGGAAACCAATGCAGATGTCAAATCTGAATCCCAATCAGAGGAACCTAACAAAGATAAAGACATGGAGGAGGCAAAACAACATGAAAATACAGAGGTGACGGACTGTAAAGAATCATCTCCCGAAGATGAAGACAAGGTTTCGGACATTAATGAAAAAAATAATAATACATTGAATAATGCGAATGAGGTGATACTTGTTACTTCTGAGTGTCAGCCCCAGTCTTCACAGCCTGTGGCTGTTGATTTGGACAATATGACTCACAAATCTGATGAAGAGAAAGAGAAGTCTAGTGCGGCGAACGCCACTGATGATGCTCCTTCTGCTGTGGATGGAGACACTGGCGCAGACACAGAGGAAGCAAGCAAGCCCTCTGAGGAAGGGGCAAGTGTGGTGCTCAAACCTCAGGCCGAACCGGCACAGCTTATAGACGAGGGTGCAGATCAACCAAAAGAGTGTGCATCAGGCAAGGAGGGAGATGTCCCTGAGCAGACTGCTAAAACAGAGGAAAATAATGTAACTCCAGAGTCCTTGGATATAGAAGACAGTCGAAATCTAGTCACAAACTGGGTGACACTGCATCAATCAACCAAGTCCTTTCAGAAATTCATTGACCCTATAGAGGTGGAATCTACAAACACTACAGTTCTACAAAAATCAACGAGTCCAGTTCAAATGTTGACGATGAGCATAAAGTGGGTGGGTGATGAAATCAACACTGAGAGTGTTGAGAAAGAGCCAGAACCCACAACAAATGATGGCAGTGAACCTAAAGACAACACCAAAGTGGAAGACCTACACTCTGATCTCAAGAGTAATCACTCTAAAGACGCCCCCAGTGAAAGCCAACCCACCGAAGATGCTCCGCAAGTGAAAGAGGAAAGTGGGGTCACACAACAGGCGCCCATTACAGAGACGGATAATGATGGAGAGGACGCAACCAGGCCAGCAAACAAGGAGATTGGCACAGAAGAACACAATGACAAAAGTGGACTATTTGAAGGAGAGAAGCATCAAGAACCTGCAGCAAATGATGGCAGTGACTCTAAAGACAACACTAAAGTGGAAGACCTAAACTCCGATCTCAAGAGTAATCACTCTAAAGACGACGCCCCCAGTGAAAGCCAACCCACCAAAGATGCTCTGCAAGTGAAAGAGGAAACTGGGGTCACACAACCGGTGCCCATTACAGAGAGTGAAAATGATGGAGAGGATGCAACCAGGGGAGCAAACAAGGAGATGAGCACAGAAGAACACAAAGAAACAAGTGCACCATTTGAAGGTGGGAAGGATCAAGATGCAACAACACAGAGAGACACCGAGCAATCAGACATTTGCAAAACTGAAATGGAAAGCATTACCAATCAATCAGCAGCTAGTGTCAAATCTGAGAATCAAAGAGAAGAGGAAATAACCCAAGATGATCCAGGGCAAAATGATGAACAGACAATGATTGAAGAAATTAAAAATCTCCCATCCCTGCCCATAAGTGAAGGACATCAGGAGGATTCAGTGAGTTCAGAGAAGCTGGATCTTTCTGGCATAACAGCAACTGGCAAGTCTGAACACACAGAAAATGGGGATAAGAAAGAAGAAGAAAGCACAGAACTTACAGAAGTATCAGATCTTACGTTGACTTCAAAGTCAGAGGATGGAAGCCAGGATGACTCTCACCCTGGACAGACCCAGACCAAGCAGACAGAAGGCAGCATCAACGGAGACAACAAAACTGTGCAGTTGATTGAGGACAAAAAAGATCTCAATAAAGACCCTTGCACTATAAGTGTGGAAGAGACTTTGCCACTTGGACACAATACATACGCTCTATTGACCACTACACGGACAGAAAATGACTAATATATAGCCTACAGTATTAACAGTGCACTAGTAAGGACTGAGAAGCAGCACGTGATTGTGAGTTCGATTTAAAAATGCACTAGCTTTAAAGATTTGAGAGAATGTGCTTTGATTGCATTTTCTCATTAAAAAGTTGTGACATATTAATGAGGCTTATGACACAAATGTTGATCTTAATGATGCATTTATCATTCGAACAGTGATCAAGGCAGCTTAATGTGCTGTGAATGCCCTAAAGTGACATATGATGTCTGTGTTCATACTGACAACTTAAATTGCCATCATCCTTCAATCACCAACTAAGCTACATAATTCATTTGGATTAAATGCTTACAATGGCCCATCTCTTCCTATTGTTGGTAGCAAACAATGAGGCGTAGTTTGTGGTATGGTATTGAGCACATGGTCACTGTCACCGTTACCAACCAAACTGTAAGCAGATACCCTCCACTCACGCCGCACAAACAGTTGAATAATTCATCGTTGAAACATCTCCTGTAGCTCAATTTGCCCCAAAGCACTCCTCTACTCTTTACACGTCCATTGACTGGTCCACTGGCCAAAAGCACAGTGATACCTTGATACCTTTGGCTCTGGTGCGCCACCGACAGCTCACCTGGTAGAGCATGTCCCATAGGTTAAGTCCTTCCTGCAGCTAAGGAGACATTACTGCATTTGTTTTGCACAGAAGGTGGCAATATTATGTTCGTGAGTTGTCATTTCTAATCAGTGTTTTGATATGATTTAAATATGATTTATGATTTTGATATGATTTATGAGTTAAAGCCATGTCATAAAATGAGGTGAAAATTAAATTAAAGGGTGGATGTGGAATTGTGGATGAAACTATTCTCATTCTTTGAAAGACACATTCAGGTATTTGGGGGTCCATCACTGTCTTGGCAATGTAAACAACATGGATATCAGCAAAAATTACGGTTTAACAGTATCAGGGACCAACCAACATATTATATATACTTTATTATAAAATCACACCCGTGTGAACTGAGTGGTGTAAGGTCTTATATAGACTGATCAGCTGTGGTCTGACGTAATGTCTGACGTAATGAAATCACACCCGTGTGAACTGGGTGACCATAGCAACCGTGCTCATTTTTTGCGAACAGACAGACAGACAGACACGTAAACTAACAAAGCCAGTTGTAGGAGTGGTTTACACCACTCAACAAAGCCAGTTGTAGGAGTGGTTTACACCACTCAAAAATTAAGACAGGACAGCCAAATATTTGTTTTACAAGCTCCAGAGCCTAAAAAAGGAGCGAAATCCATGCAAAAAGTACAAACTTGTGCACATTCTAGTGCATAACATCACTGTAGCTAATATAACCATAGTAGAGGTCTCAGTGGTGAAACTGGGATTTGTCTAGTGTCGGCACTCATTTGTGTCTATTTGCCGCTAATACAGGCAGACGTCAGCAAGGGCATGCGGTCGCAACGTCTGAAGCCTGTCCTAGACGGGAGTCTCCGGACGTAAAAGCAAAAACAACTGGCAGCAAATATATACATTTCTACATTTACTCGTGTTCTATTACATTACATTTTCCTCCGATTTTTCCAGATTTTGTGAAGATTTACCTAACATTTCACTTCACCTAACATTTTACTTTACCAGTTAAACAGTCAGGATACACGAGTGATTTGTGTGGTTTAGCCAAATGTAAAAGATTTTCTTTTTCTATCAAAGCTAAAGTTGGGTACAAATATTACATAACTTTGAGGTTTTAAGAACTTTAATTTCAATGTTAGGCCGATATGAAATCGATATGAAATTATCCACAAAAATAAAGTACCATGTCACAAATATTTACAATATACACAGAAAAAATCACAGCAATAATATTTGTACTTATACTCTAGTATTAACAAATAGAGTATTGCTATTTTGCTAGAGTAATGGTGAATAGAACAAATGTTAGAAACTCATACTGTACTAATCTGTACTTGAAATTCAAATACAGATTCAATTAATCTCATATCAACACAATCCACTTCAAACATTGACTTTTACCTGCATTCCTACAGTACATGAAATATTCAGTATACCTTATTGTGAAGCAGTAAATAAATATATGTAATATAATTGTTTTAGCCTTTTAGAACAATAATAACAGTGTTAGTTGCTGTCCTCAAAGCTGCCGTTGCTGCTGAAGGAGGAGCGGAAACGCATGGTGCTCATGGGATCAGACACATAGCCTGGGGAAGAGATATGACAGTTTGAAATATGAAATATATTTACCAATAATTACAATCTACACAGTAGTTGAAGTAGAAATGAGTTTACAATCTTGACTATTTTGATGTCACTTAACTCAGTACTCGCATTGTGAGCTTGTACATCGAAAATGGCCGATGTACAAGCTATATTCATATATTTGAAAGCTTGCGAAATGGGACATTCTGCATAATGAGTACATAATACTTCTGGTATATACTTTAAGTACATTTTGATACCAATACTTTTGTACTTTTACTCAAGTAAATGTTTAATTCCGGCGGTAAATGCGTTAAGTACTCGGACAGCGGGTACTGCAGTTTGGAAATTCTATAATATTCTGACATTATTTGACATACATTATGTCAGTTTAGAATCTTAAAGAGAATCCACTTTTGTGAAGTCCAAGCCTTCCAAGGGAACCCAATGTTTACAATGACACACTTAACAGCTTTGCTTTCTAAAATCATTAAATTATAATATATCAGCTGGACATGCATTTCAACACAAACCATTGCGGTCAATAGGTGGAAACTGCATATTCCGCCTCACTTCATCCAGAGTCAGACCTTGGGTTGCGTTCTCCCTCTCACTGAAAATGAACAACATTGTCTCACATGAGAAATCCTTGACTACAACAACAGTACTGGCCGTGTTCTGGTTAGGGTGGGCTGATCACTACACATAATTAATTCAGATACAGTAGATGAGGTGAAGCTAAGTACTAGGCAGGAGAAATCCCATATCTAATGTCCCCTTGTGTTTAATATAGGATGACCTATGCCCGATATACAATATCTGGGCACTTACTTTCTCCAGCGGAATACATAGGCTATTCAAAATTGATGATGCCTTTGGTCAGGTGCCAAGGAATTTCTGACGGCTACATGCCACAGTAGCACAACACAGAACCCCACCCTCTAAAAGAGGCAATTGGAGACCGGGATCAAGGTAACCGTGTCTGTGAACATTGTTAAGACACACACACAAGCTGACGCACACACATACACACAAACACAGCCTTGGGCAGGCCACCAGTGGAGTCTTTAGTCAGAGTGCCATGCATGTTTTATTAGATGTGCTTCCCTTTATTTGTCAGCCCTGTATCCGAGCAACTCCACTCCTCACAGATGCAGTAAAGTGTCTCAAGTGTTGTGCAGTCTACTGGTCAAACAATAGTGATGGCATTAAGGAGGGATGTGTGCACTATCGCTATCACAGAACCCTTTAGAACAGGCCCGGACATGACGTCCTTGGAGTCACAAACAATTAGTTGAAACACTAGATGTTAACTTTGTGTTTTCACAGCACTACAAGGCAAGGGGGAACTACTGTATGTGTAATAACCTCAGTAAAATTGCTTTGTGGAAGATTTGTGTACATAATTTGAGGAAGAGCAACTGTCCTGTAATAGAACAGTCCCATGGAGTGTCCCATCTAGCTGCCCTTGAGCAACTCACTGAACCCAGTCCTGCAGAGGCTATGGTTGAATGGATAAATAATGGTGAGGATTTTATTGTGTATATGCCCGAATGTAATTAGTGTGGTGGTACCTTTGACTCCAGATGGCGAAGGCACGAGTATTGAGAGCGTACTCCAGCTCAAAGCGAGTGCGCAGCGCGGCCACATGGTTCCGTCCGGGTCCCCCCCGCCCGACCAGGCTGTCAGAGGAGGCGGAGGGGGACAGGGACCCACTGCTGTTACTGGAGGCTGGAGACATCAACTGTGGGTGGAGAACAGTGGGGGAATAAGTACATTTACTCAAGTAATGGACTTAAGTAAGATTTGGAGTTACTTTTACTTTACTTGAGTATTTCTATTTTACTTTAGAATTTATTTATAATTATTTTGTATTTTTGACAGCTGCTTGCAAAGCGTCTGGACAACATGTTGATCTACCTCTAGTAGCGACCTAGTCATGATTGGCTGCCTCCTAAGCCAATGGGAGACTTACTCATAAAACCCATAGTCTGAACGGCATAAAACCCATAGTCTGAACGCCCCAACGTGAAGCTGTGAGCTGAGGCAGAAGCTGAGGCAGAAGCTGCGGCACACAAGCGGTTCATAAACGAGAGTTTGCTGTAGCTGGCAATTATGACTGAGTCATTCTTGTTACTTAATATTTATACTCCACTACATCTCAGAGGCAAATACTGTACCACAAGTTACTAGCTACTTTGCAGATTTAGATTATAATGTATTATTATCGTTTTAACTACTCAGCAGAACATTACAATTAATAATCATTTAATAATTACAATTCAATAATATGATTTTGAAATTGACCATTCTGCATAATGACTAGTTTTATGTTTGGTTCTGTAAGTATTTTGATGCCGATACGTTTTCAAGTTTACTCAATTAAAATGTTGAATGCAAGACTTTTACTTGTATTTCTACATTGTGGTACAGTAACTGAGTACTGAGTACTTTTGCCACCACTGGTAGAGAATACAACCCACACACAGACATACAGATGGTGCCTTCCACTCACTCACTACTGTGTCCATTCCTCAACACCTATCCATAACTTACAACATTTTGTAATTCCTGCCTTTAAGAACCTACCGCACTGCTATGGAAACACATGATTAATTATTCACTAAACATAGAGCATTTCGCCGTTACATTTTGTCCAAAGTAATTAAAATGTTACCAAACACATTTTTGCCAACTTACCAATGGTGTTTCCATCATGCTGTATGTACAGTACTTTCTTTTTTTTTACCATGCAAAGTATTTTAACTGCTTTACGGTCTTTGGCGACTGCATTTCCCTCGCTGGATAGAATAAAGATCTCATCATAAAACAATACCTCAAAATTACACAGACATTCCTCCAGGTCGGAAACCACCTCAGAGAACTCTGGTCTATCCTAAAATGGAGAAAGCAGATGTCACCATTATTTCTGGTAAGGTTCAAGTAAAAAAATAACTCTGTTAGACTATAGCACTAATGAGATGTTCCCCTAAAGTGATATATATATATATATATATATATATATATATATATAAGATATACTTGCTCACCAAAAATAGGAGATCTACAAGCTGTCAATGTGTCGCATTGTGTGTCGCATCGCAATAAGTATTAATTAGGCCTAAAACGGACACACACACACACACACACACACACACACACACACACACACACACACACACACACACACACACACACACACACACACACACACACACACACACACACACACACACACACACACACACACACACACACACACACACACACACACACACACACACACAAACACCTGTGTCCTCCCTATCACTGTGCACTCATTCTAGTCCACCCACACAGGAAGCAAAGGTGAGCTGTGCTTCAAAAGCAGAAGCAGACCTTTAGATCTCGTCTCTCCCTGTGTAAAAGAACAAACACTGCCACCTTGGAGCGGTTCAATTATACATCACATCTGCTGACAACAATGGCCAAGGTCTGTTTGTGTACTGCTTTTAATGAATACAAAACATACAAGGTCCACAATAAAGCATTTATTTAAAGAATACTCCTCAAAGGGCTTTTATTTTCAATTGACGTAATGGAACCTTCTCTCATTACCGTACATAAACCATCTTCTTCAGTCTACTGTGAATAATTCACCTCTGAAATAACATCCATGTACAATTGTGGTGTCTTTAATTATATGACTGTGCCTGCAGTCAGTGTGGCACAATGTACCCTTAGCAAATCGCTGTACCAAACAGGTAGCACCTAGGGAGGGCCTCAGGGGACATATGTGCATTATAAATTCCCGTGATAGCTGCTGCCAAAGATAACCGTGATAAATTCTGTTTTGTAAATGAATGCCAGACAGAGACAATATACTGTAACTGGTCTCTCATTGAAAAATACTGGATCTCCTGACACACCTTTACACCCTGGGACAGTGGGGAACAGGGCAGTGGGACACCAGCAGGGCAGAGACGAAGCCCAGAGGGGGGTGCATCCATGACCTCCACAGAGGCAGTTGGCTGGCAACCAACCAGCCATGGCAAACAACGAGGCCAGAAGCATACGACGAGGAGGGGGGTAGCAGAATGTGCCAGCACGCCTGGTTGTCTAACGACGCTTCTAATGAGACATGATAAACACGGCAAGCCTATTATGTACTGTACATAGCGGGCTGATGCAGAGGGAGGGGCATCGTACTCGTACAGTAAAGTTCATGTGTACTGATAAATGTGCTGCCACGCTTCAATGTGGCATCCTGGGAATACTGTGGGCCTGTCCCATTCATTAATGCAGTACACCTGCTTATGCTAGCAGCCGAGTCAGCATTCACTCACTCACTAAACACAACTAAACACGTCATTATGCTGGCAGCTGACTCAGCCAGACATGAAGTGAGCTTGTAGATCTGCTATTTTTGCTGTCATATTAGAGTATATAAAAAAAGGGGGAGTTGGATTGTTGTAATAAAATAAATATAATCTATTACATTTTTTAAAATATCTGCTTTAGATTGATTCTAACCTAGCCCCGTTTTGGAACCTCAAAGTAAAACATTTAGAGCGGGGTGAAACAACCGCTTTAATCCACCTTAAATTGCTTATTTAGTCAGCCTGTGGCCAGTCAACCCCCGTCCACGGTCCACATGTGCAGTACTGCTTCCGTAAGATTGCATTGGGAAAACAGGGTATTGGCTAACTTCATAAGCTTTGTAAGCGGTTGTTTCATCCCAGTCTAAATGTTTTACTTTCCACTTCTAATAAGTTAAAGCTGCACAATGCGACTGCACTATGTAACTTTGCTGTTCTCCCCTAGATTTGAACCCGGGTCTCCTGTGCAATGCTGACAATTATCTAATGGAGCCAAAAAAAAAAGTTGACCTTCATGTCAAACCAGAAACACAGGATCTAAATGTCTCAATAGAAGAGCAGGGAGACCAAATACAACCACCTCAATACTCTACCGATGCCATACGGATTGAAAAAACATCATTTTATTCACACATAAAAAAGTAACATGTGTCTACATTAAATATTATGGATGGAGGTGAAATAGGACAATAGGACACGTACAGTACCTCTGGACTGGAGTTCCAGCCCCTCAGTAGGAGAGCAGAGATGGGCTTGGGGATGGAGTAGCCTACAGGAGGCCGGACGTGATGGTACGCCATGTCTGCTGCTGCTGCCGCTGGTAGGAGCAGAGAGGGATAGATCAGTGATTCTCAACCTATTTAAATTCACAGACCCCTCGTTCGATATAACGCTTTATCTCTGGGACCCAATCTACACTGTAAAATGTGCACTTGACCTTGTTATGACGACCATGCAGATTGACCGTGGTCATTTCATTTGTTCTCGTTTTTTGTGACTTAAGCTTGTTTTAGTTTGTTTCTTGACCACAAGTTTAAAAAGTAATTTAACTGAGCCTACGTTCTTGGTTTAAATGTGATCCTAGTTTGAGGCACTACTACACTACTCTCTCTGCATTAATTAGTAATGATGTACTTGTTTACCTTGCTTAATGTAAGTCGCTCTGGATAGGAACATCTGCTAAATGCCTAAGTTGTAAACTGTAAAATCTGCAGTGTTCTTTTAACTCTTTGGGAGAGTAGAAATGGAACAATTTACATTTGTACATTCTCTGAGTTACAGAATCAATCCTAAACTAAATCGATCAAGGACCCCTGAGGATCACTGGACCCAACTTTGAGAACCACTAGGTTATTCTCCACTGAAATTATTTTCCAACTGCTAAAGATTAATTTACAGTGTACTCTATCGCATGACAGTAGATCCTGTGCGATGTTAGTTGAAAATGAATTAATAATTTTCGGCTGTACCGTTAATCTACAGAGAATAATGAAAAAAGTAAATGTTAATATTATATTTTCTACAAGGGAAATAGGTTGGCATTTGGCAGAGTCTCTAGTTACAGTTGTTATTACGTACTGTGTCATTTAATTCAAGTCATTGATCAATAAATGACTAGAAGAATTACCAGGTTTCAAGTGAGAAAATGGTATCTCTCCTGTCAGCAGCTCCCACAGGCAGAGGGCGTAGCTGAACATGTCTGCCTTGACTGTATAGCGGGTGCACTGGGTGAACACCTCTGGAGCCATCCATCGCAGGTTCTACACACGTACACGCACACACACCATTTATATTACTATACTTGTGAGAATGATAATATTGTAGGTAATGTCGGACATTTCTACCTATCTATAGCTTGATCTACATTAAAGGACAACTTTAGTTTTTTTCAACCAAGGTTCGTGTTCTAGGTTGTTATTAGAGAAAGTAAAAGATGAGTGTTATTTTTTTTTCATTTGCTGCTTTCTTTCGTTTTAGGGATTTTAGCTGTTTTTGACAGGGGGGGCGGGGGCATTCGAGCATGGGGCTAAATATGTATTTTTTTACAAAATATTATGGCGATTTATTTTTGTATTATTTACTATAGTCCTAATAAACCCCAGGAAATTACATCTGGCCACAAAAAAAATCACAGGATCTACTGAATGTGAAGGTAGCCTATTGGGGGGAAGCCACACTGTGTGTTATAGGCTCAATGTCAGTTTGACACATTCAGTAGATCCTGTGATCTTTTATGTGCAGATGAAATTTCCTGGGGTTTATTAGGACTATAGTAAATAATAAAAAAATAAATCGCTATAAAACGTTGTAAAAAAATACATATTTAGCCCCATGCTCGAATGCCCCCGCCCCCTGTCAAAAACAGCTAAAATCCCTAAAACGAAAGAAAGCAGCAAATTAAAAAAAAAAATAACACTCATCTTAGTTTCTCTAATAACAACCTAAAACATGAACCTTGGTAAGCTCACAATGTGTTATTGTGAGCTAGTAGCTTGTATGTAGAACGACTATTTTCCGAAGTGTGCTACCCGCTATACGGCAGTATAACCCCAACCCCTAAACCTAACCTCTAAATGCGTAGTCCTAACCTGAATATCTCTGCTGTCGGCAAAACACTATCCAACTCCAAAATATTGTTTTTTCAGGAAATGAAAAAATATATATTTTTCTTTTTCAGGAAATGAAGAAAACCTTATGTTTTGAAAACAAAGCATACTGCCTCATCAAAGTTGGTGTTGTGACTTTATATATTGTCAATTACTTGCATGAGAGGGGGAGAGTTGGTGGAGTTAGTTGCTTTAGCAGACATTTTGAGGGTTCAATGAAGTTAAGATTAAGAAGTTTGTCCAAAGCGCTTTTTACTACTTTTCATTGGTTCAATATGTTTTACCAGCACACACGTAAGGGTTTTCATTATGCGAAAAGAAATCTAAAACTTCAAACATTGAGTTAGGTGGTTTCTCCCGACATCAACGATATGTTATAATAATTTTTATAACAATATTTTTTTAAACCATAAAATCTCTTGAGAGGACAGGAACATTTTCCTCACAATTACTAGGCTAAAGAATTCCAATTCCACTATACTATACTTGTACTACTTGTATTACTACACAAGTGTAGTAATACAAGTACACACACATGCACGCACACGCACACGCACACACACACACACACACACACACACACACACACACACACACACAGCCAAATTAAATTACGACTGCGAGGAATCATTGCTTAAAACACACAAAATCACATTATATACCATAAACCCTCAAAACAAATCAATACGAAACATAAAATTCATCAATCACACATCCCGTGTACAGTACGTACACCCACACACACACACACACACGTGTGCACACGCTCACAGCCAATTACCGTTGTAAAACACTGTACTCCAGCGAGAATAACTGGTTGCTCAGAACAGGCTGTACCCAGAGGACGTAACACACTTAACACTAGACTGCTAGGCCAAGCACTCTGGGTGCTGATGACTCAGCACACACCGAGACACTATTTGCATGAGGGCAGTTTTCTCAGCGGACGGTAATTGATGGCAGGGAGCTCCAGCCAGGGCTATAATAGTGATATACGCAATGCTTTTATCCAGGGCCTGAAATATGCTCTGTCGCATGACGGTGTCGTGCGGCTGAAACGGCCAACCTACAAGCTCTCGAGGTGCCGCGGACGCAAAACCTGATGAGCTTGTAGGTCGGCTGTTTTCGGCGCGCGGCACTGCCGTGCGACAGAGCATAAGTCGGGCTAATTACAGTACGGGCGGCGCAGACGTTTTTAGTACAGGTGGGAAAAACAGGGCCTCTCACCCTGCCGATGTTTAGTGCCATGCGCCACCCACAGAGATACGTAGCACTGCAATGTGCTGTCAAAGTCAGTCTCTGACTTTACTTTGACATACCTGATGGTTTTACTCAGTGTGTGTGTTAAAGGCGTTACATAAGTCAGCTTTAAAGAGACACAGAGCACGGACTAACCCCAGGCTGCTTGGTCATGTTGTCCACCTGAACAGACTGCAGAAACCTGGATTCTGCACAGAAGCAAGAGAACATTTAATAACACAAAGTAAACCCGTTTACTTTCAAAGTTAATCTTATGGCATTTACGCTTGATTAGACAGTGCTTTGAAAATAGATGAGAATGACAAAGACGTGGGAGAGACACACACACACACCCGCACGCACACGCACGCACGCACGCACGCACAGAGCAGGGAGATGATATGGCATGCATGAGCAGGTCATGCGCTGTTTTTGAATACAGTTACTGTTGTATTCATGAGTTCTACACAGTGACAATTCCAGCCAGCTTTACAAACCATCACATTACTTCTGTCGAGTTATTTATGGGTATGCAAGATTCATTCTCAGAAGTTGGGGAGAAAATATAGTGGCTTATGGGGTCTGAATGTATTTCCAAACAAGAGATAATTACTGCACGCTCGTGAGGTAAAAAGTGCCTGCGGGGTCATAAATACCAAGCCACTTCTTACTATGCTTCGCAGAGCAAGGAGGGGGTTGGGATCTTGTCACTTTCCTGCTGTGAGAGAAGCCATTTATGGCTCACAGGAGAAGTCAACTCAGGGCACATGTCAATGGGATGAAGTAACTTTAATCTTTAATTCCTTTTCAATTGTTTAATGTGTTCAAATAACCCATCATATATCGGATGGGTAAAAAGCCTAAATAATAATACCTATAATAATAATAGACAGTTTAATCTAACCTAAAGTCAGCCAAACTGTCCTCTCAGAGAGAGGGCAGGAAGGATGGTCCTGTGGCTTCTGATTGGCTGTAAGTGTTAGCATGGAGGTGTGACTTCGGTCAGGGCTTGCATTAACTATTCTGTGTAGCACAATATTGGACCAGATTCAAAATACCATCGAACGAACCGCTACATGTAGCAGGCAGATGCCAGCGGTGCGTATAAATGCTATATAGAATTGTGCATTATTCATAATTGATGTAATATGATGTTTAGATTGTAACCAAGTGTTATCTGTGTTTCTTGTCTCCCGATCGATTGATTAATGACAATTAATTAATGAAAAGGTAGATTTAAAACCACACAATGTGTGATACACACACACATACTCAGTGATACACATATCACTGAACTAAGTCTGAAAACCATCAAGGAAGCTAAGCTTTACCAAGACGGGGCTGATTCTGGGACGGTTTAGAGTGTTTAAATGATAGCTAGAATTCCTGACCAACAGAGCAGGGTAGAACCACAGACCAATAGGACAGAGCTCCAGGGTACTGAATTCATCTTGCGTTGGGGGACGTGTGAACAGAACGTGTGAATGTATGTTGTAAGTGTTTATGATTAATATTAATTAATAAAAACCCTATAAAATGCACGTTTGAGTTCATCAAATATAAGCTATTATTGGAACATTTAGTTCACAACTGTGCGTATTAGTCTCTTTAA
Organism: Electrona antarctica; assembly: GCF_951216825.1. Taxonomy (NCBI): domain Eukaryota; kingdom Metazoa; phylum Chordata; class Actinopteri; order Myctophiformes; family Myctophidae; genus Electrona; species Electrona antarctica. The sequence continues at coordinate 39,174,796 of NC_136812.1, forward strand.
TCTGCTTGCTCCAGGGCCGGTCGGGGCTCGGCTATACCATCGCCAAATAACCGAACAACTTCTCAGAAATAGGCTATAGAGGACTGTATGTAACAACCCAATCCAGGCTCACTTAGTTACAATGACTACAGAACAACGTCCTCTGCACACAAAACTCGTACAGCTGATAGCAAGGAGCACATGGGTCAAAGCCACATCATCCAGGAAACTGGAACTGTGACAAACATTTCCTGTATGCATTCGATGATCATGTCAAGTAGAAATGTACCAGGAAAAGAAATTGGAATCAGGCAGCGAACATACCCTTTTGTTCTAAGGCATTAAAAACGCTGTAATAAACCCGTACCGTACCTCCAAAATCAGCCACCACTGCATGTCCGTCCTCATAGAGCAGAATATTATGACTGAAAGGGAACGCATGTAATCGTTACCAAAATAACAGTTATTATATTTATCACCATTGGCATTTGTCACTTTGACAGTATAACTGTCATAATTATGAAAGGCTCTGTTGCCGACAATTATAGGTTTCTTCAAAAAAGGCACAGAAAAACGATTTTATAGTGACCCCTATCCCCATTATGTCTTGTGCCTTACCTGTTGAGGTCTCTGTGGATGATTGGTTGCGTGAGGTTATGCAGGTACTCCATGCCCTTGGCCACGTCGATGGCAATGATGAGCTTGGACTGCAGGTCGATCAGCCTGTCCATTGACACATCATTAAAGGAGTGGGGGCCACTTAGTGGCCGGATCAATGGTCCCTGCCAATCACCACCCCACAGCCACTTAACACAGATCAATAGGACAGTCTATAAGACAGCAGCACCTGGGCGTGCAGTTAGTGGAACGCTTCATAAGGATCAATGGTGAGCCCCGACCAAAAAAAAGGGGAAACAGATTGGTGTGCGAGACATTATAGATGAAGAGGCTGATAGAGAGACATCAGACATGTGTCACTGGGATTGGGTCATGTAAACATGGGCTTATTTGACACCGAGTAACGTTGCAGTTGATTGTTCCCTCCCATGCCAATAAGTACATTCAGAGGAACTTTTTGTCGATTTAACCACATTAACCCTAGCATCTTGTTTCTGTTCATGTCATAAAAGGTGAACATTTGGCAGAAATGGCAGATCTATAAGCGCATCGCAATTCGACACGTTGTGAGCTTGTAGATTTAATTAGCTAGTTGTAGCGAAGAGATTTGGTGTAAAAAGGAGAGGGCCAAGTATAGACATGATTGGTGAAAGGGCCTTTCTGTGTGGAGTTTGCATGTTCTCCCCGTGTCCCCTAGGGTAGGTACCCTCACAAAAACATGCAGTAATCCTGGTCTCTAAACTACCTCCCCCTGGCCAGCCGGGGCGCCTGATGGAGGGGAAGGAACTGGTCGGAATAACGAGTTCCTTCCGCGCGTTTGGACTCCTCATGCAAAAAGGGAAGCATGAGGTCAGTCGTCGTCGTCGTCATCGTCCCCCCAGGTTGGTAGAGGAAGTGTAGCGACCAGGATTACATTAGATAATTGACACTGGGTGAAGAAAATGGGTTGCAAAATCGTGGGATAAAAATGATTAAAAAAAAATGTATAGACATGATTGCGGAGTCAAGCGGCACCGCAACTACAAGGCAGCGCTCTGTGGATTCGTCCTGCCCTGGGGGAGCACAGGGTAGAGAGTATATATCTTCATATGAAAGAGTTAATGGAAGTGATTTTGTTTACAGACTATGACCAAAACTGACAGTTGTATGTCTTAACGAAGACGTGTACGTTGAATTGAGACCTAGATGAACAGATCGGCAAAAACATCAGCCAAATGAATCCATTTGGCATCTACAGTACATTAGTGTGCGATTCCTTTTCCTCCTTCCAGTAATTCAAAATGGTAAGAGTCACATTTAAGGTAACACCGTAAATTACATAAGATATTTCCCATGTCATCGTATTTGTAACATATCCAAACAGCCCATATACAAACAAACACCTTTTCTGCTCATGAAGCAGGGAGAACAGAGATCCTCCAGAGATATACTGGGTGACAATGGCAAACTGGCTGGGGTCATCCAGGCACGCACCAACGAACTGGATGACACAGGGGTGGTTGAGGCGACATAGGATGGACACTTCTCTGCAGAACATGTCCACGTCTGACTTGGAGCAAAATGTGTTGGCTCGATAGCTAGACAGGGCAAGATGACATTAATGACTGAGTGACTTCATTTCTTCAGGGATGTGGTGGTGTAAATATCGTCGCTGTCGGGCAGAAACCTTGTGTCCAACACTGTTACTTTTCAGGACATGATCAAAAAAGAACCTGTGTTCCAACTTCCAGTCCAATGTAGGTATTATCTAGTCACAAGCTCTTGTTAATACTTTTTATTCGTTCAAATCTATACTAAAATATATTTTGCACAATTTTCCAAATTGTCAAAAAATGTAAAAAGAAAAGCAGATCGACAAGCTCACAATGCGTCACATCATGATGCGAGCTTGCAGGTCGGCTATTTTCTCGACTCTTGTAGAAAAACAAAAAGAATATGAAATATGGAGGTACATTGTTTCTGCCCAACAGCAATGATATAACGCAGCAGTCCATAAACGTTTTTGGCCGTACACCCCTGCTACCTCCTGACCTAGCTGATACACCCCCCAACACAAAGTCTGGTTGCATTTTAATATGATTATGGCAAATAATCACACTGCACTGAGAGAACTGCAGCTGCTGTATACTCCCGCAGCTGCTCTATACATCTCCTTACAATAGTGGTTTACCGGATTTTGCCATTTGTGCTAAATAACACCATAAAACCGCCATTACCCTTTTCATGTCACGCATCCCCTGCCTAGAGGGCGTTCGCGCACCACAAGGGGTGCACGCACCACAGTTTGGGAACCCCTGATATAACGTATCTTTAGATGCGTCAAAAGTTCTGATTACCGTTTTATGGCGACAACTTTGTTCCGGCACTTGCCTCTATAGACCTTTCCAAAAGAGCCTAAAGAGAAGGTGAAAGCAGATGTGACGTTAAGTAAAAAGAGGATCTGGTGAGGAAGCATGTCGGCTGAGAAAAACTCAGAGATGGCGAGGCTAGCTTGATTTACCTGAGCCAATGATCTCATTGAACTCCAGGTCAGACAGCTGTAGGTGGAAATGGGATGGAAGGCTGGCTCTGAGTAGCAGAACGTCAGCTTTCTCTGCAAATTGGATCATATTTCAGAAGTTATTTAATGTCGGGGGACAGCAGTGAATGACATTGTCAGCAACAGTAGCTACAGTATGTTCCATCCCTTGGCAACAGAGAGTGTACAGTACGTCATACCAGCTGACAGGCATTTTAAGTGCAACAAATAACGCTTTGAGCTTTACCACTCTTCATTACCTTTAGTCATGCTTTTGATCTTGCCCAGGGGAGATGGCACAGACACGTAGGATCCATCTGAAAGACAGCCAAATGAACATACTGTACATGTATGACGTGCAACAGTTATTCAAACTAATCTATTCAATTATTATTTTTTTCCTTCCAATGTTTTAAAAAATAGGGAAAATATCCGTGATGCGTTGTGAGCTTGTAGATCTGTTATCTTTGTGCAACAGTGCTGTGCGATGAAGTAAAGAATAGGGCTTACAGTAAGTGTTCAATCAGACAAATTCATCTAAAACGTGCTTCTTGATTATTGAATTAATTTAAAACTAACCAATAGAATAATTGCTAAGACAATAATCTATAGTTGCAGCCCTACAGACATGCTGTGTAGACTAGAGTACGTATCCACACTAATCCACACTAATTGAATGGATTGTGGCGCTGCTCCGTTACACGTATGTTTAAGTGGCAACTGATCCATATGACGACAGCTACAGGGTGACTTACCGCCTCCAGGCTGGGAGTACTCATTGCAGGGGGAGTCAACGGGTCCTTTGTAGTGTTTCAGTAATGTGACAATGGAATCATGGCCTAGGATATAACACATGAGGTTAGAGGCCCAGAGATTCTCAAACATTCTCATGTCAAGGACACCCAAACCGTATGTATGTATTTGGTTAAAATGGGTAAGGTTTAAAAAAAGGCAAAAGCATGATCTGTTGCACTGGCCTAAAAGTGGGTCTTTTAAAACTGCTTCAACTTCTGAGAATGTGTTTGGTTCATTAGCCACCAGATGGCATACCTTGTATGTATGTATGTATGTATGTATGTATGTATGTATGTATGTATGTATGTATGTATGTATGTATGTATGTATGTATGTATGTATGTATGTATGTAGCTGTTAAGTGAGCACACGAAGCAATTGTGAAACTAAATTATTAAAATAAGGATGTGTGTTTGAATGTCCCTCTGTCCACAATGACTCAATGCACTATATCATAATCAAATTTTATTTTAATTTATTTTGATCCATTGAATTGATCCAAAGGGATGAGACTGATTGCTTTTAAAAGCTTATCACAAGCCATTTAAAGTCTCTGCCTAATGTTTCCTAGAAAAGATGTAAGACAATTAAATTACACCAAAGATTGTCATTTTGCGGTGGTTCTCAAAGTAGTGTCCAGGGATCATCAGGTTTCCTTGAGGGGGTTCATTACAGGTCTGTAACTCAAGAATTATGGGTGTCCTTGAAATAAAAAATTTTGAGAAGCACTAGGTTGAAATAATGTCATTGTCAGTACGGTCTACGTGGAATATAGCAGTGGTTCTTAAAAGGACAATTTCGGACTAGAAGGCTTTCTCACCTTTATTTGTAGTTGTTACGTCCCCACCAAAGAGGTCCAGGTGTTATTTTGTACAAAAACCCATTATTGGAAATAAATCAAAATAATAAAAAAGAAATATATATTTTCAAGAAAACCCAATGCCCCATTGAGGGCTTATGGTAGGGGAAATAGCCAATAATGGGTTTTTGCACAAAATAACACCTGGACCTCTTTGGTGGGGACGTAACAACTACAAATAAAGGTAAGAAAGCCTTCTAGTCCGAAATTATCCTTCAAGTATATTTTGATGCCAATACTTTTATACTGTTACTCAAGTAAAAGTTTTAATACAGGGCTGTTAATTGTAAGAAAGTATTACTACATTGTGGCATTGTTACTTTCACTCTTCTTAAAAAATAAAAATAAAAGTAAAGTACTTTACTTTACTTCCTACACAACTGCCATACAGTATGATCATCAGACCTTTCTCATAGGCCCACATCAGACAACATGATCATCAGACCTTTCTCATAGGCCCACATCAGACAGTATGATCATCAGAGCTTTCTCATAGGCCCACATCAGACAGTATTGATCATCAGACCTTTCTCATAGGCCCACATCAGACAGTATGGTCATCAGACCTTTCTCATAGGCCCACATCAGACAGTATTGATCATCAGACCTTTCTCATAGGCCCACATCAGACAGGTCTGCTCATCCTTATTCTCCCCGCTGGACCTGCTGGGGTCGCAGGCCACCAGGTTCATGTCTGCCCCGTTGTCCAGCAGGAACTGCACCAGACGGATGTGACCATGGAAACAGGCACTGTGAAGACCTACAGTAGAGGTATTATATCACAACTGGTCACATAGCGACCGTGCAAGTTAACCACTTAACCCATTTAAACCTGTTAAGGGTTAAGACCTATATATTTGTTACACCTTTCAAGCAAGGACAGCATCTGTGTCACATTAGTTGTTGTTGTTATATACCTGTATAGCAATTACATTATAATAATAATTACCGTATTATTATTATTATTATTATTATTATTCATAAACCTTTTCACAAAGCTTTTTAGAATCCTCCTCAGGTTTAAATATTTTTTTTTAAGTTTCAAAAGTAGCAGACATGTCACACTGCTATGCGGACACCACGCTGATAACCAGTGATTACTGTGATTTACAAGACATATAAATACATACCTGTATGTCCATCCCTCCCTTGGTGGTTAATGCTCATTGTATTTTGGTTCAACAAGAACTTAACCATCTCCAGGTTTTTACCATAAGTGCAGGCGCTGTGTGACACAAATATACACATTACCTCAGACGATCGGTTTTCATTTCCTAGTATCATTGTTTGAGTAAACTCAAAGAAATCTGTGCTACATGAAAAGTTGCAAATATTTAAACAGAAATACCTGTGAAATGCTGTTTCGCTGAATATGTTTTCCTTTGTTAGGCTGTCTGTGCCAGATAGCTGAACAATCTCCTTCACCGCCTCGAATTTACCATTATAACAGGCCCTACAGAAACACATCAATTTGATATCATCTCCCAAAAGTCTCTGATTTGCATAGCACTCAGGCATTTCGAGAACATATGAAATACGTACAAATGTAGTGGAGTGTCTCCGTAGATGTTGACAGAGTGAGGATGGACATGCCAGTTACCCTGCAGGAGAAAGCGTACCACCTCAAGATGACCAAACCGGGCACAGAAGTGGAGAGGGGCATGGTCCTCATTGTCCTGAGCATTGACTAGAGGGACGGGTACAAACATCACTTACTGTACTGGTTCTTGAGGGGATTCCAGGGGTCCCCAGCATAGTATAGCATCAAAATCAGTTTAACCCTGGCTAATAAGCCTTAATACGTTATACCGTCCTTCCCTCTATAACGAAAATGTAAAACTTCTCAATGTAACTTCTTCATGAAATTATTTTTTTTAAATGTTTTGAAATAATAATTAAAAACAAAATGTAGGAAACAAAAAATAAAGGGATCCATAAAGATTTCTCCGCAACCCACAAATGGGGCACAAGTGCTCTAAAAAGGACAGGCAAAATGTTGCTGTGAGATAACCAGCTATACTCCTAGCTGGTCTCTGAGTCTCATTCCTTTCTCTCAGCCAAACATCCAATGGATTCTTGGTTTTGGGACTTAAAATAAAACACTGTTTGTTTTGTTTGTGAATTCAAACCCTCACCGTCGATCTTGCTCCCGTCTGCCATCAGCATTTTGACAATTCCCAGGAACCCCTTGGCAGCAGCCAGGTGTAACGGCCTGTCACCCACCTCACCAGTCACGTTCACATCAGCCCCAAACTTCAACAGCAGCCTCGTCACCTGAGAGAGAAAGAGAGAGAGAGAAAGAGAGAGAGAGAGTTTTTAATGAATGACAATGGGGACATAAGTTATTATAAGTACAGTTAGGTGCCACCGATATTGTCCCTTATCATTTGACCCATTTAGGCCTGACCTCAAAATTTAAAAAAAATCCTTCTAAATCCTCCAGTTTTGAAGATGGCGGCAAGCTAGACGGACGTGTGTCTCTCAACTCCGCAGCTTGTTACAAATTATTTAACAAAAAAAACAGACTAATGGAAAAGTGAGCAGTTTTATTTAAGCAACCTGATGATGAATAACAAAAGAATGCCCAAACGAGGTGGCAAAAACCAAGCCAAGTTGAGCTTTGGTTCTGCTGGGTCCAAGGAAAGCGGGGAAGCTAATGCTAGCAACATGGCTGGGGCTGAGAGCTCGGGAGCTGAGGGGGAAGACACGGGCCGTCGCTCAGAGAGTGCAAGTTGCTCTATTCTCGAGGCTATCAAGGAGATGAAATCCGAATTCTCACAAAAGTTAGATTCAGTCATGTCGGCGATTGAAGGTATGAAGAAAGAGGTCGGAGATTGCAAAGAACGAGTCAAGGGTGCGGAGACTCGCATCTCTGGCACTGAGGACATTGTTGCTAGCTTACAGGCTAAGGTCCAGGACCTGGAAAAGAAGTACAAGCAAATGGAGCTAAAGGTTCTGAGCGGAGAAACAAGGTCCAGAAGATCCAATGTGAGATTGGTAAATTTGCCAGAGAAGACAGAGGGTTCTGATGCTTGTGACTTTCTCGAGCAGTGGCTGGTAAAAACATTGGACTTAACGTCGAAGCTAACCATTGAAGTGGCCCACAGGATTGGGCCGAGAAGAGAAGACAACGCTCCTCCGAGGACTCTCATCATGAAATTCCTGGACAATAGACTAGACAAGGTGAAGGTGATGAGGGCTGCTCGAACCAAGGGCCAAATCAAGCACGGGGATACATCTATAAAACTTTATCCCGATTTAACCGATGAGGTGCGCAAGCAGCAAAAAGTTTTTGACTCTGTCCGACAAAAACTTCGAGAGATCCCTGGGCTACGTCAAGGAATAATGTTTCCAGCTAGGTTATTGGTGACATATAAAAACAAAACTCAGTCCTTTGACAAACCAGCGGACGTGGATGACTTTATTCGACGAATAAAAGACGTGTCTGGAGCAGTCAGCAGTGGAGCCGCGGAGAAGTGAGGATGTGAGGTAGGCTGGCTAGCTAGCTAGCCCGAGGCAGCTAAACCAACACGGGGCACAGAACTTTTTATATATCCCTTTAATGTATTTTTTTCTATACAGTAAACCGTGATATAATTTTGATATGTTCAGATCATAGTTGTGCTCGGCACGCGATATTATTTTATACTGAGTTGTACTCTGAATGACGTTAAATGTTTTGGTTTTAGTGTCTCGATTTGTTTTGAATGATATGCTAGCTTGTTGTTATCTTGGAGCTACTGTTAGCTGAAGGCTAATATGTTGGGGGCCGTGGGGGTTCTTTTTTTCTCCCCGTCTTTGTTTATGGTTCAGGCTGATGTTGTTTTTTGGTTGGGGAAGCTTTATATTATTATTATCCTATAACTAGATCGTGTGGTTTGTACTTATTATAGTAATTGGGGATAAATGATGACACTATAGTACCGTGTCTCGGCACGGGACTCAATTTCCCATGATGCATCTGGGTCCCGGTTTTGTATTTCAGTTCCGGATCATTGTACAGACCTAAGGGTCATCTTAATTTTGAGGGAGCACCACTGCTGGTACCCTCCGGTACTACACCCGGATTTATAGTATAGCATTTTGTGTAGTGTCCCCTGCCACAGGGCTTTCATGGCACAACTTTGAAGGGATAGATTGCAGAATAGTGTACTCTTTTGGTACACATTTATATTTCGTTTTACATTAAATACACAATCTAAATTTAAAAGAAGGCAATGGGTGGGGGGGGGGGGGATTTAATAAAACCAGGAAAACTATGTTTTTGGATAGTTCACTACTAAGGGTTGTGTGTGCACATGTATGTATATGCATGCATGTGCGTGTATGTGCATGTGTATATACAGTATTATTATACAAAAAATAATTTATTAAAAAATAAAGTATAATTATATTATATATTTAAAAAAAAAAAAGAGAGATGGGGGAAGGGAAAAGATTAAACATCGGTTGTAAAAAAAAATATTTTTTTTTTATTTATTTTTTATTTTCTGCTCAAGGTCTAATACTATGGTTTAAATTCTGTTTTCACTTATATTGGGGGAGGGAGAGTTTATCACGAGGCGAATGGTGATGCTGGGTCATTCCTCACATTGTGTGGAGTGGTCTTTAACCTTTTTGAAGTGGGAAGCAGGGGGGGGGGGGCAAGCCTACTCGATGGGCTCAGGGGTTTTGGGGTTTTTGTTTTTCAGGCTCACTGTCGCAGCCTTTGTTTTCATGTTATGTGTTTATTTGTTTGTTGAAGGCACTGCTCTAAATTCAGGTTCAGAAAAGTCATTTGAGATATGTGATTATGGCTAGAGAATTGGAGGTTAAATTCACTTCATGGAATTGTAGGGGTTTACAAAAAATCAAAAAGGTTAAGCAGGTGATGGGAAGGTTAAAAGATATCCACTCGAGTATTGTCTTTCTCCAGGAAACGCATTTGATACTGAATGAGGATATTAGGATTAGGAAAAGATGGCGAGGGGAGGTGTTTTCAGCACCTTTCACTTCCCAGGCTAGGGGGGTCATGACTCTTATACACAAATCTATCCCATTTAATGTTACTAAGGTAATTGCCGATAAAATGGGGCGATATTTGATAATTCAAGGTAATCTTTTTGCAGAGTGTCTTATTTTGGTAAATATCTACGCACCGAACAATGATGACCCAAAGTTTTTCAGTAACTTATTTATATTATTGACATCTCTTGGGGGTCATTATCTGATAGCGGGGGACTGGAATGTGACCCCTAATCCTACTGAAGATAGATCTACTCATTCAGACAAAACTCACTCTAAAAGTAGGGAAGTTATTCACCAGTTTTCCAAAGACTTAAATCTTAGAGACATATGGAGAGATAGAAACCCTGGTGTATCTGCATACTCATGCTATTCTAGTACATACAAAACGTACAGTAGAATTGATTTATTTCTGGTTTCTGCAAGTCTTGTAAATAGAGTTAAGGACTGTGTGTATGATAGTATCCTAATTTCAGATCATGCTCCTAATAGTTTGATTTATGTAGACCCAGGTCGGATGCGGGACCCCCCTAAGTGGAGGTTTGAGCAGAGATGGCTCCAGGACCCTGAGCTGATAACTTTTTTGGAAGAACAAATAGACACCTATTTTGCTACAAATACGGATGAAACATCGGCAACTATAAGGTGGGAAGCATTTAAGGCTTTTATTAGGGGACAGATTATAAATTTTACGAGCTCCAAAACAAAGAAAAACAAACAAAAAGTTATATTACTGGAATCAAAAATTAAAGCTATGGAAGGTTCTTACTTTAAGAAGCCTTGTCCTAAATTACATCAGGAAATATTATTATTACGTGCACAATATAATGAAATATCCGCTTCCAAAGCAGCAGCTAATTTGTTAAAGCTCAAACAAACTATCTTTGACCAGGGTGAGAAGTCTGGCAGGGTTCTAGCCTGGCGCATTAAACAAATGCAAACTGAAAGAGCAATCAACATGTTAAAAAATGATGTTGGGGAGACGATAGAAGACCCTATCCAAATTTGCGAGGCATTTAGAGATTATTATGGTAAATTATATAGCTCCGAGACAAATCAAGAAGATGTAGTTGAGAGCTCCTTTTTGGATGGAATTAATATTCCTAAAATTCGAGAGGAAGACAGTAAAAAGCTGGGGGCAGATGTGAGTATTGGTGAGATTTTGGAGGCAATGAGTAATATGAAGTCTGGAAAAGCTGCAGGGCCTGATGGTCTGCCGATGGACATTTATAAAAGATTTGCGGGCAGATTGGCGAGACCCCTCTTGGACATGTATACTGAATCTTTTGAAGAGGGAGTATTGCCTCCCACTTTGAGAGGAGCCCTCATTATACTTTTGCCAAAACCTGGTAAATCAAATGATAGATGCGAAAATATGCGTCCAATCAGCCTCTTAAATTCTGATCTTAAGATACTTTGCAAAATACTTGCAAAGAGACTAGAACTTATTCTACCTGAAATTATAGATGAGGACCAGAATGGGTTCATGGTGGCCCGCCAGGGTTTTCACAATGTAAGGAGAGTATTGGATTTATTGCATGTCCAGGAGGGGGCGCCAGATACAGCCTTTTTATCTCTCGATGGGGAAAAAGCTTTCGACCGCGTAGAGTGGCCGTTTCTATTCGAGCTTCTTGGTCGATTTGGCTTGGGGGAGAACTTTTGTAAATGGGTAAGACTGTTGTATAACGATCCATATGCAGAAATACTAACCAACAATAATATATCTAGACCGATTAGGATCCATAGAGGCTGTAGACAGGGATGCCCTTTATCACCACTCTTATTTTTGATCGCAATTGAACCATTTGCAATTGCTGTAAGGGAACATACACTAATTACAGGTATTAATATAGAAAATCTAGAGCACCGCATATCTTTATATGCTGATGATGTAATATTATTCCTGAAAAATTTGGAGATATCTGTCCCAGCTATTCTGGATCTAATAACTTCGTATGGTCGCATATCTGGCTACAAAGTAAACAACTCTAAGTCATCCATTATGCTTCTGAACTCGGAAGAAAGATCAAACCCTCCCGGTCATGTTCGTCACTTCAGACCAGTAAATGCCTTTACTTATTTGGGAATCCAAATCGTGCCAAGGTTGGAAGAGGTTGTGAATGCCAATTATGACCCAATTTTAGCCACAATCGAAAATTCAATTAATAGATGGTCAAGTCTTTCAATATCTTTGATCGGCAGAATTAATATACTCAAAATGAATGTACTTCCCAAGCTATTGTATTTATTTCAGAACGTACCCTTGTCACCTCCACCAAACTTCTTTTCTAGAACCAGGAAATTGTTTACCAACTTTATTTGGAACAATAGACGTCCTAGACTTAGATTGTCCTTACTTTATCTACCCTATGATAGGGGAGGATTACAGTGTCCTAACTTGCTGTGGTATTTTTGGGCAGCTCAATTGAGAACACTAATGTTCTACTTTACAACGGATGCGGCGCCGGCATGGAAAGATGTGGAATCAAGCTCCTTGAAGTTACCACTCCCCCTTTATATTTACTCAGATACTTGTAAAAACCTAAAAAGAATTACAAGCAATCCTATAGTTAAAACAATGATTGAAGTCTGGCATGAGGTTAATATATTTTTGGGAGAACATCCACGTCTCTCTCGCTTCAGCCCAATATGGGGTAATAATCAATTTGTGCCAGGTAGAGCTGATGGGGGGTTTAAATTGTGGGCTGATAGGGGAATAGGTCAATTAAGGGATGTATTTGAGAGGGGTCGGGGGAGTATGCTCTCGTTTGAGGAACTGGTCATTAAATATGATATCCCTCGCAAACACTTCTTTAAATATCTGCAACTGAGGGACTTTATTAGAACTAATCTGGGGCAATCCATGCTGGCCCCATCCATGTCTGTGCTGGAGAAAGCTTTGGTTAATGACCCATTCGGAAGGGGGTTAATATCAGATTTCTACGCCCTATTGGTTGACTTTTCTCCGGAATCCTCGGAAGATAGGCTTAATGCCTGGAGAACAGATATTCAGGAGGATTTAACAGTGGAACAATGGAGTACGGCTTGTGCACAAGCTCAATCCCAGACTGGGAATACTCGTCTAAAACTTCTACAATACAATTGGCTTATGAGAGTGTACATTACACCAGTGAAACTTAATAAGTATAATTGTAATATTCCAGATGTATGCACCAGATGCGGTGAAGATAGAGGCACATTGTTCCACTGTCTATGGTCCTGTCCAAAATTGATTGAGTTTTGGGGGAAGGTCGGGCAGGAAATACAGAAGATTTTGTCAATAAATATTGTACCAGAACCAAAGTTCTTCCTGCTCGGTCTATATCCGGAGGGACACAAGATAAAGCGTAATGAACAAATGTTTATAGATATATGTCTTTTACAAGCTAAGAGAGTGATAGCATTGACCTGGAAGAGGCCGGACAAACCAAGTATTACACAGTGGTTCAGAGAATTGTCTTTATGTCTACCTTTGGAAAAGATTGCATACATTCTTAAGGACAAACAAGAAATGTTTCAGGAGGTGTGGGGCCGTTTTATGAGATACATAAAGAACAATAATTTGTCACATCTAATGGATGGAGCTGAAGAGGAGTAGTGCTGTTGTTGTTGTTGTTTTTTGTTTTGTTTTGTTGTTTTTGGTTATTGTTGTTTTGCTTTCTTTATATCAGTAATTGTCTTGTACTGTTCATTGTTGTTTTTTGTATATGTGTATTGTCATTTGTGTGTAAAAAGGAAAATAAATATATTGTTGAAAAAAAAAAAAAAAAATCCTCCAGTTTTCTGAAATAAATATTTTCACGATTTTTCAAAAATAGCAGACCTACAAGCTCGTAGCGCGCTATGAGCTTGTAGATCTGCTATTTTTCAATAGCTAAATTATAACATAATGTTTAAAACACCAAAAGGGGTTCCCGCCCAAAATGGGTTAACTGTCCTTTTGCGCAGATCACGCAAACCTCAGCAAAAAGAAAAGGACAATATCGATGGACTCCAACTGTAGATTCAAAGGAAGTAGATTCAAAGGAAATGTCATCAATTTGGTACTATCTGAACATATTCTATTACAGTGGCAGTGCTATGATGACATGTGAGAAGTATGTTATCTGACTGATCTGATATGTCAGGTGTAGTTGAGTACCTGCATGGCTACCTGCTCATAGTCATAGTAACACTAGGTGGATGTCAGGTGGACGTGGTGTGGGTGAGTACCTGGCTACCTGCTCATAGTCATAGTAACACTAGGTGGATGTCAGGTGGACGTGGTGTGGGTGAGTACCTGGCTACCTGCTCATAGTCATAGTAACACTAGGTGGATGTCAGGTGGACGTGGTGTGGGTGAGTACCTGGCTACCTGCTCGTAGCCATAGTAACACTAGGTGGATGTCAGGTGGACGTGGTGTGGGTGAGTACCTGGCTACCTGCTCATAGTCATAGTAACACTAGGTGGATGTCAGGTGGACGTGGTGTGGGTGAGTACCTGGCTACCTGCTCATAGTCATAGTAACACTAGGTGGATGTCAGGTGGACGTGGTGTGGGTGAGTACCTGGCTACCTGCTCATAGTCATAGTAACACTAGGTGGATGTCAGGTGGACGTGGTGTGGGTGAGTACCTGGCTACCTGCTCATAGTCATAGTAACACTAGGTGGATGTCAGGTGGACGTGGTGTGGGTGAGTACCTGGCTACCTGCTCATAGTCATAGTAACACTAGCTGGATGTCAGGTGGACGTGGTGTGGGTGAGTACCTGGCTACCTGCTCATAGTCATAGTAACACTAGGTGGATGTCAGGTGGACGTGGTGTGGGTGAGTACCTGGCTACCTGCTCATAGTCATAGTAACACTAGGTGGATGTCAGGTGGACGTGGTGTGGGTGAGTACCTGGCTACCTGCTCATAGTCATAGTAACACTAGGTGGATGTCACGTGGACGTGGTGTGGGTGAGTACCTGGCTACCTGCTCATAGTCATAGTAACACTAGGTGGATGTCAGGTGGACGTGGTGTGGGTGAGTACCTGCTCGTAGCCATAGTAAGCAGCAATATGCAGTGGGGTGAAGAACACAGCATCCTGGACATTAACATAAGCTCCATGTTGTAGGAGTATGTCCACTCCCTGAACAAAATGACAAAAAAATGTCAAAGCTTTTTCTGCCGTTTATTCTTTTTATCGGCAATCAAAATGTATTGCTGTGATCGTAAAAATCGATCACAGCGGGCAGACGCAACGACGCAGTGTACCTTTCGTTGTCAATGGAAGCCAGCGACATGACGTTGCAAAGACGCAATGATACATGTAGCTGCTCCAAATCAACTCACAACGCGTCTTTGCGCCGTTGCGTCTTCCCGTGAGAACGCACCATTAGAGAAGATATAATTTATTCTACTTTATTTCAGTGTAGAAAGACAGTAAACCAAGGGGGCAGAGAGAAAAGACATGTACGTGAGACAAGATGGAGCTGTCAGACTCGAACCATAACATAAAGGGTGCTGCATATGGTGATAAAAACTAATCGTCAGATTCTTGTTTTTTTAAGCAGGATCAGTTCTCACCTCAAGGTGCCCAGCCGCTGTAGCAATGTGCAGGGCAGTGAGGGCACCATAGCCCACCTGTTGGATGTCTGAACCTCCATGAAGCAGTGCTGTCAGTTGCTCAGCATTGTCCTGAAGGACATGGGATTAAAAGTCAGCTTCAGACACACCATACCTTTCACTGTTCGTCCTCCAGTCATGCTCATACCCACATTATCATGATTAATTATGGGAATATTCCCATATGCAGCATTGTGCCATTCCCTAAAATACAATGACTCACAAATGTTCCCATACCTAAAATGCCCTGTGTATCAAGCGTATTCACAAATAGTTGTGTGCAGCTTGCACTCCACCATGTGGCAAAAGTTAGGAAGGTCTTCAGATGACAAATCACACCATCCCAAGCACGATATGCAGATCGATGGAAGATGTTAATTTGAAGGCACTAAAAACAAACCCATTTTTTTAATAAAGGTTTAAAGTGTTCTTTCACCTTATAGGCTGCCAAGTGAAGAGCAGTGAAGCCATTCCTGGTCAGTCTGGAGGGACGCAAGCCTTTCAGCATTAGACTCCGAATGTGAGACTTGTTCGCTGCACAAGAACATAATGCATTGAACCACAGGACAGCATCAGGTGTAACATAACAAGTTTAGTGAAAAATAATTTACGTCAATACAGCATAGCAACAACCGACTAGTGTGTGTTATAGGGACCGAAACCCATGGAGTAAAAAGTAAGCAGGGCAGAATTGATACATTTGTTTGAAATGTCTACTTTTGTGCACATTTTAATCACTTTCTAATTCATTGTGTTTGAGCCGTCACCATCCAGCAGAGGGCACAGTCACAAGAGTCAATAGCAATCTGTACAAGGAATAAACCTAATCTGTGAACTCTAAATACAGTATCACTTCACTGAAGAATAAAAGCATCCAATGCCATTACACTGCAAACTGACAATTCGCTCATTGCAGCTTTTAAGTTTTACCAGTACACTGCTGGATTTGTTGTATTGTACGGAATGTACTTTTGTATTTTAGTAATAGAGGGTTGAAGAAGCAAAGGGAACATTTTCACTGCAGTGGACAATTTAGTCAATCTAATCCTTTCTCCCCCTGATGTTTTGGTAAGAGGTTATTAATAGGTCGTGCATACCTCCACACACACAGCAGAGATGCAACAAGGACAGCCCACTCTCTGTCACATACCTCCACACACACAGCAGAGATGCAACAAGGACAGCCCACTCTCTGTCCGGTAGCTCAGATTCACCTTCTGGAACGCTTCATCAGAGCTGAGCCAAAGAAAGAATAAAATCAACATCTTCTGTTTGCATTAACATCCGTCTGCCGCATTCAAAGCTCTCCCCTGCTCAGAAATAAAATATGTGAGTGGATTATGTACTGAGGAACGCTCATTCCGCCTTTCCTCATTTTGGATGAAATTACTTCATGATTCCACAGGCTATGGTTGAAAATGATGCTTGTATTCTCACCTGAAAGCATGTTTGAGCTCCGCCAGCTTGGTCTCCTCGATGCGGAGGTCATCTTCTAGCTTCTCGATGATCACAGAGTACGATTCACTCACTTTCTTCTTCCATTCGTCTTCACAGCCATAACATAAGGGTTAGCCATAATTACATTGTCAATACTATTCATACAAGGTGTCAGAATACATGCAGCCATGGTAAATTTAGCATGGTGATTAACAGTAGAAACACTGTTAATTAAAGGCTCACGCATTTTGTTTAAAGATAGTTTATACAGTAAAAATACAGCACTGTATTTAACCTGTACACCTGAATCAGACATATTTAGTAACTATACTATTTATGCCAGGCTTGTTAAAACAATCGGCACACATATAAGCGAATGGTGGCAACAGAAAGTGAACCCATTCTACCCTCTTCCGCGCAAACTTTGCCAACAGGCCCTGAGATTTGGCCAAAGATAAATCTAGACCACTTAACCACATTGATGCTAAACCATTACCTGTGCATGTCTGAGTTGGTCTCGATTTGTAATTCCCCATTGAGAGAGTCCTTCTCTTTCTGCATGTGTTGTATAGTTTTGTTAACCAGAGTAAAGCGGTAATACAATCTCTCTCCCTCTGCCACAATACTGTAGGGCAAGATAAAGTGGGGGGGGATCATTTCTGAGGCTAAAAATAAACATCTTTGAGTGGAATGCCTGACAACTGACAACTGATCTCCCTTTGTATGCAAGCAAGTTTGTGTGGTGGCCGGTGGGGGGTGTGTGTGTGTGTGTGTGTGTGTGTGTGTGTGTGTGTGTGTGTGTGTGTGTGTGTAGCCAGCCACTGACTCCTGCAAAACGGCAGGTTAACATTGCCTTACGCTTGTCCTCAGCCCTGTCATAGCAAATCATCCATTTCACACTCCAGCTGAAACAAGGTCTGCATATATAATAATAGTGTACAGTGAAATAAACTGAAAAGCTCCATTTGTATCACTTTATTTCAAATTAGTGCACATTAGTAAAATCCTCACTGTTAATGTATCAATTTTTACACTCTCAGTTACAGTGTAAAGCGTTTGTCTAGTGCTCTAGAATCTGGAGCATCTAGACAGCAGATGACGGAGATGTCTGTGTGCATTCACATACCAACTTGCTGCAGTCCAGAGGGAGGGCCAGCGATCCACAACATATTATCTAGTTTGTTGGTCTGCTGATAGTATAGGCCACTGCTTTCTGCTGATAGGCCACTGCTTGCATTATGGATCTGATGTGTTCTTCCTGCAGTCCACACAGCAACAAGCAGGACATCACTTAAATGGACAAACTGTTGTGTACCAAGTGGGAAAAGTATATCCTATAATTAAAAGTATACTAAATTGACTAAGAAATCACAC
The DNA here is from genome assembly GCF_951216825.1 of Electrona antarctica. Classification (NCBI taxonomy): domain Eukaryota; kingdom Metazoa; phylum Chordata; class Actinopteri; order Myctophiformes; family Myctophidae; genus Electrona; species Electrona antarctica. The sequence goes on from NC_136812.1 coordinate 39,192,971, forward strand.
AATCGCACTAAGAAATCACACAAGACAAGTCAATGAAATGGGTAAACTCACAAGCACAGAATTGTGCTTTTGAATTATACTTTTTGATACTCATAATTATCATATTACTGAAAACCTTACTGATCCATTTAATTCATACAATAACCAAAATGAAAACATGATTGTAACTGAACATGGCCACACTCAATGGCTGCATTTCCCCGCCATGATGTCTTTATAAAGTCCTTTCCTAAACTTCAGCATCTCATCCAGGTTCTTATAGTGCAAAGCTTCTTGCATGGATACCAGCTTTGCGTCCATGGGTAAAGTGAGTGTTGAGCCGTCCAGGACTGCCTGCACCATCTCTAAAGACATAGAGAATGAGCTCTGCAGGTCAAGGCACACAGGAAACAGACAGACATTCCACAAAGTACAACTGGACTTATCACCTGAGAACCTGACAGCTTCATTACCCAGATTCCAATAGGGTAGACACTCCATTAGACTGACCCCAAAAAGCTTCAGTCCATCTATATAGGCTGGGGCTGCCACACTCAGCTTCAGGTCGTCATCGATGCCGAAGGCGACGGTCACATAACCAGTTTGGTTCTGGTAGTTTACGCAGAGTGAGTGCATGAAGACTCCATCAGGTACAGAGAGTCCAGGGCTAACCCAGCACCCGCTGAGAATAGACCCTGAGCCTATGGACGCTCCTGCTCCCAGTCTAGAGTATTCAATGACTGAGCGAGGAGTCACAGAACACCTGGGATTCAGAATGCTGTGCATGATGCAGCAAACAAATCCCTCCGGAACATTATTCTCACACATGCTGAAGGCAGAGGAAATGAGGCCCAGTTCACTTCTCAGCATGGGGTCCTCGGTGAAGTGATAGAGATATTCGGCGGTGGTTCCAATGTGATAGAATTTGGAGTTGTTGAGGAGAATGACGTTCAGGGAAGTTCCCCTGAGTTGATTGAAAATTCTCTGGCGGATCTCCACCAGGCTGCTCTCCTGTTTGGCGACGTTAGCAGTGTTGTTTGTGTATGCAATGGTGGCCTTGGGGCCCAGTGCCTGGAGAAAGTCCCCATACGCATCTATCTCACACTGCAATGGCCCGACCTCTTTCAATAGAGTGACTAGAGCCACTGCAGTTAAATAGTCCACATAGTATGTACTGTCTGTGTAGACAAATTCAGCATCAGTTAAGGACACACAACCGCCATGTGGCTTGCAAACAGCGCCACTATCTCTCATCTTGCTGATGCTTGGCTTGTGCAGGAAGTGAAGGCAGGAAGTGTATTCTATTTCCGAGGAGCCTTGCTTTTCATGATCCTCCAGCACAAACACACCATGAGTGGTTCCTATGGAGAGTGGAGAAGGGTGAGCCAAAGCCGTGAAGCCAGGTTTGTCAAACGTGACGCTCTCCCCGCCCGCGATGCTGTATATCTCTATGTCATCTGCACATGTCACCAGCACGCCAGGCATCATTTGGGATGGGAAATCCACATACATGGCCAACTTGAGCTCCAGCATCTGGTAGAGGGGATCGCCCAGCGGGAGAGCTGCGAAGATTTTCCCCAGGGCACTGGCATTGGGCAAACGCTGGCTTAACCCTCCTAAGACAGAATGAGATCCCAGTCAGAAAATAGTCGTGATTGCACTGGTACACAACATTTTATCAATAAAGACATGTTTAAAATGAAATACAATACCTGCATGGATCAAGATGACTCTGAATCTACTCAGGGTGTTCCCATATATGTCATCCAGTTGTTGCAACGCATATAGCGTTGACCCTCCATTGCCTTGAGAACAAGATTACACAAGGTCACCTCTGTACACTGAATGTAACAATGGCTGTCAGGATCTCACATTTGGTGACCGATCCACTCACCTACTTTGGATCCAGGTGGATCTGAGAAGACTTTATACTGAATTCCAAGAGGTAGCTCTTTTCGTGCAATCTTCTCATTGATCTGCAGCTTGTATGCATCTCTCTGACTCTCATCCACAGCAGTTACAACCACCACATCCCAAAATGATCCAGGAGGCACCTCTTTACCTTCATGGAGGAAAAAAGACATCATCCACAGCTGTTACAACCACCACATCCCACAATGCTCCAGGAGGCGCCTCTTTACCTTCACAGAGGAAAAAAGACATCAGCTTTACTTGTATGGTGGAAAGTAAAGAGTTGAGTGCTGTACTTAAGTACAGTACAATTCTGAGGTACTTTTACTTCATTCATTCCATTCCATTCCATTGTTCCACTACACCTCAGAGGTAAATATTATACTTTTTACTCCACTACAATTATTTGACAGCTTTAGTTATTATACATTAAATGATACCGGTACCGGTATTATAATGCATTATTGCGACCAAAGGTCGCAGCTTTAACTAGTATGGAATCGTGCATTTCCCGTCAGTGTGTTGGTTGGTTGGTCACCCTTGTGACATCACGTGACATCATCAGGGACGATGTCATCAATATTAAACCCATATATGGAAATCCCTGATGTCATCAATATTGGCCAGCAACTCTACATCTGACCTCAAACCTCAAACCCTTAGATCTCCATATCAGGAGCTACCCTGTTCTGTCATTCCATATGTTGATCCTTCTCCATCTATCCTTCCTCTTCGATGTCTCCCTTTTGACTGATACCTGTCCATTTAAACTCTAGACGGGCCTGCCCTAAAGTTATTAGTGCAGCCAGCGAAAACTAGAGTTCTCAACAGGCCCGAAAAAAAGGCCCGGCCCTACCTGGGCCCTCATCGCAAACCCTGTACACTCAAGACACTGCCCCCGCTGCCACCCTTAGATCTCCATATATGGAGCTGACCTGTTCTGACATTCCATATGTTGATCTGACCTAATCAAACCCTGTACACTCAAGACACGCTCCATTATGGCCAGTACAGAATTCATTCCATATGTTGATCTGACCCCCATGCCAAAGTGCCAGCGCTCGCCCAGCAGTCTGCTGTCACCCAGGTGGATATGTTGATCTGACCCCCCATTCCAAAGCGCCAGCGCTCGCCCAGCAGTCTGCTGTCACCCAGGCGGATATGTTGATCTGACCCCCCCATTCCAAAGCGCCAGCGCTCGCCCAGCAGTCTGCTGTCACCAAGGCGGATGCGACCTCAGGTGTCTTACTGGTTAATAGGTTAAGCTCCCCAGCAGCACATCAAGTAATTAAAATCAACCCCACATTAATTAGCTGCATTAAAGCAAACATTAACGTGATTAACAAATAAATGCATTACTAATTACAATGAATCTAATAACATGAGTATGAAATTGGCCATTCTGTATTGGTACTTCAGTATGTTGATGCTAATACTTTTGTACTTTTACTCAAGTAAAAATGTGAATGCAGGACTTTCCTTGAAGTTTCACAGGGCAGATAATGATAAATAACCTAAATATACAAATAGATTACTGACATATTTAATAACTTTATACTTTCAGAAAAACATTGCACTGTTACAGTATAAAGAATTACTGACCCAGGACAGGTACAGGATCTGTATTTCTTTTAGTTCTTTAAGATAACTCAGACATATCATTTTATAGTTCTGATTGTTATAACCCAATAATACATTTCTGCTGCGACTTGGGGTCAGCTCTTGTCACCTAGTTATAACATATCAATTTGAGAGTTCTGGCAGACAATGTGTATTTTATTTTAGTAAAGTATCTGCACTTTTCCGACAATATTACACAGATTAGATGTGACATTCAACACTGAACACAATTGATTGATTGATTGAAGAATTTATTAACAGTTTGCAGAATTACAGTACATTTCAAGCACAAACTCAATACAAAGGCTGTTAACTGTGAGTGGACGACCCAATTAAGCATTACACTTGTTTCCAATAGGGTCCACCATGTTCAAATCATCAAAACATTTAGAGACGTACAAATAGACACTTCTATAGACAGAACAGGAATTCATCATAAAATATGAAATATATATGTAGTGGTGGAAAGTAACTATACATGTACTCAAGGCAGTTTTTCAGGTATTATTACTTTACTTAGCTGTAATAAATGATCCAATATCAATACTTCTACTCCGCTACATCTCAGATAATTATTAGAAAATATCCATTAACGACTTCAGCCCACGGTATGCCTATATATGAAAATAGCACACAAGCTGAATCTGTCTTGAGATTATGATTTGAACAGATCAGATATCGAGAGGCTGAGCTGACATTGATTGATTGATTGATTGATTGATTGATTGATTGATTGATTGATTGATTGATTGAAAAATGTATTAACAGTTTGCAGAATTACAGTACATTTCAAGCACAGCACAAATACTTGATCCAGGTTAGCATTGAGTATTGTTGTATGGACATACACTGAACACTCTCAAAAATATATAGCGTTACTGATCATGCACAATGCACATTCATTTCGCTAAACGTGTCAGTTAAGACGTGTCAAACTCACCACGCAAAGAGTCGAATCTATTCAGCTTTTGTCTTGTTGCTATTTGTAACTTTCTGATACTTTCTGCGTTCATCTTCTGTGCGAAATTACAAGTAAGTAATTATGGCACACTTGTAGATTCATTACAGTTATAAATTCAGAACAGCACGTCTGCGTCCATGGATCGAAACAGCTAAATGATAATATAATAAAACCTCCTTTCTTGAGATTGATTACCCAACACTTCCGGGGTTTGTCACGTGGTTGGTTGTTTACAACGGAGGCGGGGGTGCCCGGGTGGAACACGTGGTGAATTGGCCAATCACATTTCTCATAGTTTCATAATGCGCTATGTGCAGGGACCTTAGAGTATCTAAGGCAGGGACCCTCCTTTTATATACTCTATGGCAGGGACCCCCAGGGGTCCTAGTTGCAGGCAAGTTGCAGGGGTCCAGGGGTGGGGTCCCCAGCAAAACTGGTTAAAATCTCTATCAGCCGATCAGCTGATGAATTGAAAATGTAAGTACATGTTTTATCCTCTTAGCAGAGTTTGTATTTTCCTGTACTTTCCTTGAACTGTACCCATTCTACAAATTGTTAATAAAATGTTCAATCAATCAAGCTATTTGAAAATAGCCGATCTACAAGCTCTCAACGTGCTGCATCAGAGCATGCTGTGAGCTTGTAGATCTGCTTTTAAAAAATCTTGAAATAAAAACATGAAAAGCTTTTTTCATGTTTTAACTACATCATTGTATATGGGGACCCCGACCCTGGCACAAAATACATTCATTTGGAGAACCACTGCCACTGTCATCTCCACCAGGCCGAAGGCATGGGGAGAGAGTAGGCCTATGTTTTGCACTCAGTCCGTGTGTCCGTGTGTGTGTCCGTGTGTGTGTGTGTGTGTGTGTGTGTGTGTGTGTGTGTGTGTGTGTGTGTGTGTGTGTGTCCGTCCGTCCGTCTGTGTACAGCTAATCTCCGGCACCGTTAACCTGGTCGATGCCAAACTTTGCACACACGCACTCCCTAGATGCCAAAGATGAACATCTGCCCCAAATGTTCCAGAACGGCCAAGCGCCACCAGGAGGCCGACATTTGTAAAACACATTTTTTTTAAATATTTTTTCCAAAGATCCCGCAAATCGTTACACAGTATCTCTATAGTCATGTGCTCAAGACAGATCTGTCCGATATTTCATATTCCATCCTGATTGGCTAACATTGGCTTTCAAAATTGGCAAAAGGATTGGCCCGTTTTGAACAAAAAGCCTCAATTAAATCATGAATGCAGCGTGCAATTTACGTGAAATCTTTCACGGGCGTTCCTACTAGGCTGAGGAATTGAACTGTTATGGCGCCACCAACAGGTGGATTTTTGCAAAACACATTTTGGAACAAAATGCCTCAAATCATCCAATTGCCATCCAAGGCGTAAGAAGAAATGGCACCCTTTTCACATTGGCTTATTAAAGTGCCACCAGGAGGCCACAACCTGACCTGCCCTGGTGCAGACCTGTGTCCCGAGGGGCACTTTTTCTAGTTGTTCTTTGTTTTTAATTGATGAATAGAAGTTAGATGCGTCACGTGCAGACTCTCAACATTGCAGTTAGTTACGGGAAGAGTTAAAAGAATAGGGAAAGAGAAATAGAGAAGAAAGGAAAACTGGAAGAAAAGTATAAAAAGTGCTCCACGGAGCACAGGTCTCCACCAGGTCAGTTAAGTTATTTATTGTGGGCCAGCAATGTTCGAAATTTGAGGTGAGTGGAATTGCCCACTCCTGCAAACTTTAGATCTTAGCCAATCAGGATGGAATTTGACAAATCTGACAGTTTGCGTGCTATTTGGACAAAATCTGTAGGAGTAATATAAAAAAAGATGTTTTTCAAAAATCTGCATCCTGGTGGCGCTATAAAAGGCTGATGTTTCAAATGCAGGGCAGAGGTTTTTCCTTGGCCTTTAGGGAGTGTGTGTGCAAAGTTTCACACCGATCAGTCCAGTTATAGGTAAAAAACAAACAGGAATTGAATTGGCCTGTTATATCGCCACCATGGCTGATTTGAAACATTTAGGGTTGCATTTATTTTTTGGCCATGTGTGTGGAATGTTTCACGGCAATTGCACGCTGCGTTCATGAGTTGAGGCATTTGGCCTGGTGGAGACAATAACAGGAAGGCAGAGTCAAATCAATACAACGTCCACACATAAGTTACAATTGGGTGCATTAAAAATGAGCAATGAATGGCACTATAAGGCAGAAATGCTTCTTGTGCACATGGGAAAACATAAAAAGCAGCAGGTATATAAAACCACAGTATCATGTGGATGGTTAAAGCTAAATTCTAGGTTTAACCAGTGATAGAAAATCCATGTATTGCAATTAGTTTAATAGTTGTCTACTGTTTAGAAATGTCAATATCCATGAGTGTGAGCATAAAGTATGGTACTGTATAGCAACAAAAATATGCTTAGTTTTACAGGAAAGGGCCTTCCATTTCGACATCCCGCCACTATAGACAACAGAAATGTTTTATTAAATTGATTTATTGGAGGAAATAATTATACAAAAGACAACAACAACAACAACAACAGCACATGTTCCAAAATATAGGCTTTTACCATCCGCCGCCACCTCCATACAATTTAAAATGTTAACATGATCTTTTCTTGGACATGGATCATAAAGCCTAGAAAACATTACTGGCTCCAAAACACTAATATTGGACATTCAGTGACTGACCCCTGACTGACTCCTGAAAGAATCTGATGTGTAATCTTGAATGCTGTGAGTTGTCAGTGAGACAGCTTCATATAGCAAATATAGATGCCCTCGTGTGGGGTGTTTCGTACATTTGGTGAAACTGGACCTCAAATGAAATCAGGTGGGGGCAGTCATTCTCAGAGATAGCTCTATTTTTATCTCTATGGCACTGATCCTGACTGTCCAGTTTCATGGTTATGTAAAATGTTCTGCTGGACTTCTAAGCTGTTACACTGTGTACACCAAGTCAAATAGTACATTTATCTGTGGCTGAGGGCTGAGCTCTATTGACTGTATAACTTGAAATGAAAACGTTTGCTTAATACATTTTATGAAATAAGAATGCATTGTCTTTCAGAAAACCTAACTTCCTGGTGCACTGCTTTGGCAAAATCTGGGGCGGCTGCTGCTACTACATGTATATCTCCATGCCAACAATATGTGGACTATGAGGCATATCCAGGAATTGGCTGGCTGCCAAAAAATCTCAGGATTAACCCTTCATGGCACACCGCTCAGCCTGAAGGCAGGCTAGCCTACAGGCACTGCATTATTAACATCATATGGTTGCTGAAATCCCTGGATCTATGTGATTTCTGACGAGGTGATCACCAAGTACTGGTGCCTTCTGCTGAAGTTCAAAGCCCTACATTTATTTGTGAACCATTAACCTTTTTTTTTTAACCAAATAATGTAGCAAAAGACAATCACTATACTCATCCAACGGTGCATTCTGGGCCATCTAACGATGAAAATGTGTGGGTAATTTTCAAAAAGCAAGGAACACTACAACCTAGAGATGTGCATAGCTGAGGAGCATGTCTCATAACCTTTAATTTGGGATGTCTGGTAGCGTTTTACCAAATGTGTTTTGGCTACAAATTTCAGCACCCACTGGTGGGCACATATACGCACGCACGCACGCACGCACGCACGCACACAGTCACACAGTCACACATGCACGCGCACGCACACGCACACGCACACACACACACACACACACACACACACACACACACACACACACACACACACACACACACACACACACAGACAGTCGAGACAGATAGCCTCATTACAATACTTTCGTACTTGCACAACTAATAAATAACCTCTATTCTCAATCTGTTCCTACTTTTCTGTGTAACTGTTGTCATGTTGTTGATCTAGACTTGTCAAGACTGCCGTTTCATGATGTAAGAGGTAAAGAATGCTTGGTGCACCACAATGCCCTGTGGCAGTTAATGCTGAACAACACACAGCCAGGTGTAGTGAGACCCAAGGAGAGAGATGAAAGAGTCCTTGGTTGAAAAAGAAATGTTTTAATGTACTACTCTCGCTGAAATCTATGATTCTATCTCAATCAAACTTTATTGACAGCCGTAGCCAATAGAAGACAAACAACAATTAAAAACATACAAACTATCTATCTATGAAGATATTGAAATCAAAAACTTCTATTAATCCTGAACAAATTTGTGCAAACAGGCTCTCCATACTATACCATCTAGTTATTTGAGTTCCTATTTTGTGTAGCAGAGCAGGTTCATCATTCAGGCTGTGGTGCATGTTACATTGTAGCTTTGGTCCATAGCCTAATGCACTTTGCTGCCGTTGCATTTAGGCTATGGGACTGTTCTCTTCCTGCCGTCGCATGAAATGCGACGGCAGGATTGTGTAATTGTGTAATTAGCCTACTTTCCTTAGTGGACGCAATCCGAGACCCCCATCACACATGGGGTACACAAATGTACTTTTTGGCCAGAAAGGGATTTTCTTTCACCAGAATGAAAAATCTTGTGTATGAGGTTTTCTCTTGGCAATATCGGTAGAGGGCACACTGGAGTAACTAAAAGTATTTTTTCTTCGGTGGAAAAACAATCCCTTTCTGGCTAAAAAGTGCATTAGCCAGTGTGGTGGGGGGCTCAGACTCAGAGTGCGTCCACTAAGGAAAGTAGGCTTTCTAATAAAACGTTCTTAAAATTTTCGCTACAGAGGAGAGGCTGGTCTGCATTTCATGCGACGGCAGGAAGAGAACAGTCCCATAGCCCAAATGCAAAGCAAAGTGCATTAGGCTATGGACCAGAGCTAGTTACATTGTTGAGTCAAGTATTTTCTGTCCAAAGGTCTTACAAATGAGACAATCACTGTGCCAGTGGAATTCAACAAAGACTTTAATCCTTCTGAAAACCCTGACCCTCCAGAGCACAACAAAACCCACAGAGCAACATCCTTGAGGGTCATTATTAAAATGTATAAAGGAACAATATCATGTAAAAACAAGAAATTCCACCTCTACCCCGTCCTTACTGTGGTTGGGCCGTTTTGTAGGCAGGGAGGATTAAAAAAAACCTTCAAGGTTCAAGGTTGTACTTTATTGTTACATCTTGTGTACAGGTACATAAGAGTAAAACTATTTTTTGTGAGGCTTCCTTCAGACAATGCAGCAGCATAGATAACATGCAAAACAACAAAAGCACAGCAAACAAAGGGATAGAATAAAGAGTGCATGCAAGAAAGAGCAATCAAAGAGTAAAGAAAATCGTAATATATGTACGTGTGCATGTTTTCCCTGTAGTAGCAGCTTCAGAGTCGGTTATGTTCCATAGAATTTAGTTTAAAAAGGTGCAATTCGAGGCCATGTTCCATATATACAACAAATTTAGTTTAGAAAGGTGCAATTTGAGCATTGTAGTGCAAGAAGTGGGCGAGGGGGGTGGGGTTTGCGTTTTCCTTTTCCCTGTTTCGCTCTGGTTCTTATCAGTCGATTCATGTATCGGATTGTTCAGGGAAAGAAGCTTTTTTGCAGTCTATTTCCAGTGACTTTGAGACTGCAAAAACGTTTTCCAGGTGGCAGCATCTCAAACAGTCGGTTTGCGGTTGGGATGGCTTGGGTCCTTTATAATTCCACAAGCTTTGCTGACAGAATGCTAAATAGAAGCCAACAGTTTGCTGCTGGTGCTTAATTCAGCTAGACTGCTAAGCAGATGAGTGAACACGGCAACAGAGAAGAAATTGCAGAGATTACGACGAGAAAGTCAGTGAAGGTAAACCAAACCCAAACAAGGGTGGCAAGGAGTCAAGGAGCTCCGTCGCAACATTTCTAACAACTGTACAGAGGAAGGGCAGGAATGGGATCGAGCTCAGTTGACTTGCAAGAGATAGCAACCTCTTGAAGGCTGCTCTCTCTTGCAAGTCATTGTCAGCTGGGTCAGGGAGTTGCAGGAGGCCCAGCTGAGGCATGCAGTCTTTGTGGAACGGAAACAGAGGGCAGCTTCAGAAAGGGCCCTGGTGACGGCCTTTAGTTGGCAGCAGACCATGGTCTTTATTAAGAACAGCACACAGCAGAGGCTGATCAATGCCCAGTAGAAGAGTGACACAAGTTCCAAGATGCAGGCTGAGACACAGAGCATTGTTGAGGATGTGATGTCTGCCCATGATCCTTGCAGACTAATGATGAAGCCTATATGGAGACAAAATCATCAACACCTTTTGGTTTCTTTCTTTATTAATCACAGCTGCATTACATTATGGCCTTATTTTTTTGTTTTCTCTCCAGGAAGTACGGTGCTAATGAGTGCTAACTGTGGAACGTGTGAACCAACCAACACATAATAAAGGTATCTATATATCTATTCAAGCTAGATAGAAGATAGTAGCTGGCATCAGAGCCAGTTAGATGATCTTGAGAGCACACTCAATCTAGTCGAACTAATCAATTATTTTAAAAATCACACCTGTGTGAAGTGAGAGGCGCTCTTATCATCGTACATCATCATACATCATCTCATTCCAGGCCAATAACAATTTGCGTCCTCATCTTTGTCATCAATGTTTGTTATGCAATGTTTGTGTTTACACAAACACTCAAAATTGTCCATTCATTGTCAATGGCATTTAATGTTTGTGTTAGGACAAAATTTGGTTACACACACCAAAAGCTGGACATAGGATGGTCCATCTCCCCTCAAAAAGAAGTCAATCGTCATCGTTAGGCAGATTTTTTTTTTTAAAACATTTTCAGGAATAGAAAGCCTGCAGTTTCTATTAGCTTGGATTCCCCATTGATGATGTCACTGGTGGACAGGTTTCTGAACTGCCCACAGCCCTCCTACAGTATGAGACACAGACTGAGTAGAAAATAATTGTGGCATTTTATCATGACACTAGTGAGGACCAATTATATGAAGGTAGGTTGAAAAGTGGCGAAGTGGTCCTTTAACATTTATTATGCAATGTTAACAAACTCAGGCAAAAATAATCCTTTGATCAATTGTATTTATTGTTTTGAGTTATAGGAAATTCATAGGCACATGCCTTTCTTTTGGAGTGCACTTGTTTCAAATTCAAAATGGTGTCATTGTTTCAATACATTTAAATGTTCACTCGTACTAATAATCAGACAGATTAAGAGCTTTACTCAAGGAGGTAGAAAATATTTGTATTACAAAAACAACACGTCTGTAAAAAGACATGCCCTTCCAGTACTAACTGGCCTCTAGATTATCCATTGCTAATGTCTCACATACCAAAGTATTATCCATCAACCTATGGATTAGTATTGCACAAAATGTTGTAGCATTATTAGCTACAAAATAATTCAATTCTATAATAAGAATCTATTATTAATGTAATCCTATCATTAAAACAGAAAAAAAGTGATAAATACAGAAACAGTGTGCGTTTGCTTCACCAGGTAAACAGTACTGTCCTTAACCCATTCAGGACGGGAACCCCTTTTGGTGTTTTAAGCATTATGTTATACTTTAGCTATTACCCTGAAGAAGGCAATTTGTTTGCCGAAATGTTGGTAACCCAGTAAAAAGTATTTTTTGCATCGTGACTACGAGCTGTGCGACCTCTCCTTTCTAATTTCATACTTGCGCGGCACCGAGTGCCACGCAGCAGATAGCAGATCTACGAGCTTGTAGATCTGCTTTTTTTTTGTAAAATCTTGAAAATGGGTCGCAACTCTTTGATTATTTATTCTTTCAGAGCGAACGTTTTTAACTCAAATCTTTGCTTCTGGGGGGTCCCTGGAACAACACATTTTCAGATGCGGGTCCACGGCCAAATACAGATAATTCTGGGGGTCCTTAACATGAAAAAGGTTGAGCACCACTGACATAGAAACATAGGTTTTTCACCAGCCTCGGTCCTAAATGGGTTAAGGGCAGATTCACACTATGGTCCCGGGTGTGCACTCGGGACCACTTGGCAGATGTTGTGGTAGTGTGAATGCTGCGTACCGTTTCCCAGAGCGGATCACCTAACCGTTCCCGGGGCCGCATGGAGGTAGTCTCTGGACCGATTGAAGTGTACTAGGATACAGATCAATGTGAAAGCATTGAATACAGTTGAATGAAGTGTACTCGGGTGCGGAAGAATCAAGACCACTTGGCAGTTGGATGACAAATCTTCCAGGTTGGACTGAAGTGGAAGTTGAACTCTGTTCAGTTGAAGCCGAAGGTGTTCAGTGCATACATGGTTATGGCCTCCCCAAGAGGCACAGCCCCTCCCAACTGCACAAAACCAAAATGATGGTAAATCGCCGCAGACAGGCAGTCCTACTCTTTTATATGACAGTATATTTCATCATCATCATGGGAAGAGTAGACCATGGTAGCAGGGATGGGTCCCAACACAGGAAGCTGCATGGCAGCCGGGCTGTCCTTGTTGACTTCCAGGAAGTGACTGCAAGCATTGAAAATGGAGTAGAAGCTGGAGGAGAGGCCAGCGATGTCTGTGGAGATGTAGGGAAGGACACCCGGTGTGGCCTGGTTGTAGTACGTGATCTGAAACAAAACATGAGCAAAGAAATTAATGTTGAAATTAGTACAGGATGTTTTTCCAACTACTTTATCAAAGATTTCAATTAAGGGCCTGGGCTGGTAATCCAGCCTGGCAGTGTGCCAGGGGTTCCACTCCCAATCCCGACGGCCTTTAATGCATGTCACCCCCCCGTCTCTCTCCCCATTTCCTGTCAGCCTGCTGTGATTCTATCCCTCTACAACAACAAAAAAATCACACCCGTGTGAAGTGAGTGGTGCAACTCTGTGTGAGGGTCCCCGGGGGGTCCCCTTAAGTTCCAGACCCCCAGGAATGCACCCAGGGGGCCGGGACGAGTTACAGTGTGGGGCTCCCTCTACTGTAGATTTCAATTAAGGTTGCCAACACCACTGGTACCATACCATTATTAGTGATATTACTACTAATAATTGCAGTAACACGCCCTGAGGGCGATTAGCGATTAGTGACGGAAGACTGCTGGGCGAGTGCTGGCGCTTTGGCATGGGGGGTCAGATCAACATGGAATGAATTCTGTACTGGCCAAATAAACTAAACTGAACTGAACTGAATATGGAGCGTGTCTTGAGTATGCAGGGTTTGATGAGGTCAGATCAACATATGGAATGTCAGAACAGGTCAGCTCCATATATGGAGATCTAAGGGTCGCAGCGGGGGCAGTGTCTTGAGTGTACAGGGTTTGATGAGGTTTGGCCATATATGGAGCGTGTCTTGAGTGTACAGGGTTTGATGAGGTCAGATCAACATATGGAATGTCAGAACAGGTCAGCTCCATATATGGACATCTAAGGGTGGCAGTCTGGACCCTGCTAATGCATGGTTGGCTGCGGGAGTACAGCATTGACAGACTGTCTAACAAAAGAAATCACACCCTTGTGAATACATCATACATCATCTCATTCCGGCCAATCACAATTTGCGTCCTCACCTTCGTCTTCAATATTTGTGTTTACACAAACACTCAAAGCTGGACGTAGGCCCCTCAAAAAGTGACGTAATCTCCAAACAGCTATTTAAAGCGATCATTTGTTAATTGAGTGGTCTTCTTTCTCTCAAGTTCTCTCTCAAGTGTTGCTATGGCTCATTGTGCATATTGCGTATAGCTTTTTTCTTTATTGATTTATTGCTGTTATTGTTATTGCTTGACCCCGTCTTATCGCTGCTTGCAGCTATATTTAATATGTTTATCCATTTTCATCTACAACCAAGTTCAAACCAAATAGTGCATGCATGCAAAGTTGTGTGCCTTCCACATTTGGCTCACCTTGGTCACAGTGCTGGATTCCTCCCAGATAGTGAAGCCAGCACAGAGTACCTCTCCCCTGGTGTAATCCTCAGTGGGAGGGTGGGTGGGCAGGGTGACAGAACGCAGGGCAATCAGATACGGGTCCCTGAGAGGGACAAAAGAGGATAATGTCAAAGGACAGAATGGTAATCAAGAAAGGGGTGTAGTGGAGTCAAGATAGAAGAAAATCTGGTTATGACAATGTAAGAAAATGTCAAATTATGGGAAAGCCTCAGTCACTTCTGAGGTGTTATTATACAGTATTGGTTGCACAATACTGCAATGTACTCCAATGTACTGGACCGTAGTCCATTGGTCAAAGAAAATGCCGATCATAGTCTGTGAGTCTCATTGTGGTAAAATACCTGGCATCACATGGCTTCCTCCTGGAGGCCAGCATGATGAAATCATGACCTTTGCCTGCTTTCCTGACGGAGTGTGTAGCGACACGATAGATAGTGTCATCCTCATCTGCTTGGATGATCAGATGACACTCCCTGCAGTGCCCATAAAATAAGACATTGGTGAAAAACTCCACTTATCAAAAGATTTATATCTTTAATGTACCAATATGTCCCTGTTGCTGTCAACATCGGGACAGGCACTTAACGAGACAAATGTGTAATTTCTGTTTGCCAACAACCACTCTGCCAAACCACTGAGGGTTAAAACTGTCCGCAGCTTCCCAAAGTGAAGCCTCAACATGTATCATTATAAAACCTTGTTGTTGCCTAGTTATTTGCCACAGAAAAAGGGATGGATGGTGCTGTTGTAAACTTGCCAACATTTAAATCTGCTCATTACTTTGCACAGTGAATTATACTTACTCAAATATAAAGCTAGAAGCAATAGTATAAGCAATTGGGCTGGTATGGCAACATAAGCCCAATAATTTCAAATCATTATTGAATTAATTAATAAATGAATAGTTTATATAGGTGCTTTACCATAACATGAATAGATATTTCAGTTTGGTTTACAGAGGTCGCATACATTGAAAGTGTACAGAGAAGGTAGAACATCCACAACTACCACAATTGCTTAAGTGGCAAATTGCAAATGTAAATTATATGTTTTACTTATATGTTTTGTCCCATTCCTGCCTCCTCCTCAGGTCTGAGAGTAGGTGGAAGGTTTGCTCTGCTGGGACGCTGACATGCGTCTCCACTTTAAAACACAGCACGTGGTTCTCCTCAAGGGTGTACAGGCTGACCTGGGAATGAAACCACATCCAAAAAGCAGAGGATTATACCTCAGTGAAACCATTGGATCTGTAGCCACATTCCTTTCACGGCAACGTAAGAGTTTACAGAATGTCTGACTGCTGGAAAGCAAACACTGAAGTGTTTAACACAAAATGGATGTGTGACAAATCATGAACATGATAAGTGTATAGCTTTAGCATGGTATGCCTATACTTCTGCCCTGCTCCTTCTAAAACAGATTTCCGGTGCAGTGGGAGGGAGGGGGGGGGGGGGGGGGGGGGGGGACTAATCCTGAAGAATCAGCCTCCAGCAAAGAATGTTGTCTTAGTCCACACATGGCTTCAAAGTTTAATAAAAACCAATGTGAGTCTGCTTGGAATGTATTTTCCGCAATAACAACAAACATGAACGGATAACGGAAGGCAGTACAATAACAGATATACAGTATGTCCTACAATACCCATAATCTCCAAATCTACTACCACTACCAACCTTATTCTTCTCGCTGGTAAGCATCCAGTTCTTTCTTGCAGCCATCAGATTCAGTGCTGATACGTTGTTGTAACTTAAGTACATCTAGGGGGGAAAATATTGTTTTTAGTGAAGCTAGAGAACTAGAGAATTGCTTTATTTTTGTACGTTAAAAAGGATGGATACTATGTATACTGTATACTGACTGTATACTGACCACATGCTGTACATACTGCATGTGTGCCTTTGTTAGCTGTTAGAAGGCTGTTTTTTGACTTTTTTCCCAGCTAAAAACACAAGGTGCACTTCTAAAATGCTCATCCAAATGACCAAAGTGGAAAATGTATCAACTCTCAGCAACCAGATAAAAAGCCAGTTGTGAACACACACCCATTGAAAACAAAACAAAACATACTCAGGGAAAAACTCCATGGTGGACATAGCTGACATGCAATACCTGGTTACTTTGGTCCCAAGGTACTGACAAAGGCACTTCAGTTTGCTTGCAGGAGATGATGTACTTCCTGTAAATACAGTTGTGAAGCAACACACTGAGCAATGAACAAGGCTGTCATTGGTGGATGCAGCATGTTGCATTCATATCAGCTAGCTCAGTGGTTTTCAAACTTTCGGTGCCCAATGCACAACATATATTGTCACAACTTTAGAAAAATAGACGTATAAACGTAATGGTCCATCTACAAGCTCACAATGTGCCACATGGCAACTATAATGCCCAAAATAGGGACACCCGGGTGAAAGTGTACACACACACACACACACACACACACACACACACACACACACACACACACACACACACACACACACACACACACACACACACACACACACACACACACACACACACACACACACACACACACTGTATTGGGTAAGTAATCTCTCTGACAGATTCTGCTAACAAAATCTGTCAGCACCACTGCCCTAAACATGATTGATTGATTGAAGGATTTATTAACAGTTTTGGAGAATTACAGTACTTTTCAAGCACAACTCAATACAAGACTGTAAACTGTGGACGACACCAGGCATAAAGCATTACACTTGTTACTTGCGCAAGCAGAGTGTGCAAGTAATGTTATCAGTCAGGTGCTACGATGTGTATGTCCCTTAGCAGCTGATATGACGTCATATGCTGGCACGAAGCAGACCGTGCAGGTGATGATATGTTTCAGTGTCGGGTGGATTAAAAAAAGGGACATACGCATCAAACCACCCGAGTAACCATATTATACCACTAATCAACTCAGAAATTACATATAGACATACACATTATTATATAGACATATGAGCATATGACGTGATGAATATATGTACCAATGCCAGGGTATAATTGGTTATCGATGGTGACGTAACGATGACATGTTTCAGTGTCGGGTGGACTAAAGGTAATGCCCCTATGTATACATGTATGTAATCTGACACCACTGCCATAACAGGCATACTTCAAAATACTACTTTTTCTCCTCCAAAAGCAAGGTACGTAGCAAATAGCTAAACCTAGTAATTCAATATCGCAAACGTTCCTTCACAGAGAGGCTGAGATTTGAATGTTTGTAGCGGTCTACAGTACTTGCACGCTCTGCTTAACAAGCAAGTAGGCACTCAACAGAGTGCAGTTCTAGTTTACAATAGGGTCCACCATGTTCAATTCATCATAACATTTAGAGACATACAAATATACACTACTATAAAAGCCAAAAACAGGAAATTATCATAGAGGAGGTAAAAAGGGGGGGGAAAACATATACAATGAGGGGAAAAAGGGGTGGGTGGGGGATTCAGATGTAACGTTATTAGTAGGAATAAGCCCGGGAGGAAGTGGACTAAGAAAGGGGAGGAGCCAAACCAAGTTCCTGTTTCTTCTACACAAAAAAAGAGGTCGTGCCACTAGAGGTAAAAACATTATTATTATTTTTTTATTATTATATTATTATTATTTTTTAACAGAATGGGTTCCCAGATTGGAAAATGAGTGCAGACAAAGTAAAGCTATAGCACATAAAACTATTATATTTTATATATTTACAATTTATAACTTTGTATAGTTGTACATCCCACACCTGGACTTGTCTTATGGCACAACCACTTGAGAACCACTGATCTACAGCTAGCTAAGCTGACCTCAACAGAGATACTGACCTATCCAAGCGAATCTTCTTTCTGGCAATAGCCTCTTGGTAGCGCCTCTTGCCATCCTGTGAAACAAAGATCAGACACAATATTAAAGCTAATCTTTAAAAATCCTTATGTATCTAATATCTATCTAATCATAGTTGTGACAGTCATAGATATGGCATGAATATGAATAAATGCCGAAACAATAACAAAGCTAGAGTCATTGTCACCACCACATGAAACCTAGTGTCCCTATTCTGGGGAGAACAGACAAAGAGATTTGGTGTACAGTAGAGGGGAAAACGGAGTGGACCAAGTATAGTCTTGGGGGATCCTAGTCAACTACAGTACGTATAATAAGCTTTAAGTGGTTAATAACCCAGAACAACAAGTCTACTATAGAGATTTATGTAGATTTCTTTGACAAGTGTAGTTTGATGACAAATATTTGTCTACAACTTACACTGTATACCAGTGGTTCTCAAAGTGGGGTCTGGGGACCCTCTGGGGTCCTTGAGGGGGTTCCCGGATTGATAATGAATTAGTTAATTAATACAACAAGTTTAACCACTTTAACTCTACACACATCGGCAATTTGCAAATAGCAGATCAACATGCTCACAATGCACTGTGGTGCAACGTGTTGGGAGCTTGTAAATCTGCTATATTAAAAAAAAAAAGGGAAATGACGTGGACAAACATGAAACATTTTAGGAACACAAATACTTTCAGATTGGGGTCCAGAGCCACTGCTGTAGGCTACAGACATGTAGAGAAAAAGAGGAGACCGACATCAAAGCCCAGATGGTTAGTTATGTAATGTCCCTTTCTTTGCTCTACATGAGCCCTGTGCGCTACAGGCTGCCTCGTACAGCCATTGGCCGCGATGAGAACTCACCACGGGCTCAGGTCGTATCCGTGGCAACGTGAGTGGCTTCCTGTCACTGTCCAGCACCACAAAGGTCATAAAGGCGGTATTTATATGACGTAGAGGCTCTCCACCCTTGTACGCTTCTGCACACACCCCCACCTCCATACTGCGAACATACACACGTGCATATGTATGCGCGTGCGTGCGCACGTACACACACACACACACACACACACACACACACACACACACACACACACACACACACACACACACACACACACACAATTTAGTCCACTGATTCTGGGGTACTAGGGACCCCCAGGCATCCTTGAGGTTGTTCCAAGGGGTCCCCAGCTACATGATGGATAGTGTAAAATAGCTCGAACCAGTGCTGATTATTTCGTTAGGACCCGCTACAGTGGTGTTCGATACGAACTTAACCGGGATGTGGAAACCTCTACTTCAATGCTCTACGAGTTGCTTAGCCATTAGCCAGTTATTCTGTCTCATCTAGAAGACTCGTACCCAAGGTAATACAAGCCATTCAAGGTATATGGGTTGTAAAGCCAGATACCTTGATTCGTATATGTTGACCTGTTGGAGATACCGCGTGCGTTGCCTGGAATCCCAGGTTTAGAAGCCATGGGAGCCGCCTTTTATGCTGTGCAAGTCTAGTGTTACGATGATGTCACCACTGTGTATATCCATCTTTGGAGTTTCTACATTAATCAGATGTCAGCGCTGGATATCGCTGTTGTCTCCATATATGGGACTATGGGTTATCCCATATATGGAACTCTAAGTGAAAGCCTTCGCAACAGATAGTGTGGAACAAAATGGATCCATACAGTACATCTATAACCTCAGAGAGAGCACAAATGGACTTTGTTTAGGTTCCATTTGTACTCCGTGGCCTAAATGCATATTAGGCCATGTATTTGCCACTGTTGTCCTGCATTTTTGCCATGAAAATAATTGTGTAAGTATTGTTGCTGTTTGTTTTTACTGTTGTTGAGACCGAAGACAAATTTCCACACGTGGACAATAAATGAAACTAACTAACTAAACTGGGAGTCCTTGAAACTAAAAAGTTTGAGAATCACTGATCTAGCCTATACACTGACACCACGGCGCGTAAACAGCGCCTCAAACTGTGACTCCGCCCACAAACGGGGGAAGTTGTGATTTTCGCTCGTTCACTGCAATGCAATTGAGCAGAGTAGCGATTATCAAACGTATTTGCAATGCCATACGTTGAAAGATATGTTGCCCGTGGACAAGGCACGCTATCTCCGGAAGTTAGATAGCATCGACATAGATGTTTGTCCGTATGTGATTAAGGATTGGACCAAGTTGCATTGGCAGCCATAGAAGATTCCGGGGTAAATTCTTACCCCGGATGTGACGTTTTTGGGCGTTCCTGTCTAGCGTGGTGTCAGTGTATTTGAGGAAATAATAATGAGACTCACCTGTTCTTGAAGGAATTGTTGACAATAGCCTTCAGCACTAGCCTATCACCGATGTGAGACGGCCCACGGAAGTGAAACATGTCGATGGAACTCAGAGTTGGGTGTGCGTTGCACAACCGACTACAGAGAGGTGTTGGAGGAAAAAAGTGGAAAAGCTCAAAAACATGAATTTGTGGTTTGAATACATTTTTTTTTATAAACATAGGGCTATATCTTTCACCACACCTTAGCCCTAAACTTATTTGCCATTTTTCACTATTTAAAAAAAACCTTTTAAAATAGTTCAAATAGCTGATGTACATGTAGATCGGCTAGTTGAACAATTTTAAAATGATTTTCAAAATAGTAAAAAATGGCAAATAAGGGATAAGGGTGGCGCAAGATGGAGCCCTAAATGTATTTTCTTTTTTTTAACTGATCCTTTGTCACTGTCTCTGTGCTGCATTTATGATGAAACTTGTGCCTAATCTATACTCCATCATGCAACAGTGTTCCGTGCCAAAAATAGTTGACCTACAACCTCACAATGAATGCACACAACACGTTTTCAGCTTGTAGATCAGCTATTTTGGTACCTGACAGAGAGTCATATGACTAGGCATGAATCAGGCTTTGCTTTTGCCTTTTTGTAATGTTAGCAAACTAGGAATTTAAACTAGTTATTCTGCAATGATAGCCAGCCTGAAAGAAAGCCTCAACTAAATACCTAAAAAAGAAAAACTAGACATCAAACCTAGCTGCAATAGTAGCAACATTTTCCATCCAGGCCATGATCTGACCACCAAAGGTGCTGACTTGGTGGTTGGCGTGGGGTGGCAGTACCAGCTCCACACTCTCCACCCTTGTTCGCTCTGCTGGTACGGCATTCTGGTACTTCTGGCAATCCCCTGGTGAGAACACGAAACACACTGTTATTTGTCGAGTGACATGCCACAACATGTCGCTCACGCCACATCGTGTTTTTCTTCCCCCAAAGCATAAATGAGGCTTCCTGAGGTCTCATGTTGTACTAGTTGTACCTAGCTGAGCGGCGCTGCTGCTCAGTAGGTCTGTAATGATCTCAGCATGGATGAGTCTCATTCTCCTCCTCTCTGCCGCCAGACTGTATTCCATCTGCTCCATCTGCGTGTACGGGATCACCTGCTTCAGCTGCACCTGTGTGTGTAGATACACACACACACAGACGCACAGTATACAGAGTAAAGCATTTTACTTTTGTATAAAGAAGAGTCATGTGTTATTTTAAGACGTCTGCTGTGTATTTTGATATGCACATTCAAGCAAACATGCACACACCAAGGCAGTCTTTGTGTCAATATACATGATCGCTATACTGGTTTCTTGGCTCTCACCTTCCCAGCCTCAGTGCGTCTTGCTACAAAGGTGGCGAAGGCATGGCAAACCTTCCATTGATTTGCAGTGTACAGGTCTTCACAATTGACCAAGATGCCAACCTGTAAGGAACAACCTTTAATAGATCTATACAGTAAAGGTGATATTATTTTTGTTAAAATAAGTGTCAAATAACTGTATTCTGGTGGTAATCATCGCTAGACTAGAGTGTTTGTTCAGTAACAGGGGTCACCCTCTCTCCAGCTCTTTAGTAAAAATAGAAAATACATTTTGAGTCCGGTAGGTATACCGATTTTATACAATCAGGAGAGAGAACTCAAACAGGATAAACAAGTGAAATGTGAAGTGATGACACAAAGAAATGAGCAGAACATTTTTTAAATGGAAGACTTTCAAATTAATGGTTACAATGGTTACTCTCTCCTGATTGGGTGAAGAGCTGGAGAGGCGAGGAGACCCCTGTTACTGAACAAAGACTGATTACTATAAGAATATAGAGCTTTAAAATAAAGCTGATAAAATATAATCTTTAATAACTATTAAGCTACCTCAGTCATTACTGCATTTTACCAATTTAAGTAAATGTTTTATGTCCATTGCCTCCCTCTCTCCATATTTACAGAATAAAGACGGTAACATAGTTATAGTATATAGAATACTAGGGAGAACACCTCCAACCACTGCAGATGTATTAGTTATATTGTATTAACATACTCTACATACAAATAAGTCTTGTAGCTTTAATACAATTCATATTTAGAGAAGTTAAATAAAAAGAAATGACCTCCACTAACCTCCATGCTAGACGTGAACGCTCTGTTAACCTTGGCTATTATGTTGACAACTTGTCCCACCCTGGTGTAGACAAACCTCTATTATTTACTATCAACACTGAACAAAGGTTAATGTCAACAATACCACAACAATCTTGCTGTATGGCATAGGTCAAATGCATTTTCACAGTTCTTTTAAGGCTAGCACATAAATGTTTTACCCTATAGTGTGCTCAAAGTGGATGTCATCCACTGAGGCGGTGATACAGGAACAGCCTGCATGTCTCTCAGCTTGAGAGATAAGAGAGACACAGATAACCTAACTGTTCAATGTTTTAAAGGACATTCTGCCACATTGGGCAGTACAGTGGAAAAGGAAAGAATGTATCAGTGTTCATTTAACTATACAAATCTAAAAGAGTTCAACTAACACAGAGGATTTTGCTGTCTAGAAAAGACGAGATCATATCGTTGCTATCGGGCAGAAACCTTGTATCTCCATTTTTCTACAAGCTCATACAACACGTCAAAGCTTGTAGATGTGCTATTTTCTGTTGTGGGTTTTAAAAATATGTATCTGGTGAAATGAAATATTTACCAAGAGCTGCTGCTTGTGACTAAATAATCACTATATTGGATTCATTGGGGGGCTTTTTTTTTAATTTCTGAAAAGTAAAGGTTTTGGACATACAAGGTTTCCGCTCGACAGTGATGACATTTAAGTCACAGTGGAAAAGAACATCTGCTGAATGTCAGTGCAGAATGGCAGGTGGTCTGTGATCCTTGCTCACCGGACAGGCAGGCGGTGGAGTCCATCCATTTGAGCAGCTGTCCTACGCTCAACTCCCCGCAGTGATTGGCATGGCAGGGCAATACAATCTGACTCATCTTCACCTCTGTTGGGTTCCTGTACGACTCCCCGTTCTCCAGAATGAGCAGCGGGTCCTCTGCGGGGTCCGCATCTGGCCTGTCAGACGCCATCACTGAACCAGACAGACAGGGAACCGAGGGAAGGTAAATTAGTAATGTGGCACCCGGTGCAGTTTCAATCTCCCTTGTGCATTCTGTGAGATTGTTTCAGACAGGCAACTGAGGGAGAAATTGAAAATAAACAAATTCAAAAGCTTGAATGGAATCCTATTTGCTGTAACAGGCTAGACACAAAGTAGTACAACATGCCGTGTAAGAGGAAGAAGAAGAAAAAACTGAAATGACAGAACGACAGATCGAATTCTGCGCTGTTTGACACTTTGATGGGGTTTAGTTTGATCTGTCAGAAACAATCTCACAATGGATAATACATTCTGGCTATAGTGTTGACTGTGTTGTTACACACAAGTCAAGTCACGCTAGGCCTACAGACATTTCAGAATATGGAGTACCAGGAGTAGCCTATACATGACTACAAGGAACTAATATATTATTACCACTTGATACCACATGATAGAAATTTCCTCATTTGTGTTTACTTCTATAGTTCTAGATCCTTACACAACAAAATCTCTAGAAATGTGAAAGCAACATGATCATTCTGGACCACTGCCAAAGGGGCAACAAATTATGAACAAAAGAGGTTTTGTACTCAAAACAAGGGCTTTAAATAATCTGCAGCTCAATTTGTCAACTGGCAGATTGTTCAGGATTTCGCCTCGATCTCTACCACGAGGAAACGGCAAAGAAATGTACTGTAGTAGCCTAGCCTCTGTACAATAACAGAGGATGTTGTTAGCGCGCCTCAATTTCATATACACTACAGTAACTTAACTTTGACTAACTTTACAAACGGATTGGGATATTAAACACAGTATCCTTTGCGCAGTTACGGGACCACCTGGGGGTTTAGTGTTATCCTTTTAACAATCATTGTAAAATCTCTGCTATTTCCAAACTGTTAATAAAGTAGGCTATTCAATCAAATGTCACTTCTACTTTACACTGAAAAGTATTGATGGCCTGATGGGAAATATTTATTGTCTATTTGTACGTAGGCAACAGTATGTGACAGCCACAGCCAGGGTGACTCTGGCACGCACAAGTGGTCACTGGTCATCGCGCGGTGTTGGGTGACTGACAGCCATGCGACATCGTTCCCGTGACCTCTATGATACATTCCATATGCGGAATATGAACTTTCTGAAACGTGCAACGACGACGGACAGAAATAAAAACGGGTTGGTGGTCAGAATAGATGTTATATGTTAGTTATGCGTACTATACATATTACATAATATTAATAGTGCCAGCTAAAATACTCCCGATCGTGTAGGCTACAAGACACACAGAAAGTAGGTAGCAAGCTACTACTTGAACGATCCAAAACAAGATAACAAGTTCCTTACCCAACGGCCAAAGTAAAGGCTACTGCAAGGGTCTTCAGGCGTTGAAATGTCAATGAATATCAGCACACACTGTAGCGAGAAAGAAGTCTGCACTCGCACTCCTCAAAAATCTGCCAGAAAGTACACGGAGGAAAAGTCTCCGCTCACGGACCCTCTCCATTTTCCCCTATGATTTTCCCCCACAACAAACACACGCACACACACGCACAGCGGTACAGGCACGCACACACCCTCGACCTCCGTCGTTCAAGTGGCATTCTGCCACCAGAGAGTGATAACACCCCTCCGTAGTGGCTAGCTACAGTTGCGCCCACATTTTTAAGGTGGAACAATTTGGAGCGTCTGGTGAGTCCTGGTGAGAGTGACTAAACCAAATTATAAAACAGCAAAAGGAAAACTATCTGCCACATTGGAAAGAAGCAACAAAAAAACAGAGTAAACTAGAATGCCATCTGGCCCTAAACAGAGAATACACCGTGGCAGCCGTAGAAATTAGAATACCTGAGCAGCACCGTGACCGACCCAAACAAAGAAAAATCTTAACTAGGAAGGCGTACAGACTCAGTGAGCAGTCTTGCGACCGAGAAAGGCCGTCATAGACAGACCTGTATCCCGAGAGAAGACAGACTATTCAGTATGCACCCACTGCATACAAAAGTGGAAACCGAGCTACACTTCCTAACCATCTGTCCATTGTACCAACTTCCAAGACATCAGAGACATACTGTGTCGCTCGCCAAAAACAACAGACACGCTTACAGACAAGATCTTCCAGTTTACAAAAGCTTAATTAGCTTCGTAGATCTGTTATTGACCGTGACACGTCGTTTACCTTGCAGTAAGAAATAACCCTAGATTGAAAATACACCCCATGCAATTACCCCATGATAAAGTAATTGCAGTAAAGTTGGTGAAGTTCCTTAATTCTAATTTGACCTGGTTGTATTATATTTTGATCATATACTTAATCTTTTAATGGCCTTACGCAGTTACGCTAACTAATTTAATTCTGAATCTGAGTCTAGCAAATGTACCCAACTTGGTGCTGTTTATTTGATTGACTAGGCCTATGATATTTTTGGGGTCAAGTTCTCTTCCGTAATTTGGATACAGAATGAATACCAAACGAATTGGTAGGCCTACCTGATACAGTACCTACAGGTACTAGTAGGCCTAGACATGTAGGGTCAGATCAACATATCCGCCTGGGTGACAGCAGACTGCTGGGCGAGCGCTGGCGCTTTGGCATGGGGGGTCAGATCAACATGCTGAATTCTGTACTGGCCATATATGGAGTGTGTCTTGAGTGTACAGGGTTTGATGAGATCAACATATGGAATGTCAGAACAGGTCAGCTCCATACAGTATATGGAGATCTAAGGGTGTCAGTGGGGGTAGTGTCTTGAGTGTGCAGGGTTTGATGAGGGCCCAGGTAGGTAGGGCCAGACCTTAGTTTTTGGGCCTGTTGTTGAGAACTGTTGTTGAGAACTAGTTTTCTGGGCTGCCGGGCGCGGCTACACTACTAACTTTGGGGCAGGCCCATCTAGAGTTTAAATGGACAGGTATCAGTCAAAAGGGAGACATCGAAGAGGAAGGATGGATGGGGAAGGAATAGGATCAACATAATGAAATGTCAGCTCCATATATGGAGATCTAACGGCCGGGCTCCACCGGGCGCGTCAGCGTCGCGTCTCCGTCACCGTCAGGGAATGTTCCCTTTTTAATCAATGAAGGGTGGCTCCACTGCCCGCGTTGACGGAGACGCGTGCATTAAAATTGAACCGGTGCGTTTTTTGACGCGACGCGACGGAGACGCAACGCGTCCGGTGGAGCCCTGGCGTAAGGGTTTGAGGTCAGATGTAGAGTTGCTGGCCAATATTGAATAGAGGGTATGCGCATGCTTAAAGTGAATGGCACATCGAGTGGCAAAGCAACAGGCAAAGTGAGTTTAACATTGTTTAACGTTGTTTAATGCAATCAGATAGGATGTTTGGATGCATTTTTTAGTTTTTTGCCACTCAGTAGGTATTCCTGCATAACTTCCGGGTTTGATGATGATGTCACGTGCATACCCTCTATAGATGACATCAGGGGTCTCCATATATGGGCTTAATAGGTCAGGAGGCATGACATGGGGGCATGACCAACTGACAGGCGGGAAATGCACGATTTTGACCTGCAGTCAGTCACAACAATAATCTAATATAGTCTAATCTAGTGGTTCAGCTTCACTGACGCTGGTTGTGTTTATATCCCTAATTTAGCCACACATAAATAGTTTAACATAATTTACACAAAATAAAATTCATACATAAACTAGGAGTATGAGCTGGTTACATCAGCCTGGATTCTGGAAATGTAGCCTACGAGAAAGAGTAATTTTGACAGGAAATGGTCAGATTATCCTACCAATTAAGCATTTGAGGGATATTAATTAATAACTGTATTTCGTGTATTGGCATACATTACATATACGCACTCATTTACATATTAGAAAGCAACTAAACCACAACGCACCGAAAGGCAGACCTTAAGGGAAAGACCGCGTGCCCATTGGTGAGACGGGACGTCAATCAGCGCAGCCCCGCCTCTTCCCCTTGGCCAGGCTCGGTAGAGAAGAAGTGCGGTTGGAGTGCGAGAGGGTCGCGGCCGTGATGATCTGACAGATGAAATAGCGAAAAGAAAGAGAAGGCGGGCGTCCTCCCACACAAAATCATGTTCCCTAAAGGCAAAGGCACCCCCGTGCCGTCGGACGGCCAAGCACGAGAGAAGTAAGGAGCTTCCATAGCGTTTCTTTTATCCCGCGACTTGTTCCCTGCGTGTCTCTCTGTTGTTCGCTGGACAGGCAGCGGCAGCAGCTCGCAGAAGGCGATTTCCTCCTACCGAGAATGGAATTGAATGAACCGCCTTGTCTGCTCGCCATTCCTTCCCTAGGCTCTGTTCTGCTGCCTTTGGCTTTCTGCTCTCCCCTACATCTCCGCTGATACCGTAACCGTGTGCATGTTTGGCTGTGTTAATTGGGCGGCCAGTGCGTTATATAATATTTTTTCCGGTCATTATTCGCGACTGTGCGAGAGAGAAAACAATAACATCGCCGCGCTACATTGTTTCACTGTTGCGCTTTGGATACATTTTATTTCCCTCAGCCCCCATCAATGCCACCAGGATACAGTACAGGCTACTGTAGGCTGGATGAGCTATTGTTAATCATTGCGACATGAGACGATACTTTGTTTTCAGTCGATACTTTTAATCTGTAATTGTTGTGAATCTTTACCAGGCTTTGGACTCGTTACACAATCCCCATTTAATTGTTTGGCATAGGCTATTGGCAGCCATTGTTCAGTGGGCCTGTGGCCGACTCCATGCATTATGCCTGTGGAAATGTAACCTCCTGACATTTCTCCTAATTTCTTTTGATGTTGACCAAAGATTGTAACAAATGTTAAATGTGTGTCTTAATCCAGGTTGGCCCTCTACGTCTATGAATATTTGTTACACATAGGAGCACAGAAGTCTGCACAAACCTTTCTATCAGAGGTAAGATAAAGTTCAGGCAATGGCATGTTGTTATAGTTTAACAATACTCTATTTCAATTTACAACAAAATCATGTTGATGCTCTACTTCTTCTAATTCTATTAGCAGTAATAACGTGATTGCTGAATAGTATGATCTTTGTGTGTAGTTGTCAGCCATGACCAAACCTCTCTGTGAATTGCCCCCATTCCCTAGATACGATGGGAAAAAAACATAACACTTGGAGAACCCCCTGGTTTCCTACATTCTTGGTGGTGGTAAGTAATCAGTGTCACCATTCTCAATAAAGGTCCATGGTTTGTTTAGGGGTAACCTAATTTTTAATTTTGCCTTCTTCATCACAGTGTATTCTGGGACCTGTATTGCGCTGCGCCAGAGAGAAGAGAGACATGTGACCACTCCAGCGAAGCGAAAGCCTTCCATGATTATGTGAGTGCTGCTTCCGTGACATAGTAGTCAATAGTTTTGCATATTGCTCTGTCCTGCGCTGAGGAAGGCGATCATTTCATCATCTAAGACCCGTAAAGATAATACCTCTTCAACTCAGATTGTGGTATATGACAGGAATGTAACTTAAATGTCACTTTATGTAGACATAATACTATAAGTGTGTATACACTTATAGTTTCATTAGATAGATATTCCACTGTTAGGTTCTTAAGCTTACGTATGATTCATGATGACTATTTTTTATGTATTTGATGCATTACCATGTTTTCTGTTCTTGCTTACTGTAAATCGCTCTGGATTAAGAGCGTCTGCTAAATGCCTAAATTGAATAATGTATTTGACTGTAGCAAGAGAAGAGTTTGTTTACACTTTCACACTGAGTAGCGCACACACATCCCTTTAAGTGTGATGCCTGTATTGTAATTGTAATTCGTACTTCTTGCACACTATTGAGGAACATCTAGCTGCTTTGGTTTCACAGATGCCTGTATTGTAATTGTAATTTGTACTTATTGCACACTATTGAGGAACATCTAGCTGCTTTGGTTTCACAGATGTAGGTCCCTTTATCATGGAATATGCCATTTTTCAATTGTAAATGAAAGCTGTCTAGTCTAGTGTTCTATCCAGCTGTCGTTGGGCCAAACGACGCTCCCAGCGAGGAGCTTACAGTATAGGCTTCTGGGAAAATGGTGCTGACGTCAGCATATCCTGAGTCAGACCTGTCGATGTTGCTCTCCCACTGAACCACCACACCATGCTTTTTAAGTTGCACCCTTCCTCAATGTCCCAAGAGAGGATAAAAAGGCCAGCGTCCTAGCTGTGTTGCAGACGACGATCTCTATTGTTATTTGCTACTGCTGAGACTCAAAACACATTGGGTACAAGGTTGTTTTTCACCTCCAATGGTTCCATCAGCCTCTGACTGGTTTGTGGCAGCTTAAGCATATGTTTGAAATTTGACTCCATTGGCAGACAGACCACAACACAGTGAACATATCCTAATGGCTTGGAATCGGTAGAACGTATATTGTTCAGGATTCCTCAATTTGTGGGAGAAATGAGTATCTCTCTGTGACCTATTAGTTAGCATTTTACAGTTCTTTGCATGTTATGCTTACTCCTTTTTTATATAATGGGATTTTAAACTATTTACATCGCATTTTTCCCCCATTTCAATTACAATTTCGGCATTTAGCAGACGCTCTTAATCTAGAGTGATTTACAGTAAGCAAGAACAACACGTGGCAATCCATCAAATGCATAAAGAATAGTCATCAAGAATCATATTAAAGGAAGATTTGAGTCAAGAGTTCATGCCTACGGCATTAAAACACGCTGGTCAAATTAAAGCTTGAGTATTAGTTTCTGGCCTCTCGTCTTTATGAAGTCCCATCTCTCTCGGATGTTATGAGAGCACCATGTGGCAGAAGTTCATCAAACGGTTCACATTCACGGTCACCTCCACGGTGACTGCTCGGATGAAGAGAAGGGGACACACGGGGAAGGGAAGCCTCAATAGCAGACAGACAGGCAGCGCCGTTGTGCCGTTGGCTGATAGCATCCTGAGCAGGAAGGGGTTAAAATGGAGATGTTGGCCCTGCTCTTGGCAGATAGGGTTGCTAGGGCAACGGGCCTCCTGATCTGGCAGGTGACCTGTGAGCCAGGAGAGCGCAGGGCCCTGCCCTCTCAGCGGCCACATTCCTCATTATTCCAGTCCCACACAGACAAAGGAGTGCTGCGTTTGACTAGGGAACTGGCCAAAGTGGCCATGTTATTCACCTAGGTTTTGGCGTAATCAATAGTGCTGTCTTTTGTTGCCTTTGGGTCCCCTTGTTGTGTGGTGCACCTATTTACATTGTCTGGTAGATATGGTCCATTAACTGAACTCATTGGCTGTCACCATTCACTCCGGCACTGCAATTTATTTGAAGACTCCAAAATTCACCCCAAAATGAACCGGAAGCTAAATCGCCTAAAGATAATCTGGTGATCGTATTTTTAAAAGTCATCAGAAGCGTTAAAATTGTAAACGCGAGGTAGCATCAACATTCTGTTCAAACACCTCAATCTGAGCCTCAATTCCGAGGAAAAAAGGGTTTTAAGATCGTGCTTGTATAATGGCAACGGACGGCGGGGAATCATTTAATTGACGAACCACAGGCGAGCCGAGCGTTACCTAGCGATGGGGACGCTGCTAGGCGGTGGATATCAGTGAGACCATTCTGAATCAATAAATATATAAAAAGACGTCAAAAGGCGATCTTGGCAGCGAGTGAGTTGTTTATTTGTAAATCTCAGTAATCATTTTGAGGCAGGTAATTTTTTTTCAAATGTTTTTGCTTTTCTTTTGGACCATGAACCAAATAAACCGTGCTACCCTGAGTTCAGCTGAGACCATTTTCATAAGATGGAAAGCATTAAGCAAATGAGGGAAACGGGGAAATGTCACCATGGGCCGTCTGTGATGTGAGGCTGTAAGTTTCTATGCGGTCGTCTCTTCGACATCTTGTGGTTGCCCTTCGCTCAGAGAGTGTGTGTGTGTGTGTGTGTGTGTGTGTGTGTGTGTGTGTGTGTGTGTGTGTGTGTGTGTGTGTGTGTGTGTGTGTGTGTGTGTGTGTGTGTGTGTGTGTGTGTGTGTGTGTGTGTGTGTGTGTGTGTGTGTGTGTGTGTGTGTGTGTGTGTGTGTGTGTGTGTGTGTGTGTGTGTGTGTGTGTGTGTGTGTGTGGGGACAGTAGTAGTCCTAGCCTTTTGTCTAGGCGTGGGGGAGGTGGCGGGTGCCTGCGCTAGCCGCCCGGCGGTGATCGTAAAGTCTCTGGCGTATTCACGCTGGGCCTGATGGACGATGACGCTCCCTTGGGGTCTGGTCGCCATGGCGTCAGCGGGTGATTGATGGCTGTCAGGGAGCTGAGGGGAAGATTGGAAAGGGAAAAAGGGGAGTGGTATTGTGGCATAAACCCAGCATCCACCACAGAGCCAAGGGAATAAAAAGGAAAGGAGGGTTGGTATGATGGGGGAGGAGGGCTTTGGGGAGAAACAAGAAACTGTCGTACCTGGTCTTGGTCCCCTTGCTGTAGAGAGAGGGAGAGGGAGAGAGAACCAGGGACAAAGAGAGGAGCATGAGTCTTGCTTCCAAAGTGGGTTTTATGATGTTGATTGATGGTTAAACATTTACAAGCTAAACATGGGGCCGATCTCTTTTGTAGTGGTGGATCCACTGGAAGGTTTGAGGCTGTTAAGAGCAGCCCAGGTCAGAGGGAGGCAGTTGGGTGGTCTGTGCTGCAGCCCTGCCCCCTCTCATTGCTTCCTGCACACTCATCTAGTCTACTTCTCTCACCCCCCCTTCTCTCAATCTCTCTCTCTCTCTCTCTTTCCGTATCTCTTGTTTTCAGTTTTGTTGTTGTTTACGTCGTTCCTCCATGCGTGTGTGCCTCTTGCTCTCTGTTTTTTCATGAAACACATGTCTCTCTTTCTATCTGCCTTTTCATGGTTACCTCAGTGAGACACTAAGTCTTTGTCACCCCCCCCCCCCCCCTCTCTGTTTCCCTCTGCTCCCCCTTCGTCTTTGTTTTTGTAGAGAGAGCACAAGCACATCCGCAGTCACTCTGGCCTTTCGTAACCTCCTTCAGTGATTCTGAAGGAATCAAGGAGAATTTGCTTGGCAGGGATTGCATATTGCTGTGTGTGTATATACACGTGCCTTTTTGCACACACGGAAACATTATATTGAATGGGGGAGAGGTGTGTGTGTGTTGGGGGGGTAGAATTAGCCTTTCCATAAAGAAAGTCCCGGGGTTGTAAGGTAGGCCCAGTCCAAAGCTCAGGGCAGAGACTGAGACATCTGCCGCCTTTCCTGTAGTAAAGAGCGCGACATGTCCTCTGTGTTTCCCACACCACAGGCAGCATCAGACTGCTGGGGACAGTTCAGTTAGCACAGCAGTGGGGTTTAATGGGACATGATAAGGATCAAGCACAACATGCCTGGGAACCCGCCATGCACGTTACTTTCCAGGCTACATGGAATGGAAACACAGGCAGAAAAAGCCAAAAAAATATCTACAGTAATATAATAATTATATATATATTTACAATAAACATGAAAAACACAAACTGATATGTTAAAACTAGGAAGATGGCGTAGGAGAACTAGGAATGCTGTGGCATAAATTGAAAAATGAAATTTCTGGTACCACGACTAGTTTTATGAATGTTTCTTCATCTCTACTTATTTTTCTCATCCAGGCAATAGCTAAATGTTCTAAAGAATAATTCTATTACACAAGTAAAGCAATAGAAAAATCAATCCTAAAAAAACAAACATTTTTGCTGATATGAGTGATGGATACATATGACCCAAAACAGGGACCAGTATTTTATAAGCAAGGATGTTGGAAAATGGAAATCAAATCAGACATTTAACCTCTGACTGAAACTACCGCTAACACCTATTTACACATCAGTGTCTATTATTGTGTGTGTGAAGAAACATTGAATAGCGATGGGAGGGAACCTGGCCCTGGGCCATCAGGTTTATACCATGGGACAGGTTTTCAATTGTTTGAGATTATTTGTCTACATTATAATAACAGTGGGTGAGAAAGAGGACTTATATGCACATGAATATGTGAGGATCACCCCACAGATGTTCATTTTGTAAGCAAATGGCTGGCAAAGCCAATGTAGTAAAACAAAAAAAAGAGAACTTTTGATCGGTGCGACTCGTGCTTGAGAGAGAGGAGGGGGAGGTGAGGTACTTTATGTATATGGGGTTTTTTATCACATAATTTGCATATCAGTGATCTCATATACCTATCTATAACTCTGCCACTGTATGGTAAAACATAAAATGTGAGTACTACTAGCTGTATTACTATGTTGTGTTTTATGACAGTTTTCTAGTTGCGTTGAGGCCTGATGTTTCCCTGTGGCCTCACTTCTCTCCCTGCTGTGGTATTTCACAGTGGCCCTGCAGCAGCAGTCTGAGAAGATAGAATTAGGTAGGGTGCAGTCGATACCAGGGAGAGTGTTGGCTATTGACCAGTGTTGTCTGTGGAGCGCTAGCACTCTGGGCTGAGTGTGTTTATTTCTTCACACACATACATGCATGCACTTCCTGTAGCGAATGATATGCATTTCATTTTATGCAGTGGTCTCCTGCACGTGTGTATGTACTGTTTGGTGTAGGGATATGTTTCACGTTGTATATGTGACGTGTGCCAACAAAACGGAGGACTTGCTGTCAGTCTAAGGCAAGGTTTATTCTCTGCTTTCGTAGCTCCAAAAGGCATTAGCCAATCTCGGCTTGCCCTAGCTAAAGGGGAAGAAAACCCAGGCAATTAGGAGCGTGTGACCGAAGCAAATGGCACATTAGTGAATTAGGCCCTGCGGTTGGAGCAGGAAATCGGCCCAGCGAGTATCCCACTGTGCACAAGCACTTTGGAGCAACTGACTCAGTGAATCCCCCACCGATGTTTATCTGATCCACTGGATCACAGATCGGCAACAAGGGCTCAGTCGCCTGAATGAATGGGGCGAGGGGCTCTATTAGATTTCTTAAATGCATTCTGTCCCATGGGTCAGCTTTGTCATGAGCTTTGGGCCTGAAGTGTGTCTCGATAGATCAAGTTTCTCACTGGCCCCAAAAGGCATGAGCATGAGTTCTAGATTCACAAGCTTTTTTTCCCCTCCTTTTTGTCGTTTTAGGTGGACAGATATTTTGTACTGTAGTACTGATATTTAGTTAGAGGATAGTGAGGTAGGTGTATAGAGGTTGGGGCTTGTTAGTTCCGTAGTCTAGTGGCTCTAATCCATGCCATGGTGCATTAAAACATTGTTTGAATTTAAGGATATAATATATTATGCACAAACCATTTGAATATTGTCGCTGTTGGGCAGTAACTTCGTATCTCCATATTTCAACATAGAGTTTTTGTAAATGAATGACTACTTTGTTGTACAACGGTGTCTCTCTCAAAATTATTTGACCGTGGACAATCTGAAAAGATTTTGTTAAAAAAAAAAAAACTTTCAAGATTATTCTAAAAAAACGTCCTGTTTTTAAAGATTTTCACATCTTTCAATAATATCTGTTGTATAAAATATAGTGTGGTTTAATAGTGGATTTAGAAGCTATATGAACTAATATTAATGGGGAGCCCTCAGCCCCCCAAGGACCCTAAAGTACGATACGAATCGATGCAACTTTATTGTCGGCTTGCATTGAAATTTGTTTTGCGTCCATGACGTCACCGTTCAAGAGATACAGAGTTACAGACAAGTCATGGATGGACACCCCCAGGGGGGTCACCACATGATTTTGGGGGGAGGATTTTTCATAAAATTAAAGACCATTACTGCATGAAAAGTAATCAACAAACTTTACTATTAAAAACTGATCAAACATTGGTCAAATTGTAAATTTATATTAGAAAGTGGCCAAAATGTTGAATAGCTTGTAGATCGGCTATTTTCACAGTCAAACAAGTCAAACAAAATGGAATGCTTCAACTCCTACAATTCCACCTGCTTGTCAGGGTGGGGGGGGGTCCCCAGTTAAAATGATTTGGGGGGCACAGCCTGAAAAGGTTGAGAACCACCCACTGGTCTAGAACTATATAATGTCTCCCAGTATGTGTTTTTGATCTTGTGCATTTCTCCTTCAGAGTGCAGCAGCAGCTCCCAGTCCAGTAATGGGAGGGATGCCACCTGGTGAGGGCATGCCAGGAGGACCTATGCCACCAGGCTTCTTCCAGGTTAGTCCACCACCTGCTTAGCATCATCTTCATTAGTGTGTTCAGTCCTAACTCAACCCATGTGCACTAACGTGCTTCATGCATGAAGAGGGTGTTGCAGGCAGCTAGGGGTGCAACTGTTTGACTTAATTGATTATTTAAAAATAGAAAAAAAGATACATTTTTAATGATATATTTTTTACGGTCAATTTTCACATATTTGTGGTTAAATCATTAGACGAATCAATTTATTCTTATTCTTAATTGGAATTGTTTACCCCCCAAATGCACTTCTCTGTTAATCAGAAATGTATACTAATCAATATAATAATCTCTACAAAATGATTTGAATTGGTAGTCGCAGCCCTACCTGGAGCCTTACGGGTCATCCACACCAGGAATAATAACCATAAAGAACAACAATAACTTGAAAGGGGCACTCAGTGGAGCCCATTACTCTGCTAGGTGGCCTACAAAGGCATTGCGACAGACAGGCAGGGAGGATTCTCAGCATTTTTCAGCCACAAACACTTATCAACGCTGGCCTTGTATTGCTGTGTTGGGTCCTTGACACACTGGTTCTGTTTTTCAAAGTGACTGACAGCAGTCAGACTGGATTTAACACATTAATGAGTTCTACTAGTGTGCATGGATAGCTGAACTGTCTATATATGTGCCTACATAACCGCAATGTTTACTACTTACTGTTGGATCCGTATGTATCAAATATCTATTTTTACAGGTTGCCAAGAAATCTATTGTAAGCCATTAACGTCAAAACAAGTGGCACATTAAGTGGGAAATGGGTCGTTTTTGTATTCAATATTTTCTACAAGGTTAATTTAGCTTTTTATACAAAAGACTGAAGGACCACATGACAGTGGAAAACATTTACACAAAGACAGATTACTGTTTAACTTTATTTGGACACTTACCTGTAGGTGTTCGCCAGGGCCCTGACCATTGGTCTGACAGCCCATCATTAGGCCGACAAATGTTAGGTTAGAGTGAGGTTAGGGTTAGAATACGCGCCATCGGACCAACAGTGTTTCGGAATAAAGAGCTGTCGGACCAATGCTTTGGCACCGCTCACCATGTCGTCTGTCTGTGAGAGTGCTGCTGGCTTTGCTGTGTTCAAATAGGCTACGGACGTCATCTTGGCTTCGATACAGTATGATAGCTTTTCTGTGTCCTAAGGCTCGTGATATGCGATGCAATGCTACTTTGTGTCAATATTACGTCATGCTACATTAACCGTGGACCACTCACATTTGCACGTTTACAAAAATAAAAGTCCAAATGCCCATCCCCTGAGCATGGAGGGACGGTGTGGTCTGAGAATGAGATTATGTGAACAATATTCTGGGATTGTGTTTCTTGGCCTGCTGGCAGCGTGTACCAGAAATGTCATGAGCAAAGTGTTTTGCAAGATTAACTGCAGACACACATACACACACACACACACATGGGAAAGAAAACATCACCTCCCCCCTGGCGCAGATAATGATGTAAGCATGATTTTTCAGGATGAATGAGAACATTTTTAACAGTGCCGCCAACTAGGCAGTAGGCACGTGCTGTGAGCCCCCCAACTGTGTGTGAGCCCCAAAATGAATATTGGTCATCTGTTACTGCTGTACATTTCACAGAGAAAGAAAAGGAAAAACATGGGTTCACAGAAGACAAGAGTGAAAAGAATCCAACAATGTTCTTTTAAAGACTAATTTCCTAGCTATAGTCAAGAGGACGTCAGTGATGAGTCATTCAGCAATGTAATCTTCCATGTTGAACGTGACTATGTGAGCGATGTGTTGAACGTGATGCCCTTTAAATTTGGATGGGTTTTGATGTTGTGGGATTGTCGTTGTGGTGTGGACTCTGCCATCGATGTCGTTAGAGTTGTGGTGAGGACTCTGCTATCCATGATATATAGACTGATATTGTCATAGTTATTGTTGTTCTTGGAGGCGTGTCTGAAGCCTGTCCTGGACAGGAGTCTCCAGACGTAAAAACAAATGTCAATCATTCTCGTTGTGGACAGCCGTTTATTCCTTTACACTGCACCCTTCCACTCTTCTCGTCCCCACATAGGTGGGGGGAGAAGAGGGGCTTATGGGTGGATTATTTTCCGTTGGGAAAGTGTATATGAACCAACTGCAGTGCTTCGCAATTATTCTGCTTCCCTGTTTCACCTGTCATCCCTTTTTTTGCATTGCTGCAGGCTCATTTGAATGTGCCTGTCAGGCTGGTGTCTGCATCATTATGAAGGGCTGCATTTCTCTGTCCGTTGCGCTTGTGCAGCTTTTGGCTTTTGCTTTGGGCTACTGCCACGCTGAGCTTTTGTAGTAAACATCATAGACGTTCTGTCTGCCCCCCCACCCTCCCCCACCTACAGTGTAGTAAACAGGGAGGCGTGGCCTGGCCATTTTCTCTAATGGAGAAATCGAAAGGTGCAGCACCCACAGTAAATCAATACCATGTGAGGATAAACTCTTGGCAGGCTCCTGTGAGGACCTGACTGTAAAGGGGTGACATGAAACGGTGCAACACATCTCACTGCACTCCAACCACTTTCAGTTTGGCATCTCTATTTTGGGTTATGTCATTATGTGCAAACATTTAAAAAAGATATTTAAAAAATATTAGATCTACAACAATATATATAGGGCTTAAGTGGTTAAAATCCACCCACTTATTACTAACTTGCAAACACGAGTGCAGAGACTAATATGATTGCGTCAATATTTGGGAAAAAGCCAAGTTGAGGATAAAAGGCTGTTTTGCGCACTTGTACTGATGCACATTACACACACGTGCATGCACATGCATGCCATGCACGTTTACAGTGACTCAGACTTTCTTTACTAGAATTCATAGGAGTCGTCTCAATTAAGCCCCTCACTCTGTCAGATCAGCAACATTAGCTGCTCAGCACTGATGTTTTGGGACGTAAGGCTAATTGCATAGGGCTTAATTGATGCTGTTAATTGGGCTAAATTAGCTGTGATGACATGTTGCATGCAGCAGGCTGCTTAACGTCTTGACTGACAGGCAAGAAGATCAAGCATCATTTCCCTTCCCTCTCTCTTTCCCATCTTATATTCTTTCTTTCAAGGCTGTGTCATTGCTTGGCTCTACTCTACTTCAACCCTATACTTAGTTGACCGGATTCCCATGGGCTCTATACTAGTAGGCCCCCTTCGGTTTTTACTGTTTATCTTCAAAGAAGCTCACGATGCTGGGAGCTTGTAGATCAGCTATTCCATTGAATGTTCCCCCAAGAATATGGATGCTTGGGTTCAAGTGGCTAGTGGAGCAAAGATGAGCAGCTTGAATCTTGAATCCTCTCTCGAGCTTTGCCCTAAAATATATATATGTATTGTCATTGAACATTCTTTTCCTTTTCTTTTTTTATTCCTCCTTTGCGCCACATTTTAGTTCTGCCACATTCCAACTGTGCCCTGCAGTAACCCTGCTTCTCTCTCTGCCCCCTCCGTGTTCTCTCTCTCGCTCTCACTTATTTCTCACTCCTTCTTCCTCTCGCCCTCCTTATCTTGCCACCACCTCCTCCTCGTCCCTGCATATCCCTCCACGTTGTGTGTGCGCTGCTGCAGGGTCCACCTGGTCCCCAGGGCTCTCCTCATCCCCAGCCTCCTCCCCCTAACAGTATGATGGGACCTCACAGTCAGGTAATGTTCTGTCTCTGCCCGTCTCTCTGTGCTTCCATTGTCGGGGAAACTGTGTTTTCTCGCTGCTGACGCTTCATGCTTTCACCGCGTGTCTCTCTCAGCTTGGCGGCTTTTTGTGCAGCTTTGAATAATCACACGGACACATAATTGACAGATAAGCATACCCTGGTGTGTTGTACTTTTTATGGGGTGCATACGTAGTTTAGACTAGTCATTGGTTAGACATGGGTTAAGGTTAGGTTTAGGTGTGCTGCCCTGTGGGAGGTTAGGTTTAGGGTGAGGGTTTGAGATAGGTTGTAGTTGTAGGACTAATGACTGGTCTAACCAATGACTAGTCTAAACCAAAAACTGTCTAAACTAAGTACTGCACCAACTTTTTATTTTTTTGACCTGCGACTAATGTGATTTGCCCTTCTTTTCTGTAGTCCTTCATGTCACCCCGCTTTGCTGGGGGTCCCAGAGGCCCCCCTATCAGAATGGGTAACCAGGTAAATAAACACTGACGCACACCATACCCACTTAAGATAGGCAGTTATTTAGTACCCAATAGCTGCCATTTGACCACACCTGGCTGGTACTGTATCAGCATGACCGCTGGGTCTCTCTCAATGTGGGGTCCAGGTCCTACCACCAGGAGTCTCTGAGAGGGTTCCAAAGACCCCTTACGGCTCTGTACCTGTGTCTTAAATATTCCTTTTATACACACACAGATCTAAATTAACACTGTGGATTTTACAATGTAGATTAGGCTCCCAGAGATACAATTGTATCAAATGGGGGGCCCATAGCCTGATGCATATCAAACTGCCCCCAATTTTCTTGAGAAAAGGTTGAGAATCACTGAACTCCACCACAACATACACACGCCATGAAGACTCTGATTACATTCATTCATCAATGGCAAATAAATTAATTTTTTTCCCTTCCCTGCAGCCTCCAGGTGGAGGGCCAGGGCCAGGTCACCCCATGCTGCCTAACATGGACCCAACACGACCACAAGGTCAGTTGTCCACATCACAGCCTAATTTCATGCTCTCTGTAATGAGTCAAATGATTGCCTTGACTCCTTCTAACATGACTGTGTGTCCCTTCCTCCGTCCAGGGCATCCTAACCTGGGGCCAATGCAGAGAATGAGTGGCCCTCGAGGCATGGGGCCGATGGGGCCTGGTCCTCAGGTAGGTGTCCTACACTAGTAAATATTATTCTAACTGTTGGTCTCATGTCCTGTAATGCTCTACGCGCCAGCCTATAGAGCCCCATTGTGAACCTGGATGAGCCCTGAGTACCCCAACGTTTTATGTTATACATTTAGAGTATGGGTCCCCAAAATTTAGAAACTACAGGATGCTATCTTGCTTATGTTGAGCAATTTGCACAATTGGCATTACTGTGGAATTAATTAGCATAATCACCCATATGGACAATGTTTCATCCTGTTTGGCTGATATGGACGATATTGGAGTGGTTTTGGGCACAGTAGTTGTCAGTCAATTTATAACTTATAACTATTTTTTTTATAGAGATAGAGATTGAAGCTTATAAATGTGTACCGTTCATGGATGGTGCCTTCAGACATGGGTAGCCTACAATAAATTGCACCAATCACATTAGGAAACCCAGCAATCTCATAAAATTGTCTCTTAATCACGCTTTGCTAAGCATCATTTTATGGAAATTGGAGCTGTTGCCAAAAAAGGGACTTGATCATTCTGCTAATGGTTAGCTTTGATATACTGGACGTATCCCGAACTCCTGCTGTGGTCCCCGGTGCCAAAACCCCCAATATGGAGACCATCGGCACAGGTAGCATTCTAGTGTCAGGTTTCTCTCATTAACTTGAGGTTCCAGATTGTGGCTTAACTCCAGAAGGACATGCCTTGGGAGACACTATCCCATGAAAAGATTCCAGTGGTCCTGACAATCCTCTCGTGTCTTACACGCACTTAGACATCTTAAGAAAGCCAGGTCTGCTATTGTCAATGTCGGGATGTGTTGACTGTCAAAGCTCCTGTAAATAATTGACTGATTAAGGATCATCATCTAGCCTATACCATTAATGTTTTTTAATTTAATTATTGAGGGGCGCTATCCCCTCCTATGTCCAGCTTTGAGCATTTGTGTAAACACAAACATTGAAGACTAAGGTGAGGACGCAAATTGTGATTGGCCGGAATGAGATGATGTATGATGAATTGATGATAAGAGCGCCCCTCACTTCACACAGGTGTGATTATATTTGTAATCATGCCTATTTATGTGAAATTTAGTCAGTCGGTGTACAAATTATAATATTTTGACAACATGCATATGAACATACTTTTGAATATGCATGTTTAAATGCCTGTCAGATTCTCTGACTATGCTGCACCACGAGTCCACAAATGTGAAAAACACTTGTGTACACATGCTGAGACTTTACATGAGATTTGATCGTCAGCTATGCTCATGTCATATGGACTGCGGATTGATAAATGCTGTTTGTGGTTGGTGTAAGTTTGATAAATGGGGGCCACTGACAGGAAATCCTCATCCAGGCCTGTATTTATAAAGTGGCCACAAGTGCTGCATACCACTTGGTGTCTCCTTGTGGAGATAAAGGGAAATAAAGTTGCAGTTTCTAACGACTGTTAGAATAATCAACTCCACATACCATTTTTTAATCCATTATGCACTATGATGATCATGATAATATGGACTACTTATACAGCATGTAGCGTAATCAAAAAACATGTCTACGTCCCAATGCCACACACAACTACTCTGCCCTGGCAGGCATGATGGCACAATCATTGATGAGTATGGGCATCCAAACCTATTTAATGACCTTACTTCACAAATTGGTATATGACCCAGTCATGTATCCCAGATGCAGGTTATGAAAACATGCAATATCATTGTCATCAGGAAAGAGGAAACGACAATAGCCAAGCTTCTGATCAAGTTGAAAGAAATCTTCATCCATTCACAATCACTTCATGTCACTCCGTCGTCTTGTCAGACACACACAGACACAGTGTTCTGTTACTTTTACTTAAGCTGTCTGCTTGATTCTTGTCAGTTTCATGTCAGTCAGTAAAGGAATATTATACTTTCACCCACCACCAAGCAAAACAAATTGCTACAATGTGCAAACATGACAATAAAATTGTTCAACAATATTTTGTTGAATCCGTCTATTATGCCATTGATCTTAATTTGTGGCAAAGATCTTCAAATTCATTGTTTGTAAGAAATGCATTATGGGGAAATAATATAGAAATGCGTACCACAGATCATTAGTTGATATTGATCAATATACAGAATATAATTGACATTGATACCGTATGTGTTGATTGATATCTTTACATAAATCTTTACATAATGAGTCCATGAAAAGTGCTGAATATATTACATTATAGTCCACACAATAGTTAGGTGATCAACTTTATTCATCAGGAATTTGTTAATATAGGCTCTGCTCATGGATTTTCTCCTCAGAACTTTGGTGGTGGGATGAGGCCTCCACATAACGCCATGGGTCCCGGCATGCCAGGAGTAAACATGTGAGCCTTTCTTTTGATCTCATTCTCTCTGCGTATTATTTTGTGTATTATCTGCTGTCAACCTGAATGCGATATCTTAACTGGTGGTTCTGTTCCTCTCACTGTCCAGGGGCCCAGGTACTGGCAGGCCATGGCCCAATCCTAACAATGCCAACTCTGTGAGTTTATTTTTGCTTTGTGCGTTCAATACACACACACACACACACACACACACTTCATTTAACATTTTTTAATAAATATAGCTTTCCAACAAACTTGGGTCAAGATTTAGAAGGCATTTTTAGAATCGGCCTCAGGTCTAATGGGTTAACAACTATGAACCAAATGGAACTTTCCATTTCTACTTTGTCAGGTTAATTAACACTTCTTTTGGCGGGTGAAACCTGACTAATGAAAGCTCATGAAATGTAGACGACCTAGTCATAGTCACCACCTAGTCATACTGAATGCCTAGTCCTGATTGGCTGCCACACACGCTGCCTAAGCCAATGGGAGTGTAGTATGATTGCCTGCCTCCTAAGCTATGCCACACTCACCACGAAAGGGCTGATTTCCGCACCATAGCGAGCAAGCTTTACTACCGCAGCCTCGAGCGAAAACAGCTGCTAATGTTATGAGCTGGACAGCAGGAAAGCCACAACAAAATCCAGTCATTGAACCCCGCACAGAATGTCGTAAACGAACGCAAACAACGGCCCCGAGGCACGAGGTTGTGACACACAAACATACATGTTACTAAAATAATAATCATACTAATATGGGGGGGAGAACACAACACGGAGACAGCGCTTCTTTCACCTGACAAATATCACTATGTGATCATTTCTTGTTTTTAAATATATTTTTGTATCAAATGGGGTCCATACCTAATGCATATCAAAAAGGGTGTTCTTAAACTGTAAAATATTCACTGCATAAATATTAATCGCATATCATCTCTGTCAGGTATGTCCAAAACTTTTCAGGATTCAAATCTTAAAAC
Source organism: Electrona antarctica (assembly GCF_951216825.1). Classification (NCBI taxonomy): domain Eukaryota; kingdom Metazoa; phylum Chordata; class Actinopteri; order Myctophiformes; family Myctophidae; genus Electrona; species Electrona antarctica. The sequence goes on from NC_136812.1 coordinate 39,236,814, forward strand.
GGCAAAGTAGCAGATCTTTGCTCCACATTTCGAGTTTGCACATATCGGCTACTTTTAATCTCGTCTGTATGATCGTTAATTTAGGATGTTAATTCATGAAAAAAGTTAAAAAACACAAAGTTAACATATGGAGGGGGGGGGGGGGGGGGGGGGGTCTGCCCGACAAGCGACGATAATATTGCATGCACACAGAAGTGCTGGTTCGGATCGCAGCCAAGTCTGCATCAAGTCAGAGCCGTGGAGCTTTTAGTGTGCTCCGGGGCTCTCGTCTGGGTTGTAATTGTAGTATTATGTGTCCTGGTTTCCACAGACTGCTAGACCGACAGACATGATGGTATTAGAAGGCTGATCAGATGATGAATGGTGCTGTTTTGTGGATTAGACAGGAATTGCGCTCCCTCTTTTCTCGTCTAATGTTTTCTGTTCCTTGGTTTCAGATGCCTTACTCGTCACCCTCTCCTGGTGCATATGGGGTAAGAACTCCTCCTGACACATTCAACTAATACAGTTGGGTGCCACCGATATTGTCCCTTATCATTTGACCCATTTAGGCCTGACCTCAAAATTTTAAAAAATCCGTCTAAATCCTCCAGTTTTCTGAAATAAATATTTTCACGATTTTTCAAAAATAGCAGACCTACAAGCTCGGCGCGCTATGAGCTTGTAGATCTGCTATTTTTCAATAGCTAAATTATAACAATGTTTAAAACACCAAAAGGGGTTCCCGCCCAAAATGGGTTAACTGTCCTTTTGCGCAGATCACGCAAACCTCAGCAAAAAGAAAAGGACAATATCGATGGCCTCCAACTGTACAGTAGTATTTAATTTCATTGCATGACAAAACAGTTTCCCCACTACCCTGTCTAGATTGTATTTACAAATACAGTAGTCCGGTATTTATTTTAACTAACACATCTGCAATGCATTGATTGAGGTGGTCTCCATACATTTCCATTGAGAAATATAGACGCTGGTGTCGGGTAGGACACCTACTGGTTGATACTGCCTTGTCATAAGTACAATAGAGTACCTAAGACCCGACGTCACTCCCACTAACCCAGTAGGCAAATCTTAGATCACATCACATCACATATAAGAACTGTGTTCCAAAAATAAACAAACCCACACTGTTTTTTGTCAGGTATGATATGTTTCATATCCATATTAGTAAAATCGCTGGGGTGGTTTGTTTATTTGTGGAATACAGTTCCAGTTTCCTCTATGGGAAATCCAATACAACAAATAATGGAGTGGCATAGCGGCAGTGATGTCAGACTTCGGTGCTCTACACTTTCTGCAATCTAGCCTAGTGGGGATTGGGTCTTGCTTGAGCGGTAAAAACAATCCCACACAGGAGAAAGGGGTTCAAATCTCGGGTGGGAAATAACGCTTTAATCTTTCATATAAAATGTGATGCATACGATAACTGGTGACGGTAACATGAACATGTACCTCTGTTTTGGAGAGATGGGATTTAGAAAATCGTAGTTTCATTGTGCTCGAGTCTTGGTGTGTGTGTGTTTTTGTATGCTTATGTTGTCTTTATTCCCCAAAGGGGGCTTCTGGAGGAGGGGGCCCCCCAGGAACGCCCATCATGCCCAGCCCTGCAGGTAGCCAACCCTAACCCCCTCACCACACAATACATTCACATTCACATTTGTTTTACTGTACGCATGGCTTTACCCATGTGTTATACCGTTAATCAGGTAACACCAACCCCTAAACCTAACCTCTAAATATTGAATCCTAACCCCAACCTGAATCTTGTAAAATTGTAAACATATCTCTAAAAATACTCATAACCATAAAACAACCTTTTGTCTTGTGAGGGCCAGGAAAGTTGTCCTCATATCTGTTACTCAAATGTTGTTATACTTTTGGGGACATTTGGCCCTCACAAGTATAGACACACACACACACACACACACACACACACACACACACACACACACACAATCCAGTTGCTTTGCTTCACACTGATCACAAAACAAACATTTGTTTTCCAGACTCTAATAACTCTGGTGACAACCTGTATACCATGATCAACACTGGACCTGGAAACCGGAATAATGTAAGTTTCTGCCTCTTTTTGTTTCCCAAAAAATGAACTCTTAATCCTCTTTGGCATTACCTACTCCTGTTTCCAAAACATAAAACTCAACTCAGGCAAAAGTGGGAGTAAATATTTGAAGTAACTGAAGTAGAGGCATGAGTTATACTAGCTTTTACAAGCACTCAAAGTAGTTGTATTAAAAAAGAAAAACCTTGTAACTATTTACTTTGACTCTGGTGGCTTTAATGTAAACTCACCATGCCTTATTGACCCTTATGGTCACTGTAGCGTGTACAGTAAACGGTCAAATCTGAAATGTAACGGTAAAAGATAAATGAAGACGTCACTTACCTTAATTTACATCATTTAAAGGGTAAGACCACTTTGAAAGGTTTGGGTTGTTTTCTTACGTTTTATTATGGGCAAACTAGTCCATTCCATGAGTTATTTCGCTCCATTGTGTTGTTTATTAGCAATTTAAGAAATAAAAAAGTCGCTCATTGACTTCCATTGTAACAGGGAAACAGCTCTCAAAGTCACTCTTTTAGCACATAAACCAACGCAACAAAAGCTGAATCTGACAGTTTATGACATCAGGAAAACCCATGTGGTTTTATTTTTTATTTTGACTAATTTGTGTAGAAAGAAGATCCGGTAGGTATGCCTACGCCGACCGAATCACTGTTGTTCGCGTTGAGTAAAAAACGATCTCATCTGATTGGACCAAAACTGTACACCACTCCTGAAGCGTATTATTGGAATGCTGTTGAGCCACGACGGGGATGTAAACGAATGGATTTGATGTTGTCCGCTTGTCACTAAAAACATACACAATGGACGTGTTTGAGGGAGACACTTTAGAAGACACTTTAGAAGAAGTGTCTGTGTCTGGGACTGCTCGTATGCGAGGCTGCAGCTGGGTGCATCTCAAACGGCGTGGAGACTTGTTTACAAACGAAACCTCGCAATATGTCCCCGCGAGAGTTTGGGACGCCGGAGTACTGCTTCAGTCTATCCCCGACTAAAATAGAGTTTTCCTGATGTCATAAACTGTCAGAATCAGCTTTTGTTGCGTTGGTTTATGTGCTAAAAGAGTCAATGAAGTCAATGAGCGACTTTTTTATTTATTTTTTATTACTTAAATTGCTAATAAACAACAACGGAGCGAAATAACTCATGAAATGGACTAGTTTGCCCATAATAAGGTAAGAAAACAACCTCTCAAAAAGTGGTCTTACCCTTTAAGTCTTCAGTGTATACAAATGGAGCCAACTGGACCCATAACACTCAGGTTTTACAGAGTAGAGCAGTGGTTCTCAAAGTGGGGTCCAGAGACTTCAGGGGGTCCCAAGCAAAATATATTAATACAGCATCGTAATCAGGTTAACCACTTTAAAACCTATATAAACTCGGCACATTTCTCCACTTTAATAATTCCAAGGTATAGCTTGTAAGGATCGGGCAACACAGCTAAACGTGTGGGTAGCGCCTCCAAAGAATTTGCCAAAATGGCAAGTGGTTGGTATTCACCCTTGCTTTGAGTTGAGTCTCTCACACAGTAATAACAAACAAAAAAAAACAACATATTTTTACACTTTATTAATTTTACACTCTGTGTTAGGGACCTCAGTAGCATCATTCTAGAAGATCCATACGCAGCGACAACAGCTTGGTAATGGTATGGGGCAGTATCTCTCTCACAGGGGAGACAGAACTTGTCGTCATTGAATGCAATCTCAATGCATCATTGAATGCAATGATCATCAGTGTACCTCCAGAATTTGAGAGTGGAGAGGATGGAATGATGGAGTATGGTTTTCTGCTCTATATGTAAAGTGTCTTGACACAACTTGACCGTGATTTGACCCTTTAATAAAATGTAATTGAATGGCCTGCCGTGAGTCCAGACCTCAACCCAATTGAACATTTGTGGGATCAGCTTAGGCATTATGTACATGCTAGAGCTAGAGTTATCAACATAACCACGTTGGATGACTTGCAACAAAACCTGGTTGAGGAATGGGATGCCATCCCACAGCAATATGTGGCTAGGTTAGTGACCAGCATGAGGAGGTGCCAAGCTGTTGCGGCTGCTTTTGGATCTTCTACCCGCTACTGAGTTCCATAACACTGAGTGTAAAATTAAAAGTATAAAAATGTCCAATATGTGTTGTTTTTTCCTTATTACTGTGGGAGAGTGCAATCATGCAATCCACTAAGCAACTCAAAGCAAGGGTTGAATACCAACCATTGGCCATTTTGGCAATTTTTTTGGGGGCGCTACACACACGTTTAGCTGTGTTGCTCATTCCACGAATGCCTGATAAAGGTGACTAATCAACAATTAAAATGATATATAATACCAATTGGTATCATTAAAGTGGAGAAATAATGGACCAAAGTTAAGTTTCTGAACTTTTTTTGCTGAGTTTACTGGCCATTTGAAAATAGCCCACAACGTGTCACATGTTGATACATTGTGAGCTTTTAGATCAGCTATTTAAAAAAATCTTAACATTTTGAATATATTTTTTTAAACATTTTCAAGGGGGTCCCTGGTACAAAATATTTTCAAGGTGTTCCACGACCAAATACAAAATCAATTTGGGGGTCCTTCACATGAAAACCGCTGCTGTAAAGTGAGTAAACAATTCTCTCTTGTTTCCTATCCAGTTCCCTATGGGCCCCGGCTCGGATGGCCCCCTGGGAGCTATGGCCGGCATGGAGCCACACCACATGAACGGATCACTAGGTAACGTAGACCTGGTGATATGCATGCATACTGATTACAAACAACATGGAAAATGTTAAGGTTGCATTGGCAGACGGAAATGGTTCTTAAGATTATGTTTGTGTGAAACTGGAGAAACTCTTCTTGAAGGCATGTAATATTTCCGTTATGGCCACAAAGAAATATCCTCTTATATCCCTGTTGTATGAGAGTAGCCTACTCTTGATACTGTGATAGAAATTGTTTTTTTTTTCTTTTTTCTGATAGGATCTGGTGATATGGATGGACTAAACAAAGTGAGTTTTTCGAATTATGCAACAAAGCTGTATTTTGTAGTTTAAACCAAAAGTTTAGGTTGTGGAGCGTGTGTTTTCAAAAACATTTGTTTTACTTCCTTTCTTCCTAGAATTCTCCAAACAATTTAAGTGGCATTAGCAATCCTCCAGGGACTCCGAGAGATGACGGCGAACTGAGCGGAAACTTCCTCCACTCTTTTCAGAGTGAGAATGTAAGTCTCATTGACCACTAAAACAGGCAAATTGCAACAGGAACAGGATGCAGGTCTTTTTTTTAGGTAGAAATACAGCAGGATGTATTTTTTCTTCTGAGAGAAAGACATGTCGGATAAAGCCTGATTTATGCTTCATCATTTAAGGGTGTGATGCCAAAAATGGAAGATCTAGTAGATCTGCTATGTTCTGCATGCAAGACCGTCTTATGATGGAGTATACACTGACACCACGGCACGTAAACAGCGCCTCAAACTGTGACTCCGCCCACCACCGGGGGAAGTTGTGATTTGCGCTCGTTCACTGCAATGCAATTTGCGGCATTTTCAAAACAATATTGAGCAGAGTAGCGATTATCAAACTTATTTGCAATGCCATACGTTGAAAGATCTGTTGCCCGTGGACAAGGCACGCTACCTCCGCAAGTTAGATAGCATTGGCATAGATGTTTGTCCGTATGTGATTAAGGATTGGACCAAGTTGCATTGGCAGCCATAGAAAATTCTTACCCCAGGCTAAAACCGGATGTGACGTTTTTGGGCGTTCCTGTCTAGCGTGGTGTCAGTGTATAAATTGAGGTGTGTGTGTCCACCCTAAAACATGATCATCAGGTATTATTATATAAGGAGGAAGAACTTTTTCAAAAAAGTGTACAGTATTTGTTAAAATGTCGTTTTTATGTGGACATGCCCACCAGTTCATTAAGTATGCCTGGTTTGCCTGATGGGTGGTGGTGATCCACCTGAACTGAAGCCACACCCACAGCTGTTGTTGTATGATAATGGGGGAGGGGTTAGGGGAGAGGATGATATTTGTGATACCATATCATTGTTTTTTTTTTCTTGGACTCTATCAAATATTTGACATTAGTTAGCCACATTGTCCGCTGCCGCTGCGCTGTCCCTACCTGGACAGTGCATCTCCCCAGCTAACTGATATGCATCAGTGAGGGGATTTACTGTTGGCTGTAATAGGGCTTTGATGAAACCAGAGTTAGAGCGCTATTGACCGGACAGTGGAGCTACAGTCACAGCACATTAAAATCATTGACTACAGTGCCACTGTAAGAGAGACTGAACCTGGCATTTGACCAAGGAGTGTCTCTTAACCACTTTCCACCTGGCATCCCTATTCTGAGCATGTCATTATAGGCATACATTTTCAAAAAAAGGAACCAACACGTCCTGTTGTGACACGTTGCGAGCCTGTAGATTGGCTATATGGCTATTTACGCTATTCGTCGTACAACAAAGTAAATAGCGTTTAAGTGGTTGTCCTCTTCTTCTCTGTGACTCCGTAGTATTCCCCCACCATGACGATGAGTGTGTGATCCCCTACCGCCACCTACCCCACCTATTTGCCATCATTCCGAGGATCTGAACTCACCATAGGACACGGCCAAACACATCAGCACCGAATCAGGGACGGGCACCATCTTGGTTCCGTAAAACGCCAGAATGCTGAATCGGAGGGGGGCAACAAAAACGAAAAAACAAAATAAATGGCTGGCGACTACTACTCCTTGCTCAAAATGAAGGACAATTTTTTTTTCTCCATTCTTCACAAGCCCATGTGTGACAAAACCAGCTACTGAAATGCATACATGACACGTTTTAAGTTCTTTGCAGTCCCCCCCCCCCCTCCCCCTCCCTCTGAAGCAAAGAAAAAGATATGGTCAAAGTTTACCTCTTGTACTTTTTATTTTTGCTTTGTGGTGCAAGATGTGCAGAAAATTCTCAGCTTTTCTGTAATTTAAAACACTGGAGAGTGTGCATATGCATTGTGAGCTAGGAAAAACTCTTGTCATATTTTCCTTAAAGCCATGCGTACTGAATCTCAAAAAGTCAGCAGACTCGAAATTTGCCTTTTTACTCTGTGACCACCTTAATGAATGACATGTTCTGCCCAGTGCTGACCCTACTATTTAACCATGTTTGTAAAGAGGGAATTATGTGAAAGAACAGAGGCTTTTATCATGACAACCCTTCACAGTTTGTAAGTGCTCAGAGAGGGTTTTTAAAATGTAAAAATGTATCCCAATTCGATCAATTCTTGATCTTCTATCGTTGAGAGCAAAGCTATTCTGCACTCTTTAACATGTTTTCTTGCGTTTCAACAGCAGGACTGCTGTTCTGTTATTTGTCAAGGGAAAACCAAACTTCAGCATATGAAGCGAGTGCATGAATGCTGAGAAATCTGTGTACAACATACTACCTAGTGCTGCTCTATTCTGTGTGAACACCTGCTTTAAGACGTGGTGTGTATCTCTCTCTTTACCTGCCTGTGCTTAACACTCTGTGCTCATCATCGTCGTGGCCCTTTTCTGTGTTCTTTCCAAATTCGTTTTATTATTGATGACATGGCTAAGAAAGGGTTGCCCATTGTAATCTCTTATACATATTGGTCGTTCATATTGCCCCACTGTATAATTGGTTGTTCCCTCGCCCATCCCCCCTGCCCATTTTTTATATTTTGATACGATCTTTGATTACGTATATTGCCCCAGTTATTCAGAGTTAGTCAAAGCTTTCTAAAACGATTCTAGTAGGCATTATTATGAACTTAGCAGCAGTCTTGTAAATGTGATGATTTTTTTTTCTTTCCCCCCCTGTGACCATTAAGCATTATACACATCTGTCCTATGTTGCCTTTATTTGCTGATATTTTTTATTTCAAATTGAGGAAAGATTGCTTGTTAATATAATTTTACAATAACTTAATTACTTGTCGTGTTTTCTTTTTCACTTTGTTCCAGGATTCAGGAACGACTAAATAAAAACTGATATGCTTATGGTATTTATCTAAGAAAACGGGATGTTTTTTTTACACAAACTTATGTAGATGATAAATGCCACACAGAACATTACTTTTTAAAGGCAAATGTATACTTTTTCACAAAGCCCCAAGTGTTTCTTAAAACAACTTGCGCTTTTTTCAGTAACTGACTTTAATTTATGAAGACCTTTTAATTTCTATTGCCTTTTGAGTCCCCCAATACCTGTAATATTTACTTGGTTCAGTGTTGTATTCCCCCTTTTACATTCATATTACACTTTAAACAGCATTGGGTGACACTCCCAAATTATGGTATGCTATTCATTGTTTTCAGTACAGTTGTCTCAGTTTGACAACAGAACAGATTTTCTTTCCACATACACAAGGAAGGACCAACTTAATCTTTTTTTTGCATGCATTGGTATTGCTATATTTTTAAGGGCGTTTTAAAAATTTAGCATTTTTATTCATGCTTAATTGGGCACCAACAAATAGCTGATCTACAACCTCACAATGTGTTGCACCGCTGGCCTTTGTGACCTTGTATATCTGCTGCTTGTTTGGCAAAGTCAAGGACACACACCTGCCATAATTCAATGTTCCAGCAGAGGTCAGTGCTGAACAAGAGTGCGAGAGGTGTGATAATTGTAAATGGGACTAGTGTCAGACTACTACATTTGAGCTAGATCAATGTTTCTCAACCTTTTTGGGGGGCTAATATCCCAGTATTCTGTCAGTATCATGTCACATGATACTCACCATGATATGGAGACACAATGACCACCATGACATCCCTGTCACACAGAGCTGTGTGAGGGGGTTTGGTTTGACGGGGCCTGCCAACGTTGTGATTTAAAATGTGTATATACAGTATATATATCCATATGGAGATTTCTGTATCTGTCTCTCTGTCTCCCTTTATTCCTATATATGGAGTTCTGTGTCGGGCATCCCCAAATATGGAGTGTTGTGATATCAGAACAGGCCAGCTCTATATATGGACCCCGGCAGGGGCCCTGTCTAGAGCTCAGGCAGAGGCCTTTTGTGGCGGTTCTGGACAACCGTACACCGGACACTGTACTCCATGTGGGGGTGTGGAACGCGTGTGTCGATTACAACCACACACACGTACAGATAGAGACGTGGTGCATTTATAAATAGATGTACCGACCTCAGAGACATTCCTTGTGGACAGTATGTTCACACATACTGTACCTGCTGCCAATAAAAACAATTGCGAGTCCCAATGCAGGACTGTATTTTCATCATCTGTATCATTGTGTGGACAGACAGTCAACACAAGTTCACAATCTATATCTTCCTTTGCTAAACCATCTCAAGTGAATTCCTTACATCAAAATGACAAGAGTGAATCTTTTTGCCTTTGTTTCCTTCAATATTTAACATCCGTTCAGCTCTTCAGATGTCAAAGGTTGTACACTGTTGAAGCTGACACTGATATCAATCCTGACCTATTTCAAAGCGGTGTGGTTAGCGGTTATTTTGTCATCAGACAAACCTCGAGATCTTAGACATTTTTCTACACTCAATCTTCAGTTATTGGAATGAAGACCTTTCCATAGATTATTCACACTAAAAGAAGACATGAAGCTTGATATATGATTATCAAATAAAATATATTATTTATTGCACAACCTATAACAAACACTGCTAAATAAAAACTTAAAAGTTAACATTCTGGTATGGCTTATTTTACGGAAAAGATTAAATCTAATAAAATATAAAAGCGTATTCAATGTAAAAGAGGATTATAAAAGGATTATACTGTCACAATACTTTTTTGTAACTTCACTCAATGTGAAAATGAGCTGATTTCCTTCCTAAACTGAACTAAATAAACATCAGACATTGTTTTGAGTTAGTGGTGGTAAATGTACACCAAATCACTGGTTAATCACTTCAATTCTGTGTTTTTTACGATTTCGTACAGACAAACTCATGGAAGCGTTTTTCCACGTCACTGCTCGTAGTTTAACCACTGACATGAGCCCTAGCATATGGGGCAAGCATTCAGCAAAAATAGCAGTACTACGTGTGTATATATATCCTAGATATATAGTTTAAAAATGTAATTTTAATTTTGCCTTTCCCATATAAAACTAAAATTCAGGAGTCATAGTGAATTTATTCACATTAATTTCCCAACATAATAAAATATCTAAGGTACAAGCAATGACTGCTGTTATTTTAATAGAGCTAGGGTCAAATAAATGAATACCGTAGAATACAAAAAGATTAACTTCTTGGATAAAACATCAAGTTATGATTCACTGGGGCACCTGCTGGCCTAGTGGTCCAGGCGCTTACCACATATAGGTTTATGACGACTGTTGTTGCATGTCTCTCCCCTTCTCTCTCTCCCTCTTTCCTGTCAATCTTCACTTGATATCAAGAAAAATAAAAAATAATCTTTAAGTTATGATTCACGGGCATGTTATGGAGGTTTCAGCATAATGGTACATTTATTACAAGTTTTATTTCAGACAGGCTATTTATAACTGTGTCCTCAGGTACAGAGTCAGTTGTGTGAAGTCAGCCTTCCTGTTTACATGTGATCCACCGCAGTCTGGAATAAACCCTACTATTAATATAGCACGTCGTGCTGCATTGATGGTACACATTGTGCAACACAAGACAATGTTTTACTTTACCACTGGTGTCTTACCAGGATATATTTTGTCTGGTGAACTAATTGCCTGTCACCACACAGCATTGTGTGGTGACAGGCAACTTGTCATAGTGCCAAGCTTCTGTCACTGTGACACAATATTTTTGGCAAACCACAAATAAGTAAGATCCTGAGGCACACTGAATCAGTAAGACGCTCTGTTGATCTCTGTTGAAGCAACTGGAGTCGTGCGAGCTATTACCTTGATGCTCTGTTGATCTGACCTCCTCAAACCCTATACACTCAAGTCACACTCCATATATGGCCAGTACAGAATTCACTCCACATGTTTATCTGACCCCCCCATGCCGAAGCGCCAGTGCTCACCCAGCAGTCTGCCGTCACCCAGGCGGATGGATGCGTGCACGCGACCTCGCCCTTTAGGGCCTTTAGGGCGAGGTCGCTTCTTGCCCTCAGGGCGTCTTACTGGTATTGTTTGCAATATGTACTGTATGTTTTAAAAGAGGGATTTTGTGACAACCATACATTACTGCATTATATACTAAATATACAAAACATATATATTTTGTTCCACCTTTCAATTCAATTACTATATCAGTACTTTGTGTGCACTCATTACCCATTACAGACTAGAGACATTTCTATACCATAATAAAATGTATTTTAACCACATAAACCCTATTAGTTTACTGGAGTCCTGCAAGGGTCTATGCCCCCCTCCTTTTCCCCACTATCTCATCTCTACCAGCTCAGTATGAGTTAACAGTGCCCACTGGTGCCACTTTGAAAAGTGGCATGCCACTTTTCAAGTCCAACATGTGGACTTTGAAAAAGTGCCATGCCACTTTGAAAAGTGGTATATACCACTTTTGGAGCTCGCCCCTCATGCACTGGTGGGTGCATGTGGACTTTCCCCATGATTTTGATTGACACATAATAACACTAACAGGCTCTATGCATAACTCTAGTCCCCGGTTTCTAGAAGGTGGCATGCCCGTTGCCTGTTCCGGTTCATTTCCCCAGAGCTTCTTGATTGGCTAGGCAGCAGATTTGAAACACACAAAAGGTGTGGTTTCATGAGTTTCCCATTCAAATCCATTGCCGGGTAAAAACCTGGTACTACAGAGCCAAACACATAGTATAGGCCGGCTAGTGGGGGATTGACTTAGTTTTCCATTGTTTGAATTCAGACACATTCATTGTACAATCGTGTCAGTTACTGAACATATCTTGATTTTGATACTATCAACATGGTCATACAGCCAAGTATAAACTAGCCGCTACACTATGTTTATGTTGCTTTAGGAAGCTGGTTTATGCTTCATCGTAAGCCAGTGTGACGTGCCGGAAACAGCCAATCTATAAACTCACAACGCGTGGAATCCTTGACACATTGTGAGCTTGTAGATCTGCCATGTACCCGACACCGTCATACGATGGAGCATAAATAAGGCATGCGTGGCTCCAGTGAATCCGCTGGCTGATCGCCACAGGATGTGGCCTGCTGGCTGGGCATGGGCCAAATACACCATTTAGGCCACTTTACAGCATGTTATGTAACAACACCAACTTGATCCGTTTCCTGCTGTAGCTCTGAGTTAGTCATTCAGTGATTTGTAAACTATTTGATGTTGTTCATGCATAATTTACTGTGTTTATTTGTGTGGCTAGGAGACACAGGCCAAGTCTGTCAATTACAATAATCTCCTAATCTCTAAAAGAATTACAATAGTAGGCCAATATTGCCTGTCACATTTGTCTTATAAAAGTAACCAGGCCAACATTATTCTCAAATGACACATAAAAAGAGGTTTATATAATACATATTTTAGTATATGGGTCCAGTGTGAGTTGGTTTACAATGCATACATACACAAGTAGAAAACATGATGCAGACATCAACATTTCCCCTATTGTTATGGATTTAACATAGGCTACTTTATTTCTGATATACATAGCAGGTTGTTAATGCATACAGGTACATGTACATGCAAATTGTGTAGCCTACTTAAACATGTCAAAAATGTCTATAAATGCTCCAACATAATTCAGCTGAGGGCATACTTTTAACGAATTAACTATCAAATTACAGTGACCATAGGTTTACATTGTAACCATCATTTAAAAAGCAGCCTCATGTTAAATTATTTCAGACCATTCACTCAGACCATGGGAAGTATACAGTTAACTCATGAGGTAATAACGCTGTATATAGCAATCCATTTAAAAGCAATGTTACTGAGCCTTTATATGATAGTGTTATTGTTATTGTACTCCAGTGCATGCATCATTTAAAACATCCTTGATTACCCAAAACTCCAACTGGACAGTCTCCACGTTTCACTTTATCTGGCTCCAGAGCATGTCAAGTTTCTTCTGTAGCCGTCACTAACAAACATGATCGCTCTGTCCAAGCTCAGAGTACAAACTTTGGGATCACACAAAGAAACCCTCATATATATATATACAGGTTACATAACCAGTACAGTCCGACTTGTTCAGATTATCTACTTAATCTTCTCCAGGACCATACGCACCTCCATGGGACTGTAGTTCCAGGGTCCCATACCACCCTAGTGAACACAGAAATAGAACAATACATGATTTAGACTTAGAGAAAGGGTCATAAGAAATGAATAACTAGTATTTAATAATCAACCAATGCGTTCATTTCACTGTGGGAATGTCAATATGGCCATATTGTGCCAGCCCAGAATCATGATAACCAGTGTGGTTGCTGAGTCACACTTGCACACTTGCAAATTAACCAAGTTGGTACAACACATGGATCTCCATATGTGGAGCTGACTATCATCACCTGGTTCTCCATATATGAAGATCACGACACTGACCTCATCAAACCCTGGATAGCCAATGCCATACATGGAGAAGACTGGATCATCACCTAGGTCTGCATATATACAGCCAGCCAGCAACTCTACATCTTTGATTGATTGATTGATTGAAGAATTTATTAACAGTTTGCAGAATTACAGTACATTTCAAGCACAAACTCAATACAAAGGCTGTTAACTGTGAGTGGACGACCCAATTAAGCATTACACTTGTTTCCAATAGGGTCCACCATGTTCAAATCATCAAAACATTTAGAGACGTACAAATAGACACTTCTATATAGACAAAGAACAGTACAGGAATTCATCATAATGGAGGTAAAAAGGGAAAAGAAACATATACAGTGAGGGGACACCAGATTAATAGTTTAACTCCTGCTTCTTAACTGTGCCGTATTATTCTTTTGTTTTTGATCAAGGATGTTGCTCCATCAAAGAAATCATGGCATAACATTATAATGGACTGTATTCCTTGTGAATACATTACATGCATGTTGCATTCTAAATTGGACACTTTCTACAAAATTTGGGACCCTTATTTAGATCATATTGGACCAACATTGTCTGCCACAGTACTTGGAGGTTTTGTGCCAGCATTCTTCCCTAGTGGGTGCTCTGCTTTGGGGTGGGGGATTGTTTGCCCTTTGGGTATGGGGAGGTGGTCGCCCGGGCAGGGGTCTCGATGCGTTGCATCAGGGCCGCTTCTTGAGGTGGTGGCCCTGCCGCCTGGAGGGGAGGCGGTTACCGCCTTTGAGTGGAGTATGCATGGGTCTGCTCTTATTGTAATGATTTGGTGCCTATGATAACTGTATTGTCTGCCTTTTTAATATATGTATTTATATACTGTATGGATGTATTTCCTGAATGGGAGTCTATCAAAATTCAAAAGCCACTTATTGTCATTATGGTTCATTGTTCTTGCCATGTCTTTGTATATTCAATCTTTTTATTTATAATAGTGTTGTGTCTGAGCTGTTTTTCTTTTCTTTTGTTGTTTGTTATTATGTTCTTGTTGTGTAATGTCTGTTTGTTGTCCTTAAATTGTTAAAACCAATAAATATACTTTATAAAAATATATGTGCCGTATTAAGAAGCTCTGTTAAGGGCGAGGTCGCTTCTCGCACTCAGGGCGTCTTGTTGGTTTTGTAGGCTATATCTTCAGTGTCCTGTGGCATGGTATGCAATGCATACCATGCAATCAATTCAAACTATGGCTCCATTCCAGAAATTCCATTCCAGAGCTGTGTTGTGTTCATTAAGGGCTGCTGTTAGCATGCTTGCGTAACAACATGCACACCAGTAACCTCTTCAATATAACAGAATAGGCATTAGACTTTGGGTCTATAAAAGTTGGTTACATAACTCTTTGATAAGCATTTGTTCAACAGTTTGAGAAACACCTTAGGGATGTATACTTACTTAGCTGGCGAGTTCTCAGAAGTGCTATATTTGCCAAGTACAATAAATGTGTTTTTTCTTTCTTTTTTCCCTTTTTTTCTGGGCTTTATTTTGTCCCAAATGGGAAATGAGACTGCAGTAAGTCACAAAACACAGTAAAAGCTCACAAACAAAGAATAAACATAAAATGAACATTAGGACATAAGTTCAGAAAATAGCCAAGGAAGTTGGAACCTAGTGTAGCCTACTGAGTGTGCTGAACAGCTCACACAGCAGTAAAGCTGCTGTACTGACTGACATACAATGACCCTACCTTATAAATGACTTTCCCAGCCTGCAGCACATACAGCCTCTCAGGTACGGCACCATATTTCGTTGTGGTTATGTTGGTCATTTCATCCACTACCACTGGACACAGAGGATCCTTCTGGACCAGAACCTTAGCTGCAGACAGCCTCTCGTCCAGGCACTGGTGTTGGTTGATGTCAACATTGTTGGCAAAGACCCAACCATCTGAAAGCAATAAAGATTGAAGTGACCAGCATGACTATGACTGCAGATTGATACCACAGCTAAAGCTTTGGAAAACCAGAAGCGTTGCTATGCGCTTGTTCAGGGGTTTAATCATAAACAATACAAAAATGATACATATATAATTATGACACACTGGAAAGGGCATCAATGCATGTCATTTGATTTTACACAGCTGAAAGAAAACCATAACTTGTATGTGCTAGTTGGGATTTGAACCCCATGGTCTCCCGCAGACATAGCTTTTGTTTTAGATTTTCCGAATTTATCAAGACGTTGCCGAACTTGGTTCATGAATTAATCAGAGTTGAACAGACTTAGCTAGGGTTCACATGATCATGGCGAAACTTCTGCCTGTTTTTTGGGACTGCTACATTTACAGAGCAAACGTGTACATAAACGTCCAGATTTCAAATATAAAGTGCTCACCCCGGGGGCCACAGATGTTAGACATTTCCTGGAATAGCTATTAGCACCCGTGCATTCCGCGTTGTTTCAACTATGCACCCTGTTTGTGAGAGGAATCACACCCGTGTGAAGTGAGGGGCGCTCTTATCAGGCGTGTAGCGTGAATTCAAATGTTGACTGGGTTAATTTGACCCCTCACTGTATTTCTTTTCCCTTTTTACCTCCTATGATGATTTCCTGTTTATGGCTATATATGGCTATAAGTGTTTATTTGTAGCCTACGTCTCTAAATGTTATGATGAATTGAACATGGTGGACCCTATTGTAAACAAGTGTAATGCTTTATGGTGTCGTCCACAATTAACAGTTTTGTATCGAGTTGTGCTTGAAATGTACTGTAATTCTCCAATCTGTTAATACATTCTTCAATCAATAAATCAATCAATGACAGTCATGTACGGGGCTAAGTTAATATGGACGTGGACAGCAGGATATTTCAAAGGACAATGGTTTGGTGGTGTTCTATTTCACTCACCTGTCGAATGTGCTTCAATGATGTAAACTACAAGAAAGTCTGCCACGTCCCTGAAGTCACGGACGACTTCTTTGAACTCGTCCAGTTTGAACAGAAACGGGGGTCAGGTGCAACTTCCAAAGCTCAACACCAACGGTCTGTTGCCTGTCAAAGGAAAACAACACAAGCACACACATCACACACTTCAATCAAATATCATCACCACTGTTGAATGGATTCCAAGTGCAATAGTGTAAATGAACAGATGATTTTATGGTGTAAAAACTCACCTTTCATGAAGTTGAAGATGGTTGATTTATCTCCATCTAATGTCACAACAGGTGTGTTGGGGGCTTCTGCGCCCACAAAGGCCTCTTGGCCCAGATTGAGCCACAAGTGTCCTACCAACGTCTTGAAGAAGGTAAGGGAACCGAACGTCGGTCCCCAGTCTTCATACTTAAACTGTGGGTTATGGGCCATCGTGGTCCTTTCAGCTGCTTTAATGGTGATCTTCTTGGCTAGGCTGGGTGAAATGAAACGCAACATTGTCAGAACGCCGACATTCAGCATTCCAAAGAAGAGCATGCCTATTGTGATCAGGAACACCCGCAGTTTTTGTACAATCATGTCTGCTGCATCAAAGTGAACTGCTGTCTGACTGTCTGTCACACGGTGCTCCACTGACCAGCACACCGAACACCACGCGTCGCTGGACTGATCTGCATGCACTCTGCACTGCAGCAGCGATAACCACCACAGATGTCCAACCTATTTCCGCCGTGTGGAAACACTACAACTCAATCCGTAGGTTTACCGTAATATTGGACATGTACGCACATACGTTTTATAACTTTATTATAATGGCGTTTTACTTAACTCGGGTTTTTACCGTTGTCACTGGCATGCATGCTTATGAAAACGAAATCGGCACAGCAGGTATGTTAATAATGAGTTGATTAGCCTAGGCAGGCTATGTTCTGTTATGACAGTTATGTTGAGGATTAGAGGGAAAATGTAGAGTGAATTTTACCAGACTAAATACATGCTAAATGCAGTCCACCTGACTCCACCACTAGATGGTGGTAGAGATTAGGCTACAGCCTACAGTAGACGAGTTGTCAAATTTTGCTCAACATAGTGTGGCTCTAATTTAACGTTGGAAAGTGTATGCCGTGGGATGAAAATATAGGCTAGCTATTTTTATTGTAATTAGGCTACTTTTGAGGAATTGTATTAGCCTAGTTTGAATAATGTTCGTTTTACACGTAGTTTAATTCAGGTGAACTTTTTTATCCATTAATTCAACTGAAAACCCTCTGGCCTGTAAAATATCAGTTTTCTCAATAAAAATAAAAGGTTCAATATAGCCTACAGGCTGCAGCCTATCCAACGATGGTCATAGGCCTATACTGGATGAATGTATTTTAATAACGATATCAAACATAGCCTAGCCTACACTATCTATCAGACCTAATGTGAAATAAATACCAATGGCACATAAAATAAAATAAAAAACAGCGAAAACCTAAACCTGAATCTCATTTTGTATTAGGTCTATTGGAGATTTTTAGGAGGCATATATAGGTTTGCTTATAGAACAATATTGTATATTTCTTCCAGAGTGGGATTTTTCTTTTTCTAATCAATTTTTAGGCTTTATTTATTTATTATTCCAACTGTCGGAATGTCGGAATGTCTATTTTTTAAGGGTTTTAATAGGCTATGCCTACTTGTAGTAATTTGCTCGTCACTTAGCCAGGCTACCGTGCTTGACTATTGTGAACAGAACTCAATTAGCCTTTTTAGTTTTTACAGAGCATATAGGCCTAAGGCCAACATTTCATTTTCTTCTAATTCGTTGTCCTTGGATTTAATTTGCCTATACAGCTATAGGCCTAGATACATGTCCAGAAACACTAGTTGTAGCCTATAATCTGAAAATCTGGGCTATGATTTGTACCCCCCCCCCCCCCCCCCCCCCTCTCCATCGTAATTACTTTGGCACCTGTCCACGAATTGCTGTTGCGCAAATTCAACATCTACACACGCAGCGCTCCGTAGACTACGGCATGCAGCCTGTCTCTGTGTGTAAAACGGGTCCTCTCGATCGATATATTCACATCCTCCCATAATCCTATCCCGGACACTGCCCTCATTGGAGAGGAAAGAAGTTATAGTTGAAATACTGCGAAGTCAGTCAGTGGACCTATCGGATGTCAATCAGAACCAGCCAGAGACGCGCGTCCTTTCGGGATGCTGCCGCATGGGACGACAGATACAACACAGCTGCTGATTATTATTACACTCATCAATGTTTTCTTCATTTCCCTCGTCATTTGGAAAAG
Organism: Electrona antarctica; assembly: GCF_951216825.1. Lineage (NCBI taxonomy): Eukaryota > Metazoa > Chordata > Actinopteri > Myctophiformes > Myctophidae > Electrona > Electrona antarctica. Next base: position 39,255,583 of record NC_136812.1, read on the forward strand.
AATGCTGACGCACACACGTGTAGCGTACATTCATTCATCTTTTATTTTCCGGTGCTCGTTATCGTTTCATAAGGTAGGCGATGTTGTCATGATGACATGTTTATTGATTTATTTTATTATGTTATTATAGTTGTAGCCTATTTCGATTTATGATGATGAATTAATCTGTGCGCAACTTCTACATTCCTGTCCATTTGCCAACATAGAAAAGCATTATATTTGTTGCAAACTAGCCTATATGCTAAGCCGATAGCAGTCTTTGCTTAAGATTTGTTTTCCCTTTTTTCTTTTTCTTATGTTCAGGTAATGTGAGCTGGACTTTCACACTCTTGAGAGCCGCGGTTTCAATGCAGAACTCCTCGGCACTGTTCGGGATGGTTAGTCACTGTCAGACCCCAACGTTCACAGACTTCACGGGCATGACGCTCTCAATGTACAGCTCCAAGACGGACATCTGTGCGAGACGCGTCGGGAACGATGGCTTTGGAGCCCAGAATTTGCGGAGCCCGCATCACAACCCGGCTCATATGCAATGTGCCAGTCCAAAGCGACCCGGCGCGTCCGAGGAGCGCTATGGGTCTCAAGAAAAAGCGCATCTGACAGCCAAAACTCCACGCACATGCTTTTCTGTCACACCCGGGCAAGGTAAGCTGAACTTTCCACAAAATGCACAAAGAAGTCACAATCAACTTAATCAAGATCACTGATTTAGATATTGTATTGTGCTACTTGTGAATTCCTATGACCAAAATAGTAGCTGAATAGCAATATTTCATTCAATGGGGATATTAGCACTTTATGCTGAGTGTTTATATTATGGAAAATCCTACAGTTGCTGTGGGAAATGGCTAAAATAAACCACTCAAACAGCAGTTGTTGAAGTGTGACCGATTTGGAGAAGGATTACACAAGAATTTTGAGATTACTTTAGATGGAAATATAATCAGACCGTGATCTGAAATAATACTGACACTGGTCCAGATGGCTGCCTGGGAGCATGATTTTGCTGTCTTTTGATCCAGCGGTACTGTATATTTTGTTGACAGAATCCTGTTTGCCGTGGATTAGACTATGGTTAATTAGACCCAGAAGTCACTTGGATGCTGGGACAATTCATAAATAACACAGCACAATCAAAGCCTTTGCAGCACAGGAAGACCATGTGTAGTGATACATGTGCAATATAAGTGCCAAATAAGTGTGCACTTCCTATGGGTGTCAACAGCACATGGCTGTATTTAACTTAAGGGGGAGTTCATTGTGATGTCAGCTTATTTAGAAGATGCACAATTGGTGTTAAGACCTCTCTGGTGGCCTTAATGGCTCTGACAGATTAAAATAATAATATATTACTTTAATAAATGCTTATTTTTATTTTCATTGTCAGTTCAGGCAATTAAGCTAAGGATTCTGCATGAGAAACACATTTTGTTTCTTTAGTGAAATCTCCCCGGTTGATGGCTAGTTGTAGGACATGCCAAAAAGCATCTTTGACACCCGCTCATCAATAACTGCGTAAACGTAAAAACAACAATTACATAGCTGAAATAATTCAAATAAACACTGGCAGCATCCACAAGTGGTGTGGAAACAAGACCCACTGCCTGGTGTATGCCTGTCTTGTGTGGAAGCCTATACTCCATCCTGTTTAGACAGCATGTTGTTGTGAACGGGTGGACGGACGTAATTACTGGCCCATCCTAAATTATGATTAGACAGAAGAACTGACTTTTATATTAGCAATCATCCTCGCAGCAAGAAGAGGATCAACGGATTTGATTATTGTTTCTTCTGACTAAACGCAAAACATGTGGCTGCCGAATGTGTGTCTGCATTTATGAGTTTTCTTGGAGCACAATTGTGCCCTCAGAACCCCCCGTCCCAGCATCCCCCCAAACCAGAATGAATCGTCTCATTGTCTTTGGGATAAGTCTTTTGAACTTGCTCCGTAAATTGTGGGAAAGCGTGTTATGCCTTTGTGAATTTATGTTGTGTACGTTAATATTGAGAGTTTGTTTTACAGTTCCCTTCTGTCAGAAACAGTGTCAGAAAGACATGCATAATTGTTCATATTTTATCTTTTACAATCATAATTGCTGTGGCAATATCAATTTGAGTAATTTGATAATTGTGAATGTTATTTATGAATGTTTTTGTTCTACTGTAGAACAAAAACATTCACAAATAATGAACAGAACAGGAATTCATCATAAAGGAGGTAAAAAGGGAAAAGAAACATATACAGTGAGGGGAACACTTTCATGTTCTCCATGAAGTACGTCATTTTAGACAACAAATGTGTTGTTTGGTTTGGTTAAATGTGTAGGCTACTGCTAATATATTTCCTCTGTCACCCCCGTAATTGCACGGTATGATGTTTGCCAGGTCACAGTGTATTTTGGTTGAGTCTGGATTACAAAAACTATCACTGGACTCATCAGGTTTGTGTATCATGCTTCATTTCAGAGAGATTACGTTTCAAAGTCGTCTGTGGGGACAGAACTGGAGTTCAAACTGCATTCTCCAGCACTACTTTACATTCATACTGAAAAAGATTTATTTAAAAATAACAGACTCTAATATTTGTTCTGGCGGATATAGGACAATGGATGGAGAACATATTACCTCAAATCAAATGTATTACCGTTGACCTCTCTGTCGTTGCAAAATCGGAAACATTATCCAGTGATAACTGCTAGCGAGAGGCAGATTTGTATCTGTTGCGCTGAGGATAGTAGTAGTGACGCATGGCAAATCATCATCAAGCATGATTCCTTCACTTCTTAATTTACCATGGGGACTGTAAACAATCTGGATACAGTCATGACTGACATGATTTCCAATAGAGAGAGCGAGTGTGCGCGCAAGTGAGAGATTATGGTGTTTGTGTGTATGAGTTGATGGAGTGAGTGACTAGATGATTAATGTAGTGATCGCTAGTAATCAGTGAGTTGGAGTGGAGGAGAGGACTCAAGTTCTTCACTGAAGTGCATCGAGATAGAGCAGGATCCTGTCTTTGTTCAAAAATCTTTTAACACTGATTCCCCAATCTTTTTGTTTGGGGAAAACAGATATGATAGGCCAAAAATAGCTCTACATACAGTTGAAGCTATATGGCTGGCCGATATTGACAAAATCACATTATTTGACCAAAAAACATGATATTGAAATGATATTATTGTGATGACACTGTAGATGTCTTAAATTCAACAGCTTGAGCTTATTACTATTATATTGTATAATAAAACCAGGCAAAAGCAATCCCAGATCATTATCTCTTATCACAATATCAATATAATATCGATATATTTCCTGGCTCTTTTTTTAAACCATTACATTTTACATCCTCTGTTCAGGGATATGTTCCAATCACTTACGTAAATTAATTTACTATTAAGTCTGTATCCTGGCCTTTTGTGTTTGTTAATTAGATGACTATTCATTGATTTTGTTCAGTGAGACTTTTTCACAGTGAGTGACGTTGCGCCATGTGTTTAGGTTTGGAAACTCCGTCCTCTATGCACTGTTGCTCTTAGTGAAAACCAATAGTAGTTGATCATCTTTACACTATGAGCCCACTGTACTATAAATATCAGTGCCCACCAGCAATGAAAATATTTAACTTGCAAAGAAAAACACTTTACCCACTCGAAAAAGAGTATCACGTTTGAATGGAGTGTGTACTCTAGTATCATTTGATACCGTACTAAAGTTTCTTCTGGCTGGGACTGTCTGGCGAGGAGTCTATGAGCTTATTTGAGGAAAATGTTTGAATTAGAGGAGTGTGCTGGAGTCCCACACTCTGTTTCTCTGATAAATTCAGAGGCGAGTGTGTGTGTGTGTGTGTGTGTGTGTGTGTGTGTGTGTGTGTGTGTGTGTGTGTGTGTGTGTGTGTGTGTGTGCGTGTGCGTGTGCGTGTGCGTGTTGATTCAGCCTGTGAAAAGATGAGTAATGGACTCAAGAGTGAGTCCTTATGGCTACTAGTAACATTTATTTTGTTACTTCCTGTAGTTCTTTGCAAGCGCTGCATGAATGCTGTATCTACACACACACACACACACACACACACACACACACACACACACACACACACACACACACACACACACACACACACAGAGAGCAGAGCAAACACGCGTACAGAATACACACACTTCGGCCATTGTGCGTTGGCATTGGCAACCATGTTGAATTCCCTCAAAGTGACTTAGTTTCCTGTGTTTTCCCCAACAGCATTTGTAGACGTCAGCCTGCAGGGTGATAATCTGACCATTATGAGAAACAACCAAACATTACTGCCCGCTTTAAGGCACTATGTGTCATAAGTGTTTAACGACCACTTGCCAGTAGCTTGTGATTACTTTTGGTTGTATGTGCTTATACAAGCACATTAAATGGATTTGGAGAGGTTGGCTTGTGCCTTGAAGTTCTTTAGTTGTCTCCACCAGACGTGGCCGAGACTATGTTTTTCCCCCCGTCCGTCCATGTGTTATTTAGTCCATGTGTGTGTCCGTCTGTGTGCAGCTAATTTACGGCATGTTGGACCGGTTGGCGCAAAACTGGGAATGCAAAAATGTTCACATTGGCCCTTATATCGTCACACATCGTAATGTGTACACATTACCTCTATAGTCATGTGATCAAGTAGGATCTCTCCGATTTTTCATATTCCATCCTGATTGGCCAGGTTGGCTTCTAAAGTTTGCAGGAGTGGCCCATTTTGAACAAAATGCCTCAAATCATGAACACAGTGTCTGATTGCAACAAAACTTTGCACACACATTCCCACTAGGCGAAGGAAGCTTAATGCCACCCTACATTTTTTAAATCAGTGCCATGGTGGCACTATAATAGGCAAATTTACATTTTGGCCTATACATTTTGAACCATAGCTCATCATAATCCAAATTTGTTTTCCCCTGGATTTCTTAGCTCATTAGGCAACTCCCCAAATTGGCCATGCCCATTTCCATGTGACAATATTAAAGGGTCACTTCACCCTTTTTGCAACCAAATCTTATTTTAATGACACTTTCCTAGGGTTGTGGTTTTAGATATTTTAGTATTTAGTACAAATGCCTGGTGATGCGTCAGACATTGGTCTCACTTCCTTCCTGCATGGAGTACATGTTGTCACACCTCCACGCAAACTCCCCCTCTCCACAAGGAGTGGAGAGGTGCACCAAAGCATTATGGTCATTGTAGTAATTCAACAATCCAGTCAAACCCTAGTCAAACACACAGACTTCATTATTTTTCTGGCCATAGAGTGCAAACTTCAAATTGATCTACCAGCTCACAGGGTGTCGTGATGCAACATGTTGTGTACTATTAGATCTGCTATTTACTTGTTGATTTGTACATTTTACCTATAATGTCATGCCCAAAATTGGGACACCAAGTTGAATGTGGTTAAAGCCGAGAAGGTTCAGAAAAGGAGAATCATACACTTGATTTGGAAAAAAGGCTTGGAATTGTTGCACATACATTCTAAACATTTTCACTATTTCCTTAGTGAGAATGAAGCTTTTTAATGTGTTGCACTGGATTAATTTAACTCTCTAATTTTGGAAATATTTTCACGTCATATTTGGTTAGGTTGGGGTGGCATTTCATTAACTTAATAGCAAAAGGGCTGTTGTGTGAATGGGCTTTTATCTGACCCAGTTAAATGGACACTGCCTTTTCAATAACTGAAAACATTATTTTTTGCAGTATATACCTTTATTTGCTAGGTACATTATTACACAAGATCACGTTTCTGAACTGTAAAATGTGCTGTAATGTTTTCAATGAAACTGACCACTTTTAGTTTTTGTGTCCAATGTAATGTCCATTGATCCAAAGTTGATGAATGTGGCCAATTTAGAGTAATCATTTGTGGTATCAACATCTCTGAGCATGTATAGTTTAGAGGCATAATGATATATTTTACCATACAAACCACATACCATTTCCCCAGGTGAGTTTTACCTTTGTATGAGGGTGAGCTCTCAGAATACGGAACCTATTTGGAAAGTGTCTTGAGTGTACAGGGTTTGATGAAGTCAGATCAACATATGGAATGTCAGAACAGGTCAGCTCCATATATGGAGATATAAGGGTGGCAGCCGGGGCAGTGTCTTGAGTGTACAGGGTTTGATGAGGGAGCCCAGGTAGGGCCGGGATTTAATTTTCGGGCCTGTTGAGAACTCTAGTTTTTGGCGGCTGCCGGGCGTGGCTGCACAAATAACTTTGGCGAAGAGTTTAAATGGACAGGTATCAGTCAAAAGGGAGACATCGAAGAGGAAGGATGGATGTTGAAGGATCAACATATGGAATGTCAGAACAGGCTCTGACATATCCATATACTAATATTGATGACATCAGGGATCTCCATATATGGGCTTAATTGCGACAGCAGGTCGCATTTACTATGATCCCTGATTTACTATCATCCCTGATGATGCCATAGTGATGTCACGAGACCTGGGCACAATATATGGGGGCTTTCCCCATGTATGGGGATTTTGAGTGACTGACGGACAAAAAACGCACGATTCTGTAGTTAATTCTATAGTGAGCGCAAGCCCACGTCTTCACTAACGTGTGTGTCTTCTGTGTGGAGACAGTGTGGCTGTAATGACAGAATATAACCTAAGAAGACACTATGACACATTTGACTATGACAGCAGTGATTGTTGAGGATCATAGAGCAGCAAACTGAGCTTTAATAATGCATTTTCAGTTTTGAATGCATGCAGTTTTAGGGTCAATTTATCTTGCTATCAAGGGACATATTAGATTTTTGAAGGAAAATTACTTTTTTCTGTTTGCCTGTGGAAAAACGTTTTCACTTGAAATTACTGACAGAGCCATAAGAAAATATTGCAACTGAATTTATCTCAATTCATGTAGTGATTAATGTTGTTAAACACCCCCCCCCCCCACACACACACACACACACACACACACACACACACACACATTGTGCCAACAAATTTGGGCTTAACAGCTCATCTATGCACACCTCTATATTGCTGTGTATGTCTAGGTTTATTATGGAGCTACACTATTAATGGAATTGTGTGTGTGTGTGTGTGTGTGTGTGTGTGTGTGTGTGTGTGTGTGTGTGTGTGTGTGTGTGTGTGTGTGTGTGTGTGTGTGTGTGTGTGTGTGTGTGTGTGTGTGTGTGTGTGTGTGTGTGTTACACCTGCAAATCTTTTTAAGTATAGCCTATCTAACGAGCACCGATAGTGACATTCTTTTGACTCTATGTCGACTAGTTTCTCACCGCTCGCCAAATTCCCACGAGGCCGAGCTGGAGCCTCAGCCCACGTCTTTCTGTGTCCTGCATGAGCTCAGCCGTGAGGCATGACTAAATGCGAGGGTGCTGCCTGGGGTGGGTGCTGCAGGGTGTAATGTTTGCAGCATGTTCCATTGATTCATAAAGCCCAGCAACCCGATGATGATTCCACAGCGGTATTCCCGTAAAACCTCAGTCTGGTGTCTGAGGAGATGAAGAGGGAATGCTGGGTAATGGAATGAGAGCGCTTCCTGAGTCACAGCCACTAGAGAGAGCGAGAGCAGTGCTGATTTGGCAGCTGCTTTGGCTGAATCATCTCAATCAAACCGGGCATGGAATTCTCTCATGACGTTTATGGAAATAGAGGATTAGTGGGAGTGGGTGAAGATAAGTGTGTTGCATCAGGTTAGCTGACTTGTCCTTCAAAGAGATGGAAGGAGAGCTATTTACAGTATGGGAGGTAATAGGGTGACTCAGCATTTCTGACTGAACATCTTCTGAAGTGGTCCCCTGCAAAGTGGATGTACTCTGCACATACAATGTGCATATGTGTGCTGTACTGTATGTAAGTGCACATTCACATCGCAAAGACAAGTGCACACACTCGTGCACACGGAACCTTTAAATTGCATTATGTGTGTGTGTGTGTGTGTGTGTGTGTGCGCGCGTGTGTGCGCGTGAGTGAGATATAGAGAGAGAGCTTTAAATTGTGGATTCCTTGCCGTCTGCCTCCAGCTTCTTACTGAATGCTAGCGAGGTCAGACATTCTCATTCTTTGTGACCAGTGTGGTATGATTATGGCATCTCGCTGTAACCAAAGGCATTCTAACTTTCAAGAGATTGAACTCTATGCCAATAAATCCCAAACAGCCACAGCAGGATAAAAAAAAGATCTGGTTTGAATGAACGTCGAAATATCTCTGTAATACCAGAGGAAATGTGTTCTGGGCCTCAGTCTAATGGCGAGAAGTGCTGGTTCTCAGAATGATATGTCATCATAAAAGTGTATTTTTAGCCCCAAACCTAAACATAGACTATTACCCTCATGCAGCGTTAGTTAGTTAGATTGGCTGGTGATTGAATTCCCTGGTTGTGTGAAATTACTCTTCCGTTGCAATAATCTCTCTATACCTCTCTCGTTATTAATTCTGTCTTTTCCTACCTGACTTATTTCTTGCTCTTTCTACCACTGCCCCACCATCCTCTCTCTCTCAGTCAGTCTCTCACGCACGCACGCATGCACACGCACACGCACGCACGCACGCACACGCACACACGCACGCATGCACTCGCACGCACGCACGCACACACACACACACACACACACACACACACACACACACACACACACACACACACACACACACACACACACACACACACACACACACACACACACACACACACACTTCCCCCTGTCTCTGTACCTTTCTTGCACTCTCACCGTGTTTGCCAGGAGAGGCATGCCACTGCTAACCGCACGTCCATAGAGTCCGTATTACTCATGCATTTTCAGACAGCGGCCGACTGCTCTCGTAGACCTCTTCGCTGTATGACTGAGCGCACGGGTGGGTCTGTGATTTACATCTCGGCTGTGCCACTTGCTGTTCTTGGCTCAGCACTCATGGCTTCATCAAAGAAAAATCCGCTCCTCACTCACTGCGGCAGCTTAGAGCAACGTTTGTCCACCCGCTGCTGCACTGCGCTGTCTGTCTGTCTGTCTGTCTGTCTGTCTGTCTGTCTGTCTGTCTGTCTGTCTGTCTGTCTGTCTGTCTGTCTGTCTGTCTGTCTGTCTGTCTGTCTGTCTGTCTGTCTGTCTGTCTGTCTGTCTGTCTGTCTGTCTGTCTGTCTGTCTGTCTGTCTGTCTGTCTGTCTGTCTGTCTGTCTGTCTGTCTGTCTGTCTGTCTGTCTGTGTTTGTTTGTTTGTTTGTTTGTTTGCCTGCCTGCCTGCCTGCGTTGGCACACACAGAGGAGCAGGGCCAAGTGGCTGACTGGCAACTCACAGCTGCCAACTCAGCTGGAGAGAAAGACATACAGTATAGGCAGGAGGGGAGGGGTGCAATAAGGGAGACAGAGGCAAGGAACTGGGAGGAAGGGTGAGGTAAAGAGAGAGGCAGAGTAGCAAGGGAGTTAGAGAGACAGTGGCAGAGAGAAGATGGATCTTCGCTGCCTTGGCCGCTCTTTAAATGGTTTACGTTTACAGTATATACTAGTGTTTTCCCCAAAGCACTTCTTTACAATGTATGCGTTTAACATTCACAGAGGAGGAGGCAGCCATGAGAGGCACCAATCTGCTTGTCAAAAAAGCGTTTGGTGTTGTGCGCAAGGACATTTTGACATCCTTTCCCCAGACAACTGCTCTACCCTCTGAGCTATGATGCCTCAAGAATAGCTTACTGAGACTGTGTGAGTGTTCTTCTGGTCACCTGAGTCGATGATGATGAGGCGTCCGCTTCTGCTTTTCCACTAGAGAAGAATAATATGCCTCTGTCAGCACATGCTTTCTTACTGTGCTCATCGCTTTAGCTGTGATGCTGATGTGAGTAACATTCACAGCAGGCAGCAGTTGCTGAGTGCGTACCACATTGTGCTTTTTAAACCACTCAACAGTGAAAAATATAGCAATTTCTTTTGGACCTTACTACCCAGTACCCAGGCACACAGGCATGCTATAATACAACTGTCTGAAATCTTTCTTCTATTTTTGTATGTTTTTTTTAATTAAATCTTTTACAAGACTGGACATTTTCAGGGACCAATCAGCCAGCCAATCAAACATTGGCTTCGTCCGAGTGGTCAAAAACAAAACAGGCAAGCATGATGCGATCCGAGGCTGCCATTTTATGCCTTCATTAGAGCTTAGCAGAGAGCAGCCAAAAAGCTTGATTTTTATCCTCTCTGTTGTTCACCGTACATTTCTGCCAGTGAGCTGCCACGGGGCAGTGCCCAGCCAGCTCCCCACGCCATTGGCTGGCGCCTTCCCCGAGGACTATGAAAAACATTATAAAGTCTAATAGTGCAGTTTATATATTTTTATTAGTGCTTGTTAATAAAAGCTTGAGCGTTCTGGAAGAATTAGCTATTCTCTGGTCATGTGCACCGTTCCCTGGCCCTGGTGCTATATTAAATTACATTCTGCTGCTTAAGCAGTGCTAATAACTGCACTAGAGCGAGGCACTGAATTATGTTTGTTTGGAGAAAAAGCACTTTGCTTTCACAACGGCCATGAATGATGAGGCCATCATACATCATAAATCGGGATAATGAGAAATTGTACTTAGCTACTTCTATAATACCTTGGATTTAAACCTTTTGCCTTTGTCAGATATGGAGTTGTCTGGGTTATTGTCCTATAGATATACAGCCAAGTTCCTGTGATTCAGCTAAAAATAAAATATACATTCTTTATTTGCTGGCAAACAAATCCTCAACTCATAATTTATGTACTGTAGTTTTTTTCTCTCTCTCTTTTTTTGTGCTTCTACTGACATCATCCAACTCACTTTAACCACTCCAATGCCTATATACTTTAGTCATTATGACAAAATGTAAAAATAGCCATAATGTGACGTGTTACAAGCGTGTTGATTTCTTTTACGTTTTTCATTATTTTAAATTATTGTGACTATTTGGCCTATATACACATGCCCAAAATAGGGAAGCCAGGTTTAACTCTTTTTGGGGCGGGAACCCCTTTTGGTGTTAGCATTATGTTATGCTTTAGCTATTGAAAAATAGCAGATCTACAAGCTCATAGCGCGCCACCGAGTGGCGCGCTACGAGCTTGTAGGTCTGCTATTTTTTTTAAATCGAAGAACGACTGACATAGAAACATAGCTTTTTCAGAAAACTGTCAGGATGTAGAAGACATTTTTAGAATCTGATCTCAGGTCAAAATGGGTTAAAGTGGTTGGAGGTTAATTATAACGGTGTACAGTTACAGTTGGAGGCCATCGATATTGTCCTTTTCTTTTTGCTGAGTTTTGCGTGATCTGCGCAAAAGGACAGTTAACCCATTTTGGGCGGGAACCCCTTTTGGTGTTTTAAACATTATGTTATAATTTAGCTATTGAAAAATAGCAGATCTACAAGCTCATAGCGCGCCACCGAGTGGCGCGCTACGAGCTTGTAGGTCTGCTATTTTTGAAAAATCGTGAAAATATTTATTTCAGAAAACTGGAGGATTTAGAAGAATTTTTTAAAATTTTGAGGTCAGGCCTAAATGGGTCAAATGATAAGGGACAATATCGGTGGCACCCAACTGTATGTTGTACAGTTACTGTATGTTGTTCACTTTGCAGTCCCAGCACATTGACTGTGGACAGCACTCTCCATACTGTATGCTGCAGTGGTGGAAAATGTACTACATTTTCTTTAAGTTTAGTTAAAAACATTCACTTTGAAAGAATATATATTCAAAGATTTGCGCCACATTTTTACGATTTAAAAAAAATAGCAGACCTACAAGCTCGTAGCGCGCCACTCGGTGGCGCGCTATGAGCTTGTAGATCTGCTATTTTTCAATAGCTAAATTATAACATAATGTTTAAAACACCAAAAGGGGTTCCCGCCCAAAATGGGTTAAGTAACAGTAACATTAAGTCCGGAATTCAACATTTACTAGAGTAAAAGTACAAAAGTATTGGATTAAAAATTGACTTAAAGTATCAAAAGTACTCATTATGTGGTATGTCCCATTTCGCGGTGCAATGCATTGTGAGCTTGTAGATCCTCTATTTTCAAATGGTCGAAATGTGTATATAGGGCTGAAGTGGTTAATAATAATCAAAATCTACAAAGTAACTAAAGTTTTCAAATAAATGTAGTGGAGTAAAAGTACAATATTTGGATCCGAGATGTAGTGGAGTAGAAGTAAAAGTATCTGAAATCTGAAATACTCCAGTAGAGTACAAATACCTCAAAATTGTACTTAAGTACAGACAGTACTTGAGTACATGTGCTTGGTTCATTTCCACCACTGCCATGCTGGGAGGAGGAAGTGGAGAATTGTGGGGAAGTGACTGAGGCCAGTATACCATGTTCAGGTTAATCTGTGCAGTAGTTTCTGCTGCTGGGAGCCGGGAGCCCGGCCAGGCTGACTCTGGATGTTAATAAAGTTTTAAGGCTCCATGCCAGTGCTGTGATCTCCTAAAATCCTCTGGGTTATTTTTACAGACTTCACTTATGTTTGGAGGGAGAGGCCGATGTTCGGCGGACTAATATCGGAGAGCGGAGATGCTGCATGCGATAAAAAAGATGCAATTTCCCACGACGTGATACCGTTACGGCGCATGGATTTTCTCATTGTCTGAGGCTCAGAGTGGGAAAGTCTTCTCTCATATCGTCCGTATGAGAACTGCAGATGCGGTATTGAAAGAGCAAACTGGTTGATGCCAATTTTTCCTTATTTTTTCATGCCTTGGCTCTGCACAAGTCTAGTCTATAAGAGGGTCTGTCTGTCATCATATACATCATATAGGACAGGGGTTCTCAACCCGTGGGTCGCGACCCCTCGGGGGGTCGCCAAATTATTTTGGGGGGTCCCCAAATTATTTTCAAAGAAATAAAAGAACGTTTTTTTTTTAAATTTTATTTTCACGATTTTTCAAAAATAGCAGACCTACAAGCTCGTAGCACGCCACTCGGTGGCGCGCTATGAGCTTGTAGATCTGCTATTTTTAAATAGCTAAATTATAACAATGCTTAAAACACCAAAAGGGGTTCCCGCCCAAAATGGTTTAAGGTTATTGTAGCAGTCAATTTATATTGGGGGGCGGGGTGGGGGTCCCGAGACATTGCCAAAGCATTTCCGGGGGTCCCCGGCCCAAAACGTTGAGAACCCCTGATATAGGATGACCACATGAAGTACAAGATTTACATTGGAGCCACGCCGAGATTCACGTGAATCGATTTTAGTTTTTGCTTTGTGTGTCTGTGTGTACCACGGAATGTGATGATTTGATTGGCTGAGCACGGGAATGTGATGATGTATGACAATGTATGATGATAAGAGAGCCCCTCACTTCACACAAGTGTGATATTTTTATTTATCCAGTGAAGGTTTGCAGAGCACAGACTTTCCCTCACTGCACACTTCTACTGTTGACCTTTGAGCTGCTCTGCTCGAGGCACTCCAGTGCACCTTGAGAGTAGTGGGTTGCACAAGTCACTAAGTTGCTCACAGAGTTGCCAGATACAAACGCACGCACGCACGCACGCACGCACGCACGCACGCACGCACGCACGCACGCACGCACGCACGCACGCACGCACGCACGCACAGCTGTATTGCCTTGCACCTTGAGAACAGCTGCTGCTCTCAATGTGCCCTTAGACATTAATTAGACATTCATTTCCCCACTGTTATTTTCTAAGAGTATAAAGACCAGCAATCTTCCAGTCACAAGCCCATCTCTGTGACCTCTAGGCCAGGGGTTCCCAGACATTTTCACCTCAAGACCCAAAAGAAAAATCTCCCCAGGAACCAAACAAAAAAATATCAAATACATCCTGAATTAGGCCCTATTTCAAAAGTAGTGGATGTAGACGATCTACAAGCTCACACAGGGTGGGTCACAATGCTTCATGCTACTGCTCCTTCAGCTCCTGTATTTTGTGTCCGTCAGATGTTATTCAAATGTCTGTGCTTAGCAGTCTATGACAGCGCCGTCCTGGCTGTCCAATTGTTTGGAACCGAAATAATGACTGAGGATGACTTTGGCTCGAAGCTGCCGTGCCGATGTCGCTCGCTGTCTTTCCTGCCAGAGAGACGTCAAGTCGATTTCATCCTCTGGGCCTGAAAACTACATCCCACAAATGAAGCCGATCCCTTTGTCCAGAAGTTTTCCACTCCTGGAAGCAGCAGAGACATCTATCATATACTCCCAATTGCCGTGTTATCACAGGGGCTTTCTGGACAATCTGTCTGTTTTTCATTCTCTACACTGGTTGTTTCTTGAATGTCTGTTTTACGTGACGCACTTATCCATCTTTTGGCAGCATCGTCCTACTACAGTAGCATCTTGAATGTGTAAATACTTGGGTTGTAATATCAATGTCAATCAGAGCCCAACTGATACTGGGTTATTGGGGCCGATACTGATATTAGGGTCGTTTGGGTCGTATTAGGTTGTTTGAGGGGCGCTAAACATCTGGCTTTCAGACAGGATGTCACGTGGAAGCCACATCTATGGACTTTTAATGTTTGTCTTATTCATGCTCTCCAAAACAACAGACCCTCACTCCTGACGTCATGTGGCAGCCACAGTGGGCGCCCCTCACTTCACACTAGTGTGATGTTTGAGGGGTGCTATCCCCTCCTATGTCCAGCTTTGAGGGTTTGTGTAAACACAAACATTGTGTAAACACACACATTGAAGACGAAGGTGAGGATGCAAATTGTGGTTGGCCGGAATGAGATGCATGTATGGTGATGTATGATGATAAGAGCTCCCCTCACTTCGCACGGGTGTGATTTTCTTTTTCTTTAAAACATTTTTACAATGATCGCTCCTCAAATGTGTTTACCAAACTGTTTTTGTAATTGAGGCAGGATATTTTACAGTTGATCTACAAGCTCACAGCGCGACGTGTTGTGAGGCTGTAGATTGGCTATTTTCGGTCATTAGCCTATAGTTATTTTAAGATGAAAGAGTATTTGAAGTGATCACACTAGCAATAGAATACAAGTTTAGAAGCATCTTCCAGAAACATGAATATTCTCAGAAATGTCATAAAAGCAACCTTAATGCCTAAAATCTGTGATTTCTTCAGCTGGACGGCCTAAAACATCATCATCACAAAGTCTTGAGATTTTATTTTGATTTATTCCATGGATACAATGTATCTGTGATAGCCAATATACAGTACAGGCCAATATCAGACGATATTATCGGCCAACCGGAATGCAGCGTAAAGGGCATGGAGCGATTTCTTCCCCCCTGTACAATCTCTTCTGTACAAACTGTTGTTCTTTGATTTACAGTTGAGCGCTTTATCCTCGTTTAAACCTAAACTCCTATGGCGCATCGTACAGTACAATATGTGCTCTTTAAACAGATCCACATGATTTTAAATAATCTGTCACCCCCAGTATGCACCTCTTCATTAACATGGTTTAAGTCCCCCATAAGACCCAGAAGTCGGCTTCTATAAAACACGCCTTAATACAAACATCATGTTGGACACATAGGATCTCTAAGGGGGTTGCTGTTGGCAGTAGTTGCCGCACCGGGCTGAATTGGATGTGGTGTGTGTGTGTGTGTGTGTGTGTGTGTGTGTGTGTGTGTGTGTGTGTGTGTGTGTGTGTGTGTGTGTGTGTGTGTGCGTGTGCGTGTGCGTGCGCGATTGCGCATGTGCGTGCGTAACATTTATTGGGGCAAAGTTGAGAGGATAAGATAGACAGGTTCATGAACACAGAACATACTCTCACAGAGCACAGCCAAGCTCTACTGTCAAGGAATGTGTGTGTGTGTGTGTGTGTGTGTGTGTGTGTGTGTGTGTGTGTGTGGTGATTCACTTGTTTGAATGATATCTGCAAACCATGTGTGTGCAGCGTGCAGGCCCATGTACCGTATGTCTATATAGCGCATCTGCACACACGTCTGTCAGTGCATTAAACATAGTCAGGAGCAGAATTTATGTCGACGACGTTCCAAAGCATGAATCCATTTGTGAGAGCGTAGATGAGGGTGGGTTGGCTCCAGCAAAAATGGAACGCAAGAAAAAAGAAATGGTGCTTAAAGTGAATCGTGGCATTTCATTATCATCACTGGCTTGACATTTACAACCTTTTACTCTGCTCTGTGCTCAGCCTTTACAACAGTATACAGTACACAGAAAATAGCACATCTACAAGCCCACAACGCGTCACAGCACAATGTGTTGTGAGCCTGTAGATCTATTTCCAGTATGTTTCGGCTCTTGGGGGACTTATGCCTGTACGAGTCAGACATAAGTCCCCCAATAGCATGCAGCTTCGTTCACTGTATCCAGAATGCTGAGATTCTACGATCCACCCACTCGGACTGGACACTTTGGGCTCACGTGGCTCTCATTTAAACCTTCACACAACTGGAAACATTATTAAAGACCACTCTGCGCATTTGATGAGAATATTTTTGAGAAACGTCTGGGTATTTCCTTCCCAGTAAGTGTTCCTCGCTGACGCTGAGTCATAGGTTTGGTGGGACACATGGAGCGAAGGTGGGAGGGGCAGGGGGCGGGGGGATGAGAGGGGCACTGAAGAGCAGAGGAGATACTGTAGGAAGAGAGGACGTTTTTTTTTCTCTCTGCTCTGTGCTCTCTCTCACACTCTCTCTGTTACTGTTTTGCTAACTTTTGCCCTTAAATAGCCAGATCACAGTTCTCGTTGACTAATACCAATATAGAAAAAAGGATTAATCAGGGCCTTTGAGCTTGTATCGACAGTGATCTAACGATCTAATATTTGAACGTTGAATTGAAAGCGTCGCAGCCCTGACGGCCAGGTGCTGAATGCTTGGCTGCGAGAGCCGCCGCCTCAGCCAGTTGGAAAATGCTTTGCAGAATTTATCTGCACTCTTTTCCCTTGACAAATTATTTTATTGTTCCCACACAGTTGGTTTTCATTTAAACTTTTGGCTAATGATAGGAGCTGAGAGCATGTGCACTATTGGTGTTCCTGTATGCAGCGCACATACCCTGACTGTTCAAATCTGACATAATTCAATTAAAACGTGCAACAAAAGGCACACAGATGTACTTAGAGAGCGCACACATTTAGGGCACTCCTCCTAAAGGAATGGCTTGATTTATCAGTTAGAACATTGTGCTGAAAAATCATTGCTGTCCCTGTGCAACAAACTAGTCACAGGTAGCCTACTACCTGAAGGCATCCTAACTTCTGTGGAACACCAGTCCCCCCCACCACCACCACCATGTCAGCCATCTGCCAGCACCACTCCAAAATCCAAAAACCCTTAATCACATTACGATGCCGTGTGTCATGTGCTCTAACTAGTAGACAGGCTGTGTGACTGCTGTAGATGGATGTGAGAGATAGGGTGGAAGTTCCTCGCCCCCGTGTTCGCCCCGTGCTCCTGCACTCTCCCTGACCCGAGCTCAGTACACCGGGACCGGGCCGCTAATCTTTTACAAATGCTGGGAGTCTCCACAGCCTGCCCCTCTCTGAGACAGCTTAGTCAAAACAGCCCTCCGCTGCTCCTGAGTGCAACCTCAGCCTCCTCTAGTTTAATTCAAACACGGACTAACTAACAAATACCTGCTGCTTGTTCCGCAGCATTATGCGGGCCGGTGTGTTCAGGGACTCTCCATGGAGTTTGACAGCGTGTTTGCTGTTCAGTGTGGGGGAACACACTGCCTTACTGTGTTACAGGGGGTTTACACAACTTGTTGGTAAGCTGATACAGGAGACATTGAAGGTCTGTCTGCTTAGATAGAAACACTGCACTGGTTTAAAGGAAATGTATTTTGTTTTAGTTATTATCCATATTATTTTATTAGATTTTATTATATTACAGTGTGTGTTCATTGCAGTTATTCAGGATTGCAATGCAAAGTGTACACACGGTAGACGTCGTTGTGTTGTTCTGTATTTGTTATAACACGGTCAACACAGAACTCCACATTGGAACATCAAAGTTCTCTGTTGTGTAATAACAATAATCCACTGCTACACTTTTGGATGTTTTAGTTAGCAATATAACATTTTGGATATATGGTTATAAAAGCCATAATACACACATACTGTAGCCAATCACAATATACCACAGTGTGGTTGTGTGTATTATTGCTTGAACACTTTCAATCTAGTGGCCCTATTTTGGGCATGTTCAACATTCTTGCTACAGTAGGTCAGAATGCGTCACGAAGTAATGCATTGTCAGCTTGTAGATCAGCTATTTTCGAATAGCCAAAGTAAAAAATGGGTATAAAAGAAGTGGTTAAGTATTGTAAATAAATACATATTGACACAATCAATACTTTAGAATAAACTGCTTTAACAAATCATCAAACAACAATACACACTGACAGCTCTAAACCACATTGCCAACGTTTTAGATCCAATCTGCTATCAACATGACAGCTTGTGTGGAATTCCATGTGCATTACAATTCTGAATTCAATGGAACATCTAATTATCTAATAAGGTTACATCACCGCAACTTCCCCCGAAGACTGACATTAATGAGGGCAACAAAACATTTTTGTGTAACATACAAGCCTAGGTGATGACAGAAAGCTCTTTGTGTGTTTTCTTCGGATCCATCATTGCCTCATTCTCCCATCAAAACCCCCGCCCACTCCCACGCCAGTCCTACAACCCTGCGGCCTTCCATCTTTCCTAAATTAAGCTCTTCAAGTGCCTCTCCGAGGGTGTTTCTCGTTGAACATCAGTGCCGAGAGGAGGACTCTGCCTCATCTCCTCCTGCGTGCTCACTGTTTACATGGCCTTAGCCACATCTTCAGAGCACGTTGGGCATCTAATGGACTCCATGCAGTTCCTGTTCCTCCGTGAGCTCAGGCCTTTGTACACGGACCAGTTGGCATGCCCCAATGAGCTGAATAAAACATCACTGTTTATGCTGTCTCCTTTGGGACATTTAGGAACATTCCAAGTACGTTTTGTGAAGCCTGAGCTATACTCGGTTGTGCATCGTGTTGCACACAGAATCTATACATCTACATCTATAAGCTCACAATGTGTCATGCTAGCAATGTATTGTGAGCTTGTAGTGTGTGTCAGTTGTGTCAGTTGTGTCCGGTGTCTGACTAAAGACATGTTTGATGGGTCTCTCTGGAGCAGAATGTGTTGCAACAATTTGATGAATTAGTCTGGTCTTTGCAGTTTATTATTCAGATTCATTTTTTCATGCATCTGTTGTGCGTTTGATTACCCTGATTCTCATTATTGTATCTGTTTACACTGTAATGTCCTGGTGCTGGTATTATTGTCTTCTAGTGTAAACTGCCAGTGCCAGCATGTTATTTTTTTATATATATCTTTTTTTACTATTTGTAAATGTTTTAGACAATTTTGATACACTGGAAACAATCTTAAAGGGGCATTCCACTCATTTTCAACATTTTACTATGTCATTAATGTACCTTAGAGCTGTGATTCTGTGTTTCCTAGAACTAGAGGTCTGAAAAAAATCATTAACATGGTGAAACACATCTTGATGACATCATCAAGATGTGTTTCACCATGTTAATGATTTTTTTCATAATTACAGTTCTAGGAAACACAAAATGGGGGGACTTTATGGTATATTAATGACATAGTAAAATGTTGAAAATGAGTGGTTTTCCCCTTTAAGATAGTTCTGCAATCACAGTCATTGTTAAAACATAAAATACAATATAAAAACAACTGTGATTCCAGCACAGAGTAATAGCATCAAGGAGGAGGACTTGTCTGAACTTACCACCCAATGATTGATGAATTCCACAGTCAGAGCCATGGGCAGTATACTATACCACCCTCACCACCACCACCCTCCTGAAAACCACAACTTAAGCAAAGGGAAGCAAGACCTTTTAGCTGTGTCCTTGATAGCATTGCCTATAAATCTACACACACCGTTTGCCCACAGCGCACACTTTTATAGCGCTGGGCCCATCGTTTGACATGAAAACATGGATAATCTAGCCCGCTGTAAAGATGCCAGCCTTCTACAAGCCTCAAGAGCTCTGAGACGTGAAGTGAGTCCAGTTAGGGAGGCAGAGCATCAGTATATGTACACTGTGGCCTGCCAAGGTACACTCATTTAACAGCACAAAAAGACTCATACTGAGAACCCACCGCTTTTTCCCCCCTCCAATGTTTATGTTAGGGATGATGTAAAATAGCCAGAATTCATATTTCACATCAGATTCTCTTTTAAGATGGCTCCTCTCATTTTTTTAACACGCAAGGAAACAAACATTTGCATTTCAAAGTTCCTCAAATAAAAATAAATGAAAAGCAAACCCTTTTATGGGTTTGGAGACTATATTGGAAAACAGGTCAGGGGCGAAATGAATATTTTTTATGGTTCGTAAAAGAGCTTCACAATGAGTGCCAGGTTATGTGAAAGGCTTGACACGCTAAGGCCCAAAGCCCTTGGTGATTCCCTCCTCATTTAGCTATACTAAACTTTCTGGCCACTAGCAGCCAAGCAACACAGATGGCATAGACTGAGTGATTCAAACGCAGAATGATTTCTTTATATCTACTCGTTATCGTCTGATTAGGCCCCTTTTCACCACCTCGTTCCAGAAGCTCGGAATTGACTTCTTTTGTGTTGCACATTCTTCACACCTGGATTGACATGGTTGACTTAAAGCGTGATTTGTGCTTTGTCGTGTGGCCCCAAATGTATTGGATCTGCTATTTTAGGTGCAGGACACCATCGTACGACTAAGTATAATGTAGCCATAATACTAGCTAGGGTTGGGCGATATGGACAAAATCAAGATTCAAAAGTCACTATATATCTTTTACCAAATACATCAATATTGACATTATGACGATAGTATTGTATTGTGATGATAATATACATTTTCTTTTTAATTTTTCAAAAAACATATTTTATATATTAGAGCTTGAGTCATTAACACTTTGACTGCAAATTTAAATAGCCATCTATTGTCTGCGATTGACGTATATATTATACGGTTTTATATTGCTGATCTGAAACGAGGTCCGATGTTCGGATTTGATTTCAGATTTTTCATCGCATCGTGATCGAAATATAAACTCGAGAAAGATAGCTATCATGAGCTAATGCTAACATTAGCCTTTTCTTACAATGGAGGTCTGCGAGCCTCCTCTGAGCGGGGAAAACGGAAGTAGTTTAGTAGTAATCTCCTGGCCCCGACCCTGTGCAAGCCCTGCGCAAGCTATAACTGTGGCCAACAGGCACAGTTATAGTGTTAAAATCAGATAAGACAACAACTTTTGCCATATTACGATATTAAAATATCCCAAATCACAAAGGACATCTAGTCTTATATATCAATATATTGCCCAGTGCTACATAATACTGTGTAATGCTGCTATTTGCCACTGCCACACACATGTACCTGTGTGTGTGGCACACATGTGTGTGTGGCACCTGTGTGTTTGGGACATACTGTATGACTCTGCCAAGCACTAGAATGACCACGATCCTTTGGCCTACAGTGCATGGAAGCTAATGCACAGTGTACTGTACACGTACATGTGGTGTGGTAATAGCCTACTGTCTTTACTGTTTTGCATGGCCCACTGCTGTGTATGTGTGGCTATTAGGTCATCCTGCCATGCATGCGTATGCCTTCCTCAGCAGATGTACGCCTCTCTGCATCAAAGTCACACTGACCAACTCCTGTACATGTATTGTTCTTTGGCGATTTTTACTCTAATGACCTTTGTGTTACATTGCATTTGGACTAACCCATGATCAGATCGAATGACAAGTTCCGACATTGTAAAAAAAGAAAAAAAGGGAAAAAAAAAAGGTTTCACTGCTATTGTGACACAACTCGGCTACGGTTTCAGCCATATCCATTTGGCTAACTCAACAGAGGGGAGGGACGCAGTCGCAGCGAGAGCAGAAATCATAATAAAAGGAATCTTATTACAGCCATTAAACAAGAGAAGGGAAAACACAGGAGAGCTTTAAAGCCTGGACATCCAAATGCTTACACAGTGAGAATATATTCGCTCGTAAAGTTCTTTGATGGTGGCCCTGTCCATTCCAACGCACTGGGGCCGCTGTCTGTGTAAATACCTGCGTATTGACCCCCCACGGTGTAAGATTGAATGTGTTTCCATAGGTGTCGCTCGGTAACGTTTCAGGGTTTTTACGGGGGCCCACAGTACCTCAATCCCCAGCACACCAGGGTCCCCTGAGTCATGGCATCATTTCTCAAGCCGTGATAGCCCACTATGGACGCTTCCTGAGGTTGCAGTGCATTGTGACGAGAGGACCGGAGGAGGAGATGCAGGGGAGTGTAGGCCTGACTCCTCTCGGTCCAGCTAGGAGAAGCTCTGTTTGATGTGAGATGATATATTTTAGGATGAACCATCCATCTCAGGTTACCCCGGGGCCCGTGTGTGTGTGTGTGTGTGTGTGTGTGTGTGTGTGTGTGTGTGTGTGTGTGTGTGTGTGTGTGTGTGTGTGTGTGTGTGTGTGTGTGTGTGTGTGGGGGGGGGGGGGGGGGGGGGTGTGTGTGTGTGTGTGTGTGTGTGTGTGTGTGTGTGTGTGTGTGTGTCTCACGGGGGGAAGGGGGGGGGGGGGGGGTGCAGGGAGTCAGCCACACGTACATGTCTTCCTGCCTGTATCCATGTTTGTGTGTGTGCGGTTGGACGGTGGTGGGGGGGCAGATCGCAGTGCCAAAGCCTTTGGTGAGAGAAGACTCCCCGCACAATAAAATAATGGTATTGCTGACTTCCCTTAGGTATGTGTGGTTTGAAACTCAACACAGGTTTGCTCAGTGGAAAATGTGGGGCCCTTTCCTCTTATTTACACTGTATATTCATGAAGACCCTGATACTGTGTTGGCAGTGTGGTGCATTCTAAGGCAATGGAAGGTTCCATTATAGCAGCAGGGTCATGAAGGTCCTCATTTTTTTCAGGTTTCCTGATGCCCTTTGGTGTCTGACATTGATTGATGTTATTTGCTGAGCAACAGCTGAAATGCAAGTGACCAGTAGTTTGAGGCGCGCATGTCTATTTTTCCTCAGCCCTAAACCCCATCCCCAACCCTAAGGTTGCGAGGGAAGACAGGGCCTATACTGGAAAAAGAAAAGCAAGAAAGAAGACAAAGTCATATATTATACCAGCTTGTGCCAAGCTAAAACAGGACTATTGAATCTTACTAAACATTACCAAAAAAACAACTAAATATTAGTTAGAATAGCAGTTTTTCCTGCTATTCTTTATTTATTTTCCCTTGCTTTAGTTTGCGTGAAAGAATTATTGAAGTCAAATGCTTGCCGGAGGGTGAAGAATATCGTGTGTCTGTGTCTACTGTATAGTCAGTGACCGGAGCTCTTACACCCATTCAGAGTATGGGAAGGCATTGCAGACTCCCCATTGGCTTAAAGGACAGCCAATGAGAAGAAAGTCGTGAAAAAGTCACTACTAGCGCAGCGACAGCATATAGACCAGCTGGCAGTGACTAGTGGATAAACCCTTAGGCAGAAATCCTTAGGCCAAAAGTTCCCCTTGCACAAGATATCTCACTATGCCCTATGCACTATGCCCCCCCCCCCCCCCCCCCCAATATGAGTACATTTTCAAAGTGTCACAAATAATCTCTTTTAAGAAATATGAGAATGAGATTAGATGGAAATCTTTTGCAATGTAGACTACATGCAGATAATATGTACTAATGAGTACTGTGTAATGTCAGTGTAATGTTTTAGACTTTACGAGTTAACACCCTGGATTTGACAATGTATCATTGTTCAATGCCATTACACAGCATGGACTTGGCATGAGCAGCAGCACACAGTGTCATCTGTCTTTAGTTGTATGATAACATTTGTTTTGAGGATACACAGAGGGACTTGGTCCCTTGCGCTGAAGAGGATCGACTTACTTTTTTGCTCTAAAATTCTGGAGGGGCCTGGAGAATTGCGACATGAAACAACACCAATAATCAAATCAAAATAAAAGCTTCCCCCTCTCTGCCTCCGCTGTCAAAGCAAATTGTGCCCGTCTGAAAAACTCATTTTCCTCAAAGACTTTGCATTTCGGGTCTACGCTATACCCCTAATCATCTCAACTAGCTATTAGCTAATACTCATTGTGTACACAGCAGAGGAACCATTTTCTTCGACTCTTAGCCGGAAACTTCAAAAACCTGAGCAATTATCATGTGCATGCTTTGAACCTATCCTATTCACAAAGTAGCGTTCCATTATTCTTCCTGCCCTAAAACAATCATAAAAATAAAGTAGGAAGTGAAATATGATTCCTTCCACTCCTTTCTGGTTCACAAAACATCTGGCTTGGGCCTTGTTTTAAATAACTAGCATCCCCTCTGAGAATAACAGAAGGCTACATGCAGTGTGTAGGTAACAAAATAATCATTTTCAAATGTTGCTCCGTTCAGATGCAATCTAATTACAACCACTTACATTTTACCTCTCATTTGGACCGCCGACCATCAGGGTAATTTTTCTTCCTTGTTTTTTGCCCAGGCATTCATTTATTTCTCCCCGATGCCGCCCCCAAAAATATAGAGTAATTGCTGCAAATTGATCACTTGTTTTACAGAAGTCCTATAAATCTTCACTTGTGTGAAACTGTAATCGATGGCAGGCGGTGGTTGGTGGGTGAGAAAATGACAGAGAGAGAATGCATAGGATGGTTCCTCGGTGCGTCTGCTATGCAGGATCACTCATGTTCTGCGGTGGAGTTTGGCCACTGTCATTTCAGAGGAATTTCCTGCCATCTGTGTTCAATCGAAGGCTCTCGCAGATTTTTGGGCTTGCTTGTAAATATTGGGTGCACTGCTGGCTGGGAGGACATAGGCAGGACTGTGTGTTTCTGTACCGCCAGGCTATCTCGGTCCAAACTGTGAGTCGGACACTGGCAGTGGCACAGCGCTAGCCTTGGATAACAATGACTTATTAACCACTACTTAAAGGAGAACTTCAACCATTTTCAACCGTATCTGGTGGAAAATGGTGAAGCTCTATACAGGCGGATATCAAAAGTTGCTACAAACTCACAACGACAATTGTGTGGTTGTAGATTATTTTCACCTTCCACAGGGGCGGCGGTAGCTCAGGGGTAGAGTGGCTGGATGGTAACCGCAAGGTTGCCTGTTCGAACCCGGGCTCCCCCAGAGTTATTGTCGAAGTGTCCTTGAGCAAGACACTAAACCCCAAAATGCTATATGCTGGTTGGTGCCTTGCATGGTTTCTTCCGCCATCAGTGTGTGAATGGGTGAATTAATGCACAATCTATGTAAAGCGCCTTGGATAAAGGCGCTATATAAATGCACCATTTACCACAGAGATGCCAGGTTGATCAAGCCATAGCATATTCCCCCAGGGCCCAGCCAGAGTGTAGGCAATTATTTTTGCCCTTTCCACTTGCTTAGTAGTCAGCTTTTGAATAGATTTGAATTATTTTAATTTGAACACATATGCACGTGTGTTCACGCATGCGTACACAGTGCGTTTTATCTCATACATTTATAAATAATCAGGGACATATACTGTACCTTATTGTGGTGCAAAACCTTTTATACTGTATCACCCCTGAATATTTCAGGAAACTTTATTTGTCCGTATACATTATTTTCCCTATGTCATTTACAGTAAAAGCATTGTGGAACATTGGAGTTCTAAGTTATTTGCAGGTCACCAGGACTATGTATATTCTAAGCATTCCTAACTGTATGACAACACAGGGAAAACACACGCTGAAGGAAAAATTGCTCCCTCTTGGTCACTTGTGTATGAGTGTATTAATGTGTGTGTGTGTGTGTGTGTGTGTGTGTGTGTGTGTGCGTGCGTGTGTGTGTGTGTGCGTGCGCGCATGCGAGTGCATGTGTGCGTGCCTACTGTGCAAATCAAATCCCGCCAGCGCTATAAAGTTGTCCCTCGGAATATGGGTCACATGAATGAGCATTGTTTCAAACGATTGCTGAAATCAATTTAGGTAAGCCAGCCATTATTCTCAACAAGGACAGTTTTATTGTATCATTACAGTAATTTTTACAAATACAGGTCAGTGGTGTTTGACAAATGGATGTGATTTCACATCAGTTGCAGCCTTGCAGGGGGACTTCCATGGTGTTTTGATATGACTTCAGCATGCACAGGGACAGCCTGACGATTAATGTGCAGTAAGGGAAAGGTCCATGCTCTGCACTCCCTCGCCCTGTTTATGTTGTGCAACACATTCATATACACCAGCCTTTCTCAGGGGTGAACACACGCACACAGTGCGCACACACACACACACACGCACACACACACACACACACACACACACACACACACACACACACACACACACACACACACACACACACACACACACACACACACACACGAAGCGTCAGTTAAAAAATTGAAATGTATGTATGATAATTTAAAGTATAAATTTGACATACCCAGACTACAGTAAAACATTGTGTTTATTGTCATGATTTGTCACAACTCGAGTTGGCTTTGTCCGTGGCGTAAACGTCTTTAAATACTTTTTGAAAAGCCTATGGGGAAAATGAATGGGGAATTATTTCCTGGGCCACTCGTCCTTCTGAAAGGGGGGCGGGACTGCGACGCTCTATAGGAAACAACTTGATGCAGTTCTTTTGAGAAGTGGGCTATACACTCAAACAAACGTGGTCTCTGATATTTTCTCTACGACCATACAGGGGCGTGGCGCTTTTCAATGCTCGTCAGCCCCAACACTTTCACTCTCCTCTCTGAGGACTGGCTACATCACCTCAACAGTATTTACTGCTGCCTAACCAAACAGAGCTGCCTCTTGTCTGCCTTTGAAGCGCCTCCAGTCTCCGTGCAGAGGGACTTCAGGACCCTTGGCTTGGCTCCGGGGACACCTGCCCCATAAAGATGTCTGTCACACTGGGCCACTGGGCCACTCCCGTCATGTGTGCCAGCCCTGTGCCATCATAGCATCTGTCTTGTACGTCAGTATGTCTGACTGTCACATCTGCGTGTCTGTCTCTCGGTCCTTTCCACACTAGAACCATCTGCGTGTCTGTCTCTCGGTCCTTTCCACACTAGAACCATCTGTGTGTCTGTCTCTCTGTCCTTTCCACACTAGAACCATCTGTGTGTCTGTCTCTTGGTCCTTTCCACACTAGAACCATCTGCGTGTCTGTCTCTCGGTCCTTTCCACACTAGAACCATCTGTGTGTCTGTCTCTCTGTCCTTTCCACACTAGAACCATCTGCGTGTCTGTCTCTCGGTCCTTTCCACACTAGAACCATCTGTGTGTCTGTCTCTCGTTCCTTTCCACACTAGAACCATCTGCGTGTCTGTCTCTCGGTCCTTTCCACACTAGAACCATCTGCGTGTCTGTCTCTCTGTCCTTTCCACACTAGAACCATCTGCGTGTCTGTCTCTCGGTCCTTTCCACACTAGAACCATCTGTGTGTCTGTCTCTCTGTCCTTTCCACACTAGAACCATCTGCGTGTCTGTCTCTCGGTCCTTTCCACACTAGAACCATCTGTGTGTCTGTCTCTCGTTCCTTTCCACACTAGAACCATCTGCGTGTCTGTCTCTCTGTCCTTTCCACACTAGAACCATCTGCGTGTCTGTCTCTCGGTCCTTTCCACACTAGAACCATCTGCGTGTCTGTCTCTCGGTCCTTTCCACACTAGAACCATCTGCGTGTCTGTCTCTCGGTCCTTTCCACACTAGAACCATCTGCGTGTCTGTCTCTCGGTCCTTTCCACACTAGAACCATCTGTGTGTCTGTCTCTCGGTCCTTTCCACACTACAACCATCTGCGTGTCTGTCTCTCGGTCCTTTCCACACTAGAACCAGACTGATGTATCAGCCAGACCGATATATTGGCCATTAATTGACTTTTTTTTAATTATGCAGCCGATGTGTAAAGATTCAAAGGTAAAAAAAGAAATACATCTACAAGCTCACAACACGTTGCAATTGTCAAACTTTTAAGTTTTTCAAATTAGTATTAATTTTGCACTTCAATATTTTTCTTTTCTTTCTTTTAACAAAATATTATTCAAAGAAAATCGTTAATTGTAGGTGAAGGACTCTCCAGAATTTGGATTGGCATCAGACCCAGAAACATGGCATTGGTCTTTTCCAATCCACACCTGTACAAAGATGACAGCACCACCACCAGACAGGCGGAAGTCATGGTATTCTGCTTTGCTCATTTTCCGACTGTATGGATTATAGGGCATAGAGTTATTGGGTTTTGAGGGTTTTGTGGTAAAGTCTGTTATTAAGGAATGATTTTCTAGGCAATGCGCTGAGAGACTTCCCAAAGTTAGTGATTTAGAGTCCTTATTCTTGGCAGTGGACTGATCCGCTGGGAAAATGTGATTGCTGGGATTAACTGTGGTTCATAGTAACCTTGAAGATACAACCTGGAAATTATTTCTCCATCTCAATTTTGGTTTTATTCACAAATGCTCTTGCATAGTTTGACGTGTAGATTGGAACTTTCTTAAGCCATTATAACTGAAGGTACTGAAACGTCTCCATTACTCCAGGGTTAACAAGCGTTTGGTTTTTTAAACAAACCTTTTAAAGCCTCAATATACCAGTACATTTACTTCAAGTAAACATGCTGTCAATTCTTGGATCAAAAGGTCAGGCAGTGAATTTAAGAGAGAGGAAAAATCCAAGTCCAGTAAATAATGTCAGTTACAGGGAACAGTGTTTCAACAGGAAGGTAGCACTGCAGCTATTGATCAGACATCAATTAACGTGATTGCTATTAATTTAGCAGGTACAGGACTATGTCTTCCCTATTGTGTTTATTTATTGTTCTTTTCATTCTTCACACAGCATCCATAGTTCTCTCTGCATTCTTTCACCTTTGAACATTGTTTGTAGATTAACTTCCATAGGTGCATTAGTGACAAGGTGCTACCACCAGGTGGTGACATGTGCAAGTGTAAAGTCTTAATTAAGTTAATGGACATGGACAACAGAGACCAGTGGTTTGCAGTGAGTGAGTAACTGCAGGCTTCCAATTTAGAGAATCAAATCACGAATGTTTACAGTTGTTTGAATAGCATCATTTTACTTTGTAGGCCTACTGTATGAGCGCGTGTGTGTGTGTGTGTGTGTGTGTGTGTGGGTGTGTGTGTGTGTGTGTGTGTGTGTGTGTGTGTGTGTGTGTGTGTGTGTGTGTGTGTGTGTGTGTGTGTGTGTGTGTTTGTACACGTGAAAAGACATAAAGAGGAAGCATAGAGAGAAAGAGAGTGAAAAAGAAACACTGCATGTCTTTGTATTGTGTGTGTGTGTGTGTGTGTGTGTGTGTGTGTGTGTGTGTGTGTGTGTGTGTGTGTGTGTGTGTGTGTGTGTGTGTGTGTGTGCACACGTGTGTGTGCCTGTGTGTGTGCGCATGTCCATGCAGGTGTAATATAACCTCACAGTAAGTAACGTTCTCTCTCAAGTGTGGGCTGAGATTCTCTCAGTGTTCCTCTTTTTATAGCAGTGAAGTCACCGAGCTGAGGGGGGGGGAGTACTCAAATGTTTTACTTGGGTAAAAGTATCAGTACTGCAATTTAGAAATACTCCGTTAAAGTAGAAGTAAAAAGTAAAAGTCCGGAGTATTCACAGTATTCGCATCAAAATGTACTTAATGTACCCAAAGTAAAAGTACTGCATTGTGCAGAATGTCTCGTTTCAAGTTTTCAAATGTAAAATAATCTTTTGAAACTAGCAGATCTACAAGCCCAGAATGTGTCGCATCGCGACGCATTGTGAGCTTGTAGATCGGCTATTTTCAAATGGCCGAAATGTATAACTAAACTTTTCAAATACTTAGTAGTGAAGTAAAAGTACAATATTTGCCTCTGAGATGTAGTAAAAGTATTGGAAATGTAAACTAAAGTAAAAAATACCTCAAAATTTTACTTAACTAAATGTACTTAGTTTCTTTCCACCACTGGGTGGCAGAGGGTATAGGGTGGGGTTGGGTCACTGGAGTGTGGAGGCAGGAGGGTGGTTCACTGCCAGCCATTTGTTTGTGTTCATGGCTGCATGCGGCCAACACTGCTGTGCTTTAAATGGCTGGTGTTAGGAGGAAACGTGCTTCCCCCTGCAGCATCTGTGCTCTTCCTCCTAAAGGCAGGTTCCAACAACCACATTACCCTGACTATCAGGGAAGGGGCTGTTTGGACTATATGCAACTGATCAGTTTTTAATAAGAGGATGGTTTCTTACTACAGAATTGTATACAACCGTTTCTAGGTAGACTACATTATAAAATATTGTCTGGTTGCGTTATTGTGGTTTGCTTAGTGGTCTTTAACCGCCCTATGTATAGCCTACTTGTACAACATACTACTCAACATTTGACAGTGCCGATCATAAATGGCCGATCACAATCGCAACATACATGTTTTGAGCTTTATCTGCTATTTTCAAGAAACGTATTTTGACATGCACAAAATAGACACACACACACACACACACACACACACACACACACCCCTCTATTCAAATATAAAAGAGAGTGTACAAATGTAACTGGTTCCATTTGGAAACTCCTGAGTTACAAATGGATAAGATAACACTGTAGATGTTACAGTGTTGTTGTTCATTGTTTCCTTAACAGCTGATGACCACGTTGTCCATAAGAACTAAAGACCTCAATGAGAATACCTATTTGATCACAACAGAAAAAAAATCTGCCAGAACAAACTGATTTCATCCTCATGAAAGTTCTCATGTCTGCTGCATGGTATTAGTAATCCCACTATGAAAACACAGACATTTCTTTACCCTTAATTTAATAGACTTTTTTCTCCTCTGCCCCTTGCTCCGCACCTGTTTTAAGAGGAGCTTTCTTCCCCTAGACGCTGTTATTTTTCATTTACTTGTGCCCCCAGGTTTTTCAATCATACATCCATTACTAACCAAACAAATAAGTTCCGGGCCTATGCCGCAGACACAAATATAGACATGAGTTATGAGATTTAGAGAAGCCGGGAAAAGCTTTGGACGGTAATGTACAACATCTGTGCCGGACAGCACGCACACAACACACAACCGAAGCGTCCCGCTGCAAAGTTTCTTGTCTGCCGTCCCATGCATGTGCACGACTGCACGTACACAGGCACGCACGCAGGCACGCACTCACTCACTCACTCAAACACACACACACACACACACACACACGCCTCTGTCCATGGACGTGTCTCAAGAGGAAACGGAACAAGGGCAAGGGCATTTGCGGTGGGAGGGGGAATAAAACGATCATTATTAACTGTTTAAGTGCTGAATGTTGTGATTTATGGAGTCGGAGCGAGGCCAGTTGAGGTGTCACGCTGGATTTCTAAGAGCATCTGTCTTACCGTTTTGGCAGTTTGTTGTGGCCTGGGTTCATGTGTTCGCCTCGCTCCTGACATCCCGTTCCCCTCCTGAAGACCCTTTTGCTCAAAGTACAGTACATCTCTGATCACTCTCCTCCCCCTCCCCTCCGTTCTCCTCTCTCCTCCCCTTCTCTCCTTTAACCATCTATGCTGTCCGCACATCTGCTTTGCATTGAGGCCCCGCATTTCGGAAGACTTGAACACATTAAACGCTGGCACAAGCACAGTCTCACTCCAGCACTTAACACGGCGCTTAGGTGACTTAAAAGGGAGAGGCGAGAATTATAGAAAATGAAGTGTCACCGAAATAAAAAATCGCCTGAGATTACCACCAATTACACTTAATAATGCTGCAAGGGCCATCTGCTGCTCAGATGCGGGAGTCCTATTGTCCACAGAGAAGGAGAGATACCGGAGGGAGGGAGGGGGAGAGACAGAAAGAGAGAGGGAGAGAGAGAGAGAGATAGAGAGAGAGAGAGAGAGAGAGAGAGAGAGAGAGAGAGAGAAAGAGAGAGAATAGAATGTGAAATAAGGCATGGTGTGATGAAGTGAGTTCCTTCCTCCTAAACTTCAGATAGAACATCACTCTTAGGGAGTTTTTTTTTAATACAAAAAATGTGTATTCAGATATTTTACAACCAGAGCCACATTAAAACAGAGAATGTAGGTGAGAATAAGAGAGAAAGAAGGGCAAAAGAAATGCAAACTAGAAAAATGTGCTCCTCGGAGCACAGGTCTCCACCAGGCAAGTCAATCTTAGCCAAACAGGATGAAATGTGAAAAATATGATAGGTCCGTCTTGAAGACATGACTATAGAGATAATGTGTTATTTGTACCAAGCAAAAAATGCCTCCTGGTGCAGCTATAACAGGCCAATGTGAAGTTTCACAACAGTCAACTGTGTTCATGATTTAAGCCATTTTGTCCAAAACAAAACACTCCTGCAAACTTTCGATGCGAATCTAAGCCAATCAGGATGGAATATGAAAAATCAGATAGATCCGTCTTGATCACATGACTATAGAGATGTGTACTGGCTTGCGTGATGTTTAGACAAAATCTGTAGGAGTAATATAACCAGTAAGACGCCCTGAGGGCAAGGTCGCTCTGAAAAAACAGGTCTGGGAATGCCCATATATGGACCCTTTTTTAATTGACGTTTTCAGGCCAGGTATAGGGCGTAAAATGTGTGCTAATTAGTAAGGCCAGACGGGTATCAGTCAAAAGGGAGACATCGAAGAGGAAGGACGGGTGGGGAGGGATCAACAGGCCTATGTCAGATCAGGTCAGCTCCGTATATGGAGATCTAAAGGTTTGATGAGGTCAGATCAACATGGTGTCCGTGAGGCCACACGTAGAGTTGCTGGACGGCTCCATATATGCAGATCTAGGTGATGATCCAGTCTTCTCCATGTATGGCTATCCAGGGTTGGATGAGGTCAGTGTTGTGATCTTATGGATATATGGAGACAGCCATATATGGAGCGTGTCACGAGGCGTGATGGACGGACTAACTGACATGAAATGCAAAATTTGTTTTGCAAAATCTGCCTCCTATAATATACTGTCAACACATTGCGTTCCTGAGATTCCTTGTTGACGTAAGCTCAGCTGGCGGTGACTCGACTCGTACTAACCACGAAACATTAAATATCAATAAAAAATAAAAATAAAGAAATAATTAACATGTCAGTTTCTGTTGTGCGACGGGCAGCTGCAGCCACCCCGCCTACCCAGAAATGTAGTCTCTGGGTTGTTTGACTCGTTTCTAGAGCTTATTGTGTTACTCTTTGGGTATATTTGTACATTTCCACCTTCAGTCGATGCTTCATATCCATATGAGTGGAGGCCGGGATGATCGGTTTATTTTTCAACCACAGTTCTTATATGAAGAGATCTAAAATCCCCCTATGGGGATTTCAATGCAAATAAAAAGTACACGAACCTGTGGACTGGCACCCTCTACTGACAGTGACGTCAGGACTTCGGTGCTAGTATAGAGCGTCGCAGTCCCGCCCCCTCGAGAGACCCGGAAAATAAATCCCCGTTCATTTTCCTCATAGACTTTTCAGAAAGTATTTATTTAAAGACGTTTACCCCGCGGACAAAGCCAACTCTTGTCGTGACAAATCATGACAATAAACACAATGTTTTGGGCCAAACAAAGAATTAGAAAGTAGAAAAAAACAGCAGGTTACAACACTTTTTTTGTTGTTTTTCTTCTTTGTAATTATTTGTTTGGTCCAAAATATTGTGTTTGTTGTCATTGTGTTTGTTGTCAAGTGTTGGCTTTCACCAACACTTAAAAAGTCTTTAAATAAATACTTTTTGAAATGGCGTCGTCATGAAAGGGGGCGGGACTGCGACGCTCTATAGAGATAAGGTAATATAAAAAAAAGTGTTTTGCAAAAACCGTCCTCCTAGTGGCACGATGACAGGGCGCATTTGGCGCAGAGGTTAGTTCCTGGCCTCCAGGGAGTCGATCAGGCCAACGGTGCCAGAGATTAGCTGTACACATGCAGATAGACATACACGGACGGACGGACGAACAGGGGCGATGGCAGAGACAATGAAGACAGACAAAGTGCAAGAGAGGGAGAGAGCAAACAGAGCAGATAGACGACTGAGAGAGACAGAGACATCGACACTCAACTATGCAATGATGTGGTTTGATCGTTGCAATACTATATGGACTGGAATGCTTTGTATGGTAATGCAGTCATAACTGCGTATCTTGGGATAATAGCTGTGTTGTTTCCAAGGGGGTTAAGTTCTCCTAGATTGGAGACATGTGTCTGCTTAGCTTTATTAGTCATTTATTAGTCACTGAGATCAGGAAGGGCCGTTTTTTAGCCAAGGCACAACACTATTGAACTTCAGAACGCCACTCTGATCATCAGCCCCTCAGGGCCGCATGAATAGGTGTACAATTACATTTCGCTGCAATTGCAACCAAACTGCCTACTATGACTAAACCACCACACACACACACACACACACACACACACACACACACACACACACACACACACACACACACACACACACACACACACACACACACTGTTCCCACTTTGATCCCACTTTGAAATTCATCCAATATGTGAATTGTATTCAACAATCATCAAATTAATCACCGGTGTGGTATCCTGGGATAATGGTTTAGCCCATATAATGGTTTAGCCCGGACTCATGTTAATGACGTCAGATACGGTGCCCGCCAGTTTCATGTATGTAACCTAAAGTGTGGAAGTAAACAAGAGAACCTTCAGCTACATTGTCATCGTGTGGACATTCATTATTTCTGCTAGACACTAGGAGTGACGGCAGAACATAAACATTACATGGTGTCAGAATTTTAAGCTTATTTTTTTCTTCTCGACCGAAAAAAAAAAAGAAAGAGAAGAGAATGGAAAGTTCGGGCGTTCCGATGCCGAGAATGGACTGGGACTCGTCCAACCTACCCGATGCATGGAGAAAGTTTCGCCAGCATGTGGAGTTAATGTTTTCGGGACCTTTGTCTGCAAAAGCAGAGGAGGCGAAATGCAGCTACCTACTCCTGTGGATAGGAGAGAAGGGCAGAGACGTCTTCAATACGTGGACTCTGTCGGCAGATGAAAGGAAGGTACTGAAGACGTACTATGACGGTTTCGAAGCCTATGTTATACCCAAAGCTAACCCCATTTTTTCACGTTACAAGTTCCACGAAAGGATGCAAGGCGACAGTGAGAACTTTGATCAGTTTGTAACTGAGCTTAAGCTGCTAGTGAAGGACTGTAATTACGATAAAAGTGACGAAATGGTCAGAGACAAAATCGTGTTTGCCACTAACTCAGCAAGAGTGAGGGAAAAGCTACTATGCTACGGTCCAGATTTGACGCTGGAGAAGACGATCGACATTGCAAGATCACATGAAGTTTCACAGCAACAACTGAAAACAATGGAGTGTGCGACTGTGAGTGGAGCTAATCAGTCTGTCCACGCAGTTAGCAGCAGGAGACCATTCAAACCGGACCAAGCACGTTATGGTCGCAAAGCAGTAAGCAAGGCTGACGTCATGCAGGAGGACTGTGGAGCATGCGGGAGAGAGCACAGCCGTGCTGAGGAATGTCCAGCTAAGGGACGTCAATGTAACAACTGCAACAAATTCAACCACTTTGCCAGGATGTGCAGGTCAGCACCACAGCGACGTCAGATCAAGCCACAGGCAAAGAGGATGCATGCTATATCTGACACTGGTGAGCAGCAAAGTGATGATGAACTGTACATTGACACTATAACAAAACAGCATGCAAACACAGACAAAGAACAAGCCTTTGCAGAATTACAAATGGGAAAACAGAGGCACAAGCTAAACTTCAAAATTGACACAGGTGCCCAGGCTAATGTAATACCAGCAAACACATTCCATGAGCTATTTGGAAATGTAGTATTAAGCCCACAAGCCAGCAAGCTCTCAGGCTATGGTGGGCATGTGCTTACTGTAAAAGGGGCCTGCAGGCTAACATGCAGATATAAAGAGAAGACAGTCATGCTTGACTTTGATATAATTGATGCCAACGCTCCACCTGTGTTGGGCATGAGAGCATGTCTAGACCTGAATTTGGTCAAAATAATCCATACGGTCGATGCACAGCCCAAACCACACATGAACATCATGGATGAATATGCAGATGTGTTTGAAGGCATTGGACTGTTTCCCGGTGAGTGTACCATTCACCTCAAACCTGACGCAACACCAGTGGTGTGCCCACCTCGCCGCATACCATACGCCCTACGTAGTCGGCTCAAAGATGAACTGGATGAAATGGAGAAAATGGACATTATCCAGAAGGTCACTGTGCCAACAGACTGGGTTAATGCACTGGTGGTTGTGGAAAAGCCCAAAACCGGAAAGCTTAGGATTTGTCTAGATCCCCGCCCCCTGAACAAAGCCATCCAGAGACCCTACTACCCGCTCCCTACTCTAGATGACATTACCCCAAAATTAGCGGGTGCACAGTATTTCAGTGTGCTAGACGCCAGGTCTGGGTACTGGACAATAAAACTCAGCCATGAGTCATCCGTTCTCACCACGTTCAACACCATCTATGGCAGATATAGGTTCAATAGACTCCCATTTGGAATCATATCTGCACAAGATGAGTTCCAGAGACGGGTGGATGAGGCCTACGAGGGACTCCCGGGCGTCGCCGCCATTGTCGATGACATCATTGTGTATGGCCGCACGAAAGAGGAGCACGATGCCAGCCTGCGTGCCATGCTAGAGAGAACCAGACAGATAGGAGTAAAACTGAACAAGGACAAGAGCACCATCTGTGTGACAGAGGTGAACTACTTTGGACACACACTGACACGAGAAGGTGTCAGACCTGACCCCAACAAGGTTTCGGCGATCAAGGACATGGCCGCGCCACGGAGTAAAGCAGAGCTGGAGACAATATTGGGCATGGTCACATACTTGTCAAAATTTGCCCCCAGACTCTCAGAGGCAACAGCCCCGCTCCGTCAACTGTTGAAAGAGAGCAGTGAATTTGTATGGGACTCGAACCATGATGTTGCGTTCCAGCAAGTGAAAAGCATCTTAACACAAGAGCCAGGTCCAGTACTTGCCTACTTTGACCACACAAAGGATGTGAAACTGCAGGTCGATGCCTCCAAATATGGATTGGGAGCAGTCCTACTGCAGCAAGAGAAACCAGTCGCATACGCATCCAGAGCACTGAATGAGACTGAAGTCAATTATGCTCAGATCGAAAAGGAGCTATACGCCGTGCTCTTTGGATGTAAGCGATTCCACCAATACCTGTACGGACGTCAGGTGATCGTCGAGTCAGACCACAAGCCACTGGAGACAATTATGCGCAAACCCCTTGCAGCGGCACCGCCAAGGCTCCAACGCATGATACTTCAGTTACAAAGATACAGCATTAACATTGTTCACAAGCCTGGAAAGCAGATTCCAGTAGCAGACACACTATCTAGGAAGCCGCTAGTGTGCTGTGATGACTCACTGAGTGAGGGCATGGACTCACAAATACACTCAGTTGTAAGCAGTGCTCCTGTGAGCGACCGAAAAATGGAAGACATCAGAACTGCTACAGCCAAAGACGAGCAACTCTCAGCCTTGAAGAAGATTATCCAATCAGGGTGGCCGGACACTGCAAAACAATGCCCCCCTGCCATCACTGAATATTGGAACCACCGGGATGAAATAACAGAAACGAATGGCATTCTGCTTAAAGGTGAGAAAATCATCGTGCCACACTCACTCAGAGCTGACATGCTTTCACGCATACACACAGGCCACTTCGGCATGGAGAAGTGTAAGCAGCGGGCGAGAGATGTTATATTCTGGCCAGGGATGTGCAAACAAATAGAGACACTAGTTGGATCTTGTAACATTTGCCTCGAACGACGCAACTCCATCCCCAAAGAGCCAATGCTGTCACACCCCATTCCAGACCGACCTTGGCAGGTGATAGCCACTGATCTGTTCAAATGGAACAACACTGACTATATAGTTGCAGTTGACTATTATAGTAGGTATTTCGAGGTAGAGAAAATCACTAGCCTCACATCCACCGCTGTGATCCAGAAACTCAAGGCCATGTTTTCCAGGTTCGGGATTTGTCAGAAATTGCTCAGCGACAATGGACCTTGCTATAGCTCGCAAGAGTTCAAGAACTTTGCGAATACATGGGATTTTGAGCACATCACAAGTAGCCCTCTGTACCCGCAGAGCAACGGGCTGGCTGAGAAAACTGTGCAAACAGCCAAAGCCATCATGGACAAAGCACATGCACAGAGGTCAGATCCATATCTCAGCCTGTTGGAATACAGAAACGCACCAGTAGACGGATTCAAGTCACCAGCACAGCTGCTGATGAGCCGATGTTTGCGCTCAATCCTTCCAACCACTGAGAAACGGCTGCGACCAGAACTTGCCTGTCGCAGTGCAGTTCTAGGCAGACGAGAACTGTGCCAAAAACGACAAAAGCAATACTACGACAGAAATGCCAGACCACAGCCTGCACTGCCAGTAGGAGCCACGGTCCGCTTCCAGCAACCAACAGGGACGTGGAAACCCGCCACGGTCGTCGGATCAGCAGGGACCCAGCGATCCTACAACATCATCACGGATGGGGGCCACTCGCTCCGGCGCAATCGGCGTCACCTCCTACGGACCACCGAGGGAGATGCAGGTCACGAAATTGCAACGGATGGTCAACAGGTCGAGCCTCAGGCCACTGAGACTTTACAGCAGACTGTTGCAAATTCCCCAACTGTGCCACCACAATGCACTACTACCAGGTCAGGCCGCTTAGTTAAGCCAAGAGCCGTTTTGGACCTGTGACTGTTATTACACTGATGTTGTTAAAGAAAAAAAAAGGAGGGAAAGATGTGATTTGCACTGATATTGAGTGACATACTTTTCATTGAGATTGATTGATGTTATGGTGTTATAATTGAATGCACTTATTTTGTTGCCTAACCCATTTGTTCTTCCCCAGTGAGTACACAAGACTGTCTGAAAAGTTGATAAGTTTTGTGCTTTGATTTTCAGCTATGTGTCATGCTTCTCCTTTAAAAGAAGGGGGATGTGGTATCCTGGGATAATGGTTTAGCCCATATAATGGTTTAGCCCGGACTCATGTTAATGACGTCAGATACGGTGCCCGCCAGTTTCATGTATGTAACCTAAAGTGTGGAAGTAAACAAGAGAACCTTCAGCTACATTGTCATCGTGTGGACATTCATTATTTCTGCTAGACACTAGGAGTGACGGCAGAACATAAACATTACGGCAGTGTGACCGCATAGTTCTGTTAACGAGGGAGTCGCACCCTAATTATCCTAATTATAAAGTCTCTGTCCATTCATTTGTTCTGTTTCTGTCTATTGTCTAACTCTGCAAAAGGAACAGAAATCTCCTACAGTTACCGCAGATGTTTTAATCAGCGAAGGGAAAGGATTGAAACTCACTTTCCACCGGTGGTTATGATGCATCTGATATTCTTTACGTGCTTTATGCTATTTGTGTTCCCCTGCGGCTCTCGGAGCAGCAGAAGGAAGCATGACAAATGGATGACATCAGAACAGTATAACGTATTGGAGGGGAGTGATTGGAACCGCCTTTATCCCGACGCGGCAGAGCCAAGAAATAATCACACGTGTCCCCGCAGTTTAGTCAGTTCTCCAGCAGCGACCACGCGTATCCCTTTTTTATAATTACACCCCTTGTTTGAAGCCATAGTTTATGTACTCATGTGCAACGGAGCATAGTGCTCCCCTATTAATCTTACCCCGCATCTCCAGCCCTGTGCAGCCCCACCACCCACCCTCCCCTGCCCCTACATAATCTTCAGTGAGCTCCTCCGTTTAGCCTCACTTTAGTGATGCTGATTGAACAGAACATACCACTTCAGATAGAAAAAGGGGGCGGGCGGAGACAATAGCCATGTGATGGCATGCTCATTGGATGGAACATCCCACTTTTTGATGTTCGCGGCTGGATTGTATCATTAGGTACCGTGTTATCATTCAATGGTGCATTTTGTGATTTTTCTTGTCATGGGTGATGGCGTGTAAAGAGGGGACATTACAATAGGGCCCTTCTTTGTGTGTTGTGCATTTGTGGATGTTAATGCTGACATCAGTGGTTTGCATGTGAGGATGATCCAACACATCTGTACTGTACATGTGTCTGTATTGAACAGAATGCCTGCCTCGGGTGCTTCTGGCACCGGCATGTCTCTCTCTCTCTCTCTCTCTCTCTCTCTCTCTCTCTCTCTCTCTCTCTCTCTCTCTCTCGCACGCACGCACATACAGACACACTGACTGTGCCGTCTCTCTTCTCTCTTCTTTTTCTCTCTTTTTCTCAAGCTCTCGTTTAATCCCACTATATTCTCTTCTATTCCTCTCTCTCTCTCCCTCCACGCACATCAGAGATGGAGCTCTCTCCATCTCTGATGTCAAGCCCTCAGAGTGGCATGCCTAATTGTGGCTGAACACTATAACAAGTGTGTGTCTCTGAACAGCGTCCATCTCCGTGTTATCAAAACTGACTCTGTGGGGATGTGGAGTGCAGTGTATTAAATCACATTTATTTGATTTTACCTTTAACTGAATTACATGTGAGCTACTAAATTTTAATGTATTTTTTTGCACAGAAATGTACTTTGCAACTCAGCCCGCATGGTACAGTGGTTTCAGTGTTAAAACTCATTAGAGTAGAAAGTTGTGTAAACTATTTTCCACTTGCTGTACCTACAAATGAAGGAAGATGATTAGGTTAATACTACAACAGATATTCATTTACGAGAGAGCCAGCCGTTGTTTCCCCCCCGGGGTCAAACATCTGAAGTTCCTGCTCATTCATCAAGTACAGTTGGTATCCAGAGACGATGGAATGTTAAGTATGAAGGCTACTATGAACACACAGCCGCCTTGCTCAACAGACCACCCATGGACCGTCCATATCAGGCTGGTTTGGCTCGCACGCACGCACGCACGCACGCACGCACGCACGCACGCATGCACACACACATCGAACAATGTCACGGAGTGTACATGTGCAGACCTACACACAGACACACACACACACACACACACACACACACACACACACACACACACACACACACACACACACACACACACACACACACACACACACACACACACACACACACACACACACACACCTCTTCTCCCTATAGTTCTCTCTCTCTTTCTCTCTGTCTCTCTCTTTCCCTCTCTATCTCTGTCCTCTCTCTCCCTCCTTCCCTCTCCCTGGCGTCCACCTCCTGATCAATCGGGGCCTTAACACACAATGAAATATTCAACGCTGAATTACCATGGCACATTCAATATAAACTGAATTTACCGCTGGGTTGCGTCCAAGCCACCATATGTGGAGAAGTCTGTTTCTGTCTCCCCGGCCAGAGCATGACTGATTCTGTTAATGTTGCAAAGCTCTAAATCACTGGAGCGCTAACATTGTACAGCATATATGCTGATCGAGGACTTTGACATCTAAAGCCCAAAGCAGAGACACCTCTGACCTCTCTATCCCTTTGTGTCCAAGTTCAATTGTTTATTTCCATAGAAACATACATACATACCTACAGTATATGAGGCATACATACATGCAGAGACATACTTACATACAGGACAGTACATACTGTACATGTGAGTCAATGTGTACTGGAAATCAAATGTATTCGGCGAAGCAACAAAAGAAAATCCTGTGTTGAAACAACACAAGGAAAATGGAAATGAACAAGTGCAATTCTGTGCAGAGTCACTGAAGCACATTGTGTTGCATTTTAATAAACAAAACATGCTTTTCAGTTTCATTTATTGGACAATTTAAAAGACATGAATCAGGTTATGCTTGTGAGAGAAAAGACCCGCTACTGGCCCCTAGAGGCTGTGCTGCTCATTACACCAAAACGTGGTTTGAACCGACTGACATTGTCATCCTTGGAGAGCTGCCCTATCGCTTGCAGCAGGACAAGACATTGTCACCGGTGATGAAACACAATAAAGTATTATTTCCACTGTGATCCTTGCAGCTACATAAATGTTTGATCTGAATTGACTTTTATACAAACAGAAGACTTTAAACTAAAAAGGGCTGGTTGGAGGGATCATTTGATATTCTTGCATTCAGCAGTCAGCTAAGTTTATGTTAAAGTATATTGTGGAAACCATGCAAGGCACCAACCTGCTTATCGGGAGCAATAAGGGGTTCAGCGTTTTGCTCAAGGGCACTTCGACACTAACTCTGGGGGAGCCCGGGGATCGAACTGGATGCAAAGCGTCCACTTTAACACTGAGCCCCCCTAGTTATGGGGCACCAATCAGGGCCTTGTATGCAAATATGAGGCAGTTTTAACACCAGAGGCATTTCTTTTAATCTGTCCCTTGGAGATGCAGGTGTTAGATATTAGTCTGGAATCTTTGTGTGGAACCTGAGTGTCAATCATCTAATGTAATCCTCAGTGCTAGACTCCCTCTGCCAACCTAGGGAGAGCAACAGACTGACCTCATGCTTCCTTCAATGCATGAGGAGTCCAAGCCGCTTCTTTTCACCTGACAGGGGGGGGAGTTTCCCCAGTTGGACGTAGCGCGTGGAAGGAACACATTATTCCAACCAGTTCCTTTCCCCTCCATCAGGTGCCCCGACTGGCCAGGGGGAGGCAGTTTAGAGACCAGGATTACTGCATGTTTTTTGTGAGGGTATACCTACCCTATAGGGACACAGGGAGAACATGCAAACTCCACACAGAAAGGCCCTTTTGCCAACCCCACCC
Organism: Electrona antarctica; assembly: GCF_951216825.1. Taxonomy (NCBI): domain Eukaryota; kingdom Metazoa; phylum Chordata; class Actinopteri; order Myctophiformes; family Myctophidae; genus Electrona; species Electrona antarctica. The sequence goes on from NC_136812.1 coordinate 39,298,233, forward strand.
AGGGGGTATCCAAGGTAGGCAAGGTATAGGACATTTGGGGCTCAATTTTCGTCACCGCTACACCCCTTATCCCTAAACTTCTTTGCCTTTTTTTTTACTATTTTGAAAAACATTTTTGAATAGTTGAACTAGCCAATGTACATTGACACGTTGTGAGCTTGTAGACTGGCCATTTTAACGATTCAAAAATGTTTTGCAAAATAGTAAAGAAAGGCAAAGAAGTTTAGGGATAAGGGGTTTAGCGGTGACGAAAATGGAGCCCTTGATGTCCTACCTGGGATTCAAACCCAGGTCTCCCACATGAGAGAGACCTTCTATCACTCATCATGAGACAGAGACCTTCTATCACTCATCATGAGACAGAGACCTTCTATCACTCATCATGAGACTGAGACCTTCTATCACTCATCATGAGACTGAGACCTTCTATCACTCATCATGAGACTGAGACCTTCTATCACTCATCATGAGAATGAGAGACCTTCTATCAGTCATCATGAGACTGAGAGACCTTCTATCACTCATCATGAGCCTGAGAGAGACCTTCTATCACTCATCATGAGACTGAGAGACCTTCTATCACTCATCATGAGACTGAGACCTTCTATCACTCATCATGAGACTGAGAGACCTTCTATCACTCATCATGAGCCTGAGAGAGACCTTCTATCACTCATCATGAGCCTGAGAGAGACCTTCTATCACTCATCATGAGACTGAGACCTTCTATCAGTCATCATGAGACTGAGAGACCTTCTATCACTCACCATGAGCCTGAGAGAGACCTTCTATCACTCATCATGAGACTGAGAGACCTTCTAACACTCATCCAACCTCCAACCACAGCAGATGTAGTTATATTGTATTAACATACCATACATATGTATTCGTTAATACGTTACAGATTGCAGCTTTCATTTACCGGACCTTACAGGACCATGTCTCTCCAGCTCATCTCGCTCTCCAGGCTCTGCAGAAGTGTGAGTCCATTAGAACTGATACCAGCTGTGGATGCTTTAGGAAAGACATAAAAACACACACACACACACACACACACACACACACACACACACACACACACACACACACACACACACACACACACACACACACACACACACACACACACACACACACAAAGGTCTGATGCTTCTGCCCTGTTTAACAGTCGCTGGCAATGGTGCAGGTATTCACATAAAGGCTTCCAATGAAGACTTGCTGGGATAACAATGGTTGTATTTCAATCTCTATAAACGGAGCAAATGGCAGGTAATCAGTGCTCCAGTGTGTGTGTGTGTGTGTGTGTGTGTGTGTGTGTGTGTGTGTGTGTGTGTGTGCGTGTGTGTGTATTTACTGATTTCCGTGGCGTATTTTCACTGGCGACCATCCACTGTCCTACGTATTTCGAAACAGGGCAATCTGCTTTGCTGAGAGAGCATTGTCTTTTATGTGGGGTTAGATTTAGTAGTTGTCCTGGCGCAGGCCTGTACTTTATGATAATGGTGATCTGTGTGTGTGTGTGTGTGTGTGTGTGTGTGTGTGTGTGTGTGTGCGTGTGTGTGCGTGTGGGGGGGGGGGGGGGGTGCGTGCGTCAATGCATGTGCGCGTGCATGTATGCATGTGTGTGTGCGTGCGACGTGTGGGTGAGTGCGTGCATGTGTGTGCATGTATGCATGTGTGCGTGTGTGCGTGCGTGTTTCCCAAGCATTTATTTCTGGGGACAGTTAAGGCATAACTCAGAAAATCTGTTCCTCTGCTTTATGGTGTTGACGGCTCATCTGTGTTGTGTGTGTGTGTGTGTGTGTGTGTGTGTGTGTGTGTGTGTGACTTTGTGTGTGTGACTTTGTGTGTGTGTGTGTGTGTGTGTGTGTGTGTGTGTGTGTGTGTGTGTGTGTGCCTGCGTGCCTGCGTGCCTGCGTGCGTGCGTGCGTGTGTGCGCATTGTGTATGTACGATTCTGTGTGTGTGCATGTGAACAGTTGTGGCTTAATTAAGAGACTTTTACTCATCTCTATCCCAACTGTATCCTGTTGTCACTATTGACCATCGTGTTCAGATTACACCATTTGCGGCCAGGAACACTTGGCTTGGCGTCCGCGGGGGCCTTGAGGATGTTTGTACACAACTCCAGTTGGATACAATCGCTCTGTAGGGACGCATCGCCAACGAGCCACGAAAACATCAACACCAACAACATCAACAGCAACACAATCAGAACAATCCAGGAATTATTTGTATGGCCTGAAAACAGACCAATGACATCTTACCTTCTGTTTATGTGTTTGAGTGAAACCAGCATGGCTTTTATAGCCTGCCTGCACCACTGTTTGGTTTGCCTACACTTCCTCGCCTCTCTATAGGACTCTCTACCCCCTGCATTCTGAACCTGGATGACATGTGAAAATAATATTCCACTTAACGGTACTCTGGTTAATATGGAACGATGAACTCCTCTCCTTTTCTCTTCTCGACTCAGATTGTCTTCCCTAGGGTAGCTTTGTGTTTCTTCCTTATCTCTGTGTGTTCTGTGTTCTGCACAATCCCCATCATTATTAGCCATCATAACTTTCATCTGACTCCCCTCAATTTCTTGGCAAACATTTGACCCAATATAGCCTCCTCTTGTTTACTGCTACCCTTTGCTTCTATATATCATTTCCATTCTTAATCCTGTATCCATTTTGCACTGTGTCACAGACGGGGGTGTTTGGGTGACTGTCTTAATAAAAGCTCATGGGGTGTGATAACATTGTCAATAACATCGTTAGCAGAAAATTCAATTTGAGAAATTGAGTTAGGCAAGTTGGAAGAGGGGAAGTGTGGCCTCCTACACATGAGTAAGAGGGGATATCGTCTTACCCATTGGAACCATTTTGTTTGGCCTGCTTTGACAATTCAGCTGTACATTTTGGGCCATATTCTTGAGGCAGAAATATGGTTTAGATTGAATTTCTGGGCATGAATTCGCTGTAGTATTCCTTTAAAAATGGAATCAAAATGCCTCCATATTTTAACGAGAGTAGTACACATGAAATGAAATATGTTGCAGCATATCAATTAAATGAGATCAGTTTTAAATTAAGAAGGCCTTACTATAGTCAATTACACACAATTCCCTCATAAAACTGATCATGTATATAAAAGAGAACATTAATCTGCACTAACCACAGACCCTATTTTATGCTTAGTGGAATGACAGTGTCCCGTAATCTACAAGCTGAGCTGACAACGTGTCACTTTGTGACTCACTGTGAGCGTGTAGATCCTCCACAGTGAGAGAAACTCACAGAACATTTGAAATGTGAGCTTGAAGATTGGTTCTTTTTGAAAGTTTGGAAGATTTTCGCCTTTAATGACATGCCCAGGTTTATTTTTTTATTTTTTATCCCACGATTTTGCAACCCATTTTTTTCACCCATGTGTCAATTATCTAATGTAATCCTGGGCGCGACACTTCCTCTGCCAACCTGGGGAGGGCAGCGGACTGACCTCATGCTTCCTTCTATGCATGAGGAGTCCAAGCTGCTTCTTTTCACCTGACAGGGGAGAGGAGTTTGAGGAGTTTCCCAGGCCGGACGTAGCACGTGGAAGGAACACGTTATTCCGACCCATTTCTTTCCTCTCCATCAGAGTACCTCAGAGGTAGTTTAGAGACCAGGATCACTGCATGTTTTTTTGTGAGGGTACCTACCCTAGGGGACACGGGGAGAACATGCAAACTCCACACAGAAAGGCCCTTTCGCCAAACCCCGCCTCAGGTATGGGCACTGATTGATCTGGACACATGATCATTCGCCCACCGACGACGATACTCGCAACATCATACTGTTCATGTTTAATGTTTAATGGTGATGAATGAATTCCTCCCAACAAAGTACTGTGCTTTCCCACAACTCAACATCACTTGCATCACTCGGTGTTGTCAGCCCAACAGTTCACCAAAGAGCATCTTCTGCCGTATATCATCACGTACAGTGCACGGTCCCTCCTGCCAGCGACTATTCCTTGAGCGTTCATTACCTTCTGTAATAGGATTTCAACATGTCACTGATGGAACGCTCTCTGCTGTTGAACTATTGGAGTTCTCGTGGCTGACGGCACTCCTGGGGCTGTCAATAGCTCTGCGAATCTGATCTACGTCTGCCAAGTTTTTTCTAAGCCTGAGATTGACTTTGGTTCAGCGCTCCGTTAACAAAAACAATGGCCCAGTGAGTACAACATGTCAAGTGATGAATTAGCCATGTGTTTTTGTGCATCAAAATAGCCTCATATCTGTCTAATTTAAAGTACATCGGAAATTGATTGCGCGCATCTGCGGAGGAGCTTGTTTAACTAGGCCTATGTGAGTACATCACCGTGACACTTTTCCACCCGCACTGTTTTTTACAGTGAACGGTGCTTACTGCTTGGAGAAGGACGGTGCCAGTGACCTGGGCGGTAGTGATGGTACCCTGATGCGCTGCGGTGGGCAGAGCCTGGTACTGCCAGCCGAGACGTACAGCCACACCCTGCACTGTGAGAGACCCACACAAGACCTACATCTTCAGGATGGATCATCTCACCAAGACGCAAGGTAAAGCCATCTGGAGCGGCAACCCATGGTTGCTAGTGTACATACAGCATACATTCATGTTGCCGTTGCCGTTGTTTCAGTGGCGTGCACAGATAGACACTAGGGGGTGCTAGAGCACCCCCTGCCCTTTTGGCAATGTGCCTTTTTCTTATTTTGTACAGTATGTGGACCATGGTAACATTGATCAATTCTTGATAAAAAGCTTCTAATATATTATTTAGGCCCCACAATCTATAAATCTCACACTATTAAGGCAACCGGCCGGTTCCATGCGCTGCACAAAGTGCCCTTTTTCCACTTGAGCACCTGCCCCTCTAAATGTCTGTGCACGCCACTGCGTTGTTTCCTTTTGATGACGCACAACTCGTGATATCCGAAACAAAATGAGATGTTTGCAGTCCTGTTGTGGATCAGATGACAGATGTTTGTAATCGAGAATGTTTCGCCAAATCTTATAAAACATATTGAATTATCTTGACTCACATGTTGATGACAGAAAGTTCTATGCAATCTCGTAAAAAAAGGAATTACAGAATATAACATTTTAAGTATAGTAATTAAACTCATCTGCAGAACAGTCTTCAAGACTGCATCTTATTGGATGTTTGCGGGTCATAAAAAGAGTGCAGCGACAGACACAATAATGTGCGGCCTCACCTCTAACCCCCTCTAACCCCCCCCCCCCCCCCCCTCTTCCGGTTCTCAAACCCTCGATCAGTCACCCAGTGGACCATAACCCTTCTACACAAAACATGTCTGAAGCGCATAGTTCAATAGGCTATACATTTGGGATTTTGTTAACCACTTTCAACCTGGTGTCCCTATTTTTGGGCATGTTCAAAAAGTAGACGAAAATGTTCAATTTTGTAGATCGGCTATTTTCACTATTTTCGTGCGACACCGTAGTGCGGCGAAGTATAAAATAGGGGTTAATTGACAACTATGGCAAAGTAGCTAACGTTTGGCATGCTGGGGACAAGGCACAAAGCTGATTCCTTCATGGGACAGTCCAGAGAAAAAGAGGGCCCTTCTCACATCACTCAGGGGCTTTGGACAAAATCCATAATGAGCCAACTGACAGGGATGATTATGTAGGAGATCACAGCGACGCATGGAGAAATCCGACCTGGCTCCCCCATTCAGCGGGGCAAAGATTCCCACCATAATACCCCCCTCCCCCTTCACAGGCTGCCATTATACCACCAAAAACAGGTGATTCCCTGTTTATTCCCCGATGTTGGGTTGGGTTTAACCCCTTTGTGTCTTCAAAGACCCTGTCAGGCCTCCCGATCTCTCTGTAGCCACGTCCCCCGTCCCCCCCTCACTCTATTCTTAGTTATAAATGGCCATTCATTGCTTTTCCTCATGGCAGACGGGCTCATTTAATTTATTTATGAAATCATCGTTGGCCGATGTTGCATGGTCATAAGTCAGTAACATCTGTACACATGGGATGGTTTGGACTGTGTGTACAGTTCAGTTCAGTTCCTAATAGAGACGTGCTGTACCGTAGCTAAAATGCTGTTATTATTCTGTTGGTTTGCTGGAGGAGGTGGGTAGATGTGGGGGTTGTGAGAAGGATGAGCTGGCCTCTATCTATCAACAGCCAGTCAACTAATAGCGCTCATATTCCCCTCAGTGTCGCCCTAATCGCATAGCACTCACCCCCCCCCCCCCCCCCCCCCCCCCCCCCCCATCTCTGTGTATTTTCTCCCCCTCCGTAGGTCCTCCTCTGCTTTCCAGAGGTCCCCTCCCGGTCGCCTCTCCCAACCCGGGCTGCGGCAGCTCCAACGGGGTCAGATCCACGCTCCCTTACCCCGTCAAACAGGAGTCCTCCATGGGCTACAAGATCTCGGCCCCGTCCACAGGGCCGGGGGTCTCTGGCACACCCCAGGCCGGATATCACAACTGCCGTGCGGCTATGGGACTGAGGGCGGGGGTGAGGAGGGGGGACATGGTGGACGGTCCGCACGTTAGCAACAGCGGCGACTGCGTGGTGAACGGCTTGGGCAGAGCCGCTGTGTCAGGGGACGCGCCGTACCCGTTTAATAATGAAGATGGCTCCTCCCCGCTGGCTTTGTCCCCCACCGCCGGTACCCGTCATTCAGCGCGGCACCTCAGCGCCAGCAGCCTGAAGAGACTCTGCCTGTCCCTGGCCTCGCAGTCCACCTCCGCCACCGGCACCGCCAGCGCTGACATCGTGCTCGCGGCCTCCCCGTCGGCGGCCGGCGCTGCCTCGGAGGGGATCGATATCAGCGCCATCATCTGCTCCTCCTCCCCCAGTCAGATGTCGATGGTGGCCTGTGTCAACGGGCCCCGCACCAACCCCTCGCCGCCCAGCCACAGCAGCAACGCCGGCTTCTCGCCCTCTTCCTCCTCCTCCTCCTCGTCCTGTTCTACTTCTCCACCCTCCGCAGCCACCTGCTCCTCCTCTGTTTCCCGGGTAGCCCCCCTCAACCCCCCGCCTCACGGCAGCCCCCTGCGGACTGCGCTACAGGAGAGCTGTCATCTGCCCTCACCTGCCACCTGCCTGTTGTCGCTCTCCTCCGCCTGCTCCTCCTCCTCCTCGTCCTCGTCTGTGTCCTCGTTGGAGCCGGAGCAGGGCCAGGGGCTGTGCGAGGAGCAGGGCTCCATGCAGCAGGGGCCCGGGTCCGGGGGAGGGGGAGGTGGCTCGGAGGGTCTGGGGGTGCTGATGAGCGGGACCCTGATGTCCGGAGGGATGGGGGTCGGATCCGGGGCCCTGCTGGATGGGGGCCAGAGAGCAGTGGCCGCCCTAAAACAGGAGCCCCTGGACGACTTTTCCCCCAGTGAGGATGAGCTCTTTCAGCACCACTATCATTACCACCATCACCCCCACCACTTGAGCGGGCGGAGCGGGCACCTCCGTCACCCTCACCACACGGCCCCCCCCGCGGCCCGCCATGCCTCCGCCCCTACCACCTGCATCAGTATGTGGGCCCCACCCAGGGGGGCCTGCTGCAGCTCCACAGTCAGCCAACAGGGCCAGCCTCCTCCTCCTCCCTGGGACTCAAACCCTCCTCCGTGGGGTCCCACGCAGCCCCGGAGCGAGATGAGCTCGGAGGAGGAGGAGGAGTGCCGGGCGACAAGCAGGTGTGCCGCTGGATCGACTGCAGTGCCGCGTACGAACAGCAGGAGGAGCTGGTGAGGCACATCGAGAAGGTCCACATCGACCAGCGCAAAGGAGAGGACTTCACCTGCTTCTGGGCGGGCTGCATACGGCGCTATAAGCCCTTCAACGCCCGCTACAAGCTCCTCATCCACATGAGGGTCCATTCTGGAGAGAAACCCAACAAGTGCATGGTGAGTCAACCTACATCTCGAGCTCAAGCTCCATGCAGGCCAGGCCAGAACCCAAATGTTCCTACAGTAGCAAAATCCTGTGTGCGAGTGTTGAGAGTGGAAAAAAGGGTACATTCATTTTAAACTAACACTTGAATGTTAGCTTTGTTCACAGCCCCTCTGCCACATAACTCTCTGGTTGTTGTTGGGGTCACCGGGGATTATTATCAATAACTCATGCAAAGTCCAGGCCAAACACTGTTAGAAAATGTGTTGGCAGCGAATAATTCATATTTATTTAATTCAAAAAATTTTTTTTTATGTGTCTCAAATTGTTACCATAAATACAACCTAGAAATTCTCTGTCAAATGAAGACGGTGTTTGATGAAATGAGACATTTTCCATTCAATTTGAATAAATTCCCTTCAAGATGACTGTTCCTCAATAAATGGGGGGGGGGACCCCATGTCCAAAACCAGACTTGCTTCATTGCTGATTACATTTCAGCATGAATTTGTACATTGTTTTGTTTGAGAATCAGATATGTTTGCAATTCATATATTTGCAGCCGAACATTTTTTTTTCCACTGAAGATGTGGGGCTATGCTATGGCTCGTGGGCTACCTTGTCACTACATAAATAGATCGGTGGTTGTATTCTTTACAGGTAAAGCTCCAATTCCACAAGTCAACACACTAATCAATGTCAAGCTGTCATTCGCCGGCATCCCTTAGCAAATGGAAAAAGCCCTCCAACCTCAAGAATGATTTAGTCCAAATACACAATTAGTCCACAATTTGTGTAGGGTGAAGCCATGTTTATTTTCACGGGCGCTGTGTTTTTTAAGAAGGGGATTCAGATCTTGAAAAGCCAACACATCTGGTTAACATAACTAAACAATGCCTACACTTGATCCCTTTAAATGGGAGCTTTAAATGTTTAGCTGTCCCACAAGTATTAAGTGAATTGGCTTTTATATCCAAACCAAACACGGGGAGAAAAGTAGTAGTCTGGGAGAAGGAGAGCTATACGGAGGGATGGCCGCGGCAACAGTTTCTAGTCTTGCTCAATTCATGGTTTCGCCCAAAGCCTCAGAAGTGGTCTTCTTCATGTTCGGGAATCTGTCCAAATTCTAATTATTGAAAAACTTGAGTCTGCAATATTTCTGTAGCACCTGTTTTATTTCAAGTATATACTTTCTCTCGCTCTCCCTCTCTCTTTCTCTCTCTCTCTCTCTCTCTCTCTCTCTCTCTCTCTCTCTCTCTCTCTCTCTCTCTCTCTCTCTCTCTCTCTCTCTCTCTCTCTCTCTGATGAAGTACAGACCTTGTTTATTTTCTAAATAACTTTGTATAATAGCGGCTTGTAAAATTCACTGAGGTGAGAGAATTTCAAAAGGGAATAGAAAGTCACACTTTGAGGTAATTTATGTGGTGTTGAATATGGCAACTTGTGCCGATCCTGATAGATTCTGATGCTAGCCATGATGCCCGATTCATACTTGGTTTCGCCGTGCGTCTACTCTACAAGCAGATCTACAAGCTCTCAATGCGTCGCGCTGCAACCCGCTGTGAGCTTGTATATCTGCTATTTTTGGTGCGCGACACCGATGCGCAACTATAAGCTTCAGAGCCTCTGAGGTGAGTGTTGATTGCAGCTGAAAAAGACACACACACTGACACACTCCACTGCCTTTCCTCACACCGAAGTGTTATTCCTCATGCTACCCTGGCTCCGTAGTCTACGCTATGCTACCCTGGCTCAGTATAAACGAAACAATTTGGAAGTAATTTGCTGCGCTGTACGCAATCCAACTGTTATACTATTGCAGTGTGCGTTGCACGTGTGCAGTATAAAACTCTTTTATTCATCTTTCATTTTGCGAGTGTGTATGTGTGTGTTTGTTCGTTCGTTCGTTCGTCGAGCGGTGAAGGTGTGCCTCAAGTGAGCGTTGATGTCACACTTGGGTGACACACATGGAAAGGACGGCAAGCAGACTGACTGAATGTTTATGTGCACAAGTGTGTGTGTGTACATACAGTATAGGGGTGTATATAAATGTAACGCTGTGAAGGTGTGTGTGTGTGTGTGTGTGTGTGTGTGTGTGTGTGTGTGTGTGTGTGTGTGTGTGTGTGTGTGTGTGTGTGTGTGTAGGGAGATGTTTCACAGATGTGGATTCTAGAACAATTTGGCTTCAGTGCGGACAAGGTACTGGACTCTGTCTCGGGACGCACGCCTGTTAACTCCAAACTCCAACGCACGCACGCACACACACACGTGACACACACACGTGACACACACATGCACGCACACACACACACACACACACACACACACACACACACACACACACACACACACACACACACACACACACACACACACACACACACACATAGTGCGAAGATTGGTGGGTACAATAGGAAGTATTGATTCTCTGTATAGTAGGGTGGACTGTTACTCTCTCACTTCTCTGACTGAGCATAAACAGAAACGTGAAATGTTTTGGAGATTGAGTCCATAGGTCTAATCAGTAGGGATAGGATGTGTGTTGATTTGGGAATTCAACAGATAAACTTTGAGGCGTAGAAGAAATAAACATGTGTCTTCATGTGTGTGTGTGTGTGTGTGTGTGTGTGTGTGTGTGTGTGTGTGTGTGTGTGTGTGTGTGTGTGTGTGTGTGTGTGTGTGTGTGTGTGTGTGTGTGTGTGTGTGTGTGTATTGAGTTTGCAATAAGTGCTTCATACCTAGTGTGATGACAGGAATGCTTGTGTGTGTGTGTGTGTGTGTGTGTGTGTGTGTGTGTGTGTGTGTGTGTGTGTGTGTGTGTGTGTGTGTGTGTGCGCGTGTGCGCGTGCGTGCGTGGGTGGGTGGGTTTATGCGTGTGTGCGTGTGTGTGCGTGCATGTGTCGACATGAGCATGCATTTGTGTATGCATGAATGAATTTGCAGCCCATACCTTACAGGATTATTCAGACACAATTTACAGTACAATATATTTCCTGTGCCAACACACTGACACCAAAATATTAAACAAAAGTAAATATCATACAATGTAATGTATACATAACATAATCAAGATTACTGTACTATTCCATTTTGTCGAGATAGAAACTAAAGTGGAGGGCGAGAGAGAGAGAGAGAGAGAGAGAGAGAGAGAGAGAGAGAGAGAGAGAGAGAGAGAGAGAGAAGAACATGTATGCATGTACAGTATGCATACTGTACGTGCATGCATGCATGTGTGTTCACTCTGTACACCATGCAGCTCAAGTCCTTGTTTAGCCTGTCTCTGCCTCTCATTCCTTCTGGCCTACTTGTTGTGTCCGCTGTGCTCATGCAATACACAAAGGCATTTAAGAATTCCAGCAATTCCTATAGAGGAAACAGATGAGACATTTTGATTTAGGACCAAATGCTCCAGAAAAATCCGGGGCTTAATCCCTTTATTAGCTTTCCAGCGGCAGATTCCAGTGGGCGCTCATGAGGCGAGGCTCCCCTCAACATCCAAGCATAACACTCCCTGCGCTCCCCCTCTCCTCCTACAGCTGCACAGCATTTGATTCATGCCGCGTTTTGGCAAGAAAAAGTCATTATCAACAACGCATGAGTCGTACACCGACCCCTGCGTCTGTCACCGTCCGTACCTAGCTAATATTTTAACGGATACCCACATAAAAAAAAGAAATGCCAGCAGACCTCAGTCTGTAAACGGCTGAGTTCGAGGCACTTTTAAGAGCACTGTAAAGTTTTAGAAGGTACTTTTCATGCCCCCTCCCCTCGCTAATTAAGACAAGCCCCGGGCTGTTGTGTATAGGGCAGGCGGGCGGGCAGGCAGGGAAACAACGGCCGAAAAGGAAACAACATAATCTCCTTGCAATATCCTGTTGTGTTTCATGCTTAATTCGGCATGTTGTTTCAGTTTATTGCATTTTTTTCCTCTTGTCTGCATAAATATTAAAATATATCCAGTGAGAGAGCAGCCCTGACAGAGTCCCGAGGCTTTGATATCTTATGAGGATTCTCAGAGACGTGGCCCTGAGAATTTAAAGTGTCTGAAATTCTGAATGTTGGCCTGTTGTCCCTGAAGGTCAAATAAATATCCAGCTAAATTGTGGAATGCCTCTGTGGTAAGAGACAGAGAGCATTTAAATGTACACCTCAGGCAGGAACACACTGCTAATTAACACACTGCTAAACAGAACACAAGTTGACAAAAGTCAACTTGAGGAAATATGTTATTGCTTTTTGCTATGCTTAAGATTTAAGCTTTCACAAGGTATACTGTATATATTGACATGAAAAAAAATATATAAAGACATAAGTAGAGTAAATAAATGATATTCAGTGCAATTGTAATTTCAGCATTAATACTTTTGATGAGCAGGTGTTTCTGTGTTTGGCTTAAAGAATGGAAACCATTATAAATCTTCTCCGCCCTTTAAACTTCTTAGGATTGATGTATGACACAATCATGTTTTTCTAAAGTAGAAATATATGATACTTTTACATGCCATGGAGTCACGCTCTGTTTTGCGTTAAGTTAGTTGATTTATTTTGGAGGAGTCTTTGTGATGAAGTGCTGCGTTTGAATGAAAACTAGGACCAGGTTCATCCACAAACAAAGGAGTTGGACCTTAGTGTCAACCAATAGTGAGAATCCAGGGCGAGAATGAGAGAGCCACCCACACAGTGCTTAATGATAAAACACACCCTGCATTACCTGTTTAATGGAACTCTGTCCACACACGCACACACACACACAGACACACACACACACACACACACACACACACACACGCACACGCGCGCACACACACCATACTTGCACCACACGTGCACCCGCTCAAACCACTTGCTGAAGGAAAGTTGGATGTCGAGACCTGGCGGAAAAAAGCGTAGATCATGGAATTTCCTCTTTTTTCACTGGTGTGAAACCAGCAAACATATATATTTAGATTTATTAGACCGATTTTTGGAAGAGAGTGGTGAAATCCCTCAGCTGCAGACATTGAGACATGGAGCACGGCGGCGGTGCCAAGATGGCGTGTGTTTTTCGGGGGTAAATGGACTCTTTTGTGAGCAATCAGCTCAGATGCAGGAGATGAAACAGTGAGTGCCATTAGCTAATTAAAACTGAGGTTCAGCGCATGACCCGACTTTTCCTCTGAATGCCACCTGAAACCGGAGCTGTCTGGTCACTGGGCGCAGGCGGCGAGTGACGTTGATATTAATGTGTTTGTACCTGTCTCTTACGCTCACTCTGGCCCCTGTCTGGACGGCTTAGCTGCCACCACATCTCAGCTGGTTCTGAGCGTGGCTTCATGGTGTCGGCAGTGTAACCACCCTCACCGTTGGTGAAAACCTATGATGGTTGAGCTCCCAATGATTCTGATTTTGGAGAGTCCATCATGACTCCATGCCCACCGATTACCAATGTTTTGACTAATATTTTGTCAAAAAGTGAAAAAGGCTCTAATTTATTTAAAAACCTTAGATTCTATATGAGAATATTTAACTTATAAGCAAACAATTTAATAACACTAAACACAAATAACCTTATACATAAATCAATAAATGGATAAATAAAGTGTATAATACTGTATTGAACTTCGATATAGGAAAAGAACATTTTAATTATATAATAAACGAGCAAATAAGTAAATATAAATACACACACACTGAACTTTACTTTAACCACTTAAGTCTTATTGACCATTTAAAAAAGATTGCTCATCTACAATTCACAATGCTATGGACACCAGGTTGAAAGTAGTTCAAACACATCAGCAGCATCATTTCCTGATACCACAAAGTAAAATAATTGCTGATGCATTTCAACAAATTTTGAACATAAAATGGAGCAATATATTTATTATGGTTTGGCGATTAATTGGATTTGGCTTTTAGGTAGTCTGATAAAGTGAATCTCCCGACCATATAGGGACTCCCCCGTAAATAAACAGATACAAAACAACAGGTGGTAGCTGGGGTGGTGGACGGTGAGCAGCAGTGTTTGAGCAAGACAGCAGTGGTGAGAGCAGCAGCATATGTACAGTATGAGCAGCAGCAAAAGCAAGCAGGGATGAGTAGTGCAAACCTCACATTATGGATATTACATGCAGCCACACAAGCACACTCACATGCACACATGCGTGCATGTTTGATTATACCCTTGAATTGCCAACGTAAAACTGTGCTCTGGTTCCCAGAACAGGGTTTTGAAAAAGGTTCACACACCAAAACCACCACCAAAACCACCCTGTCAAATGTATGTGACAGGGTGTGTCACATGTATGTGACAGGGTGTGTCACATGTATGTGACAGGGTGTGTCACATGTATGTGACAGGGTGTGTGCCTGAGTGCGTCTTTCCTCTGCAATGTTGTTATGGCGTGGCTCTGCAAAAGGCTGGCTGTCTATGACGTGTGTGTGTGTGTGTGTGTGTGTGTGTGTGTGTGTGTGTGTGTGTGTGTGTGTGTGTGTGTGTGTGTGTGTGTGTGTGTGTGTGTGTGTGTGTGTGTGTGTGTGTGTGTGTGTGTGTGTGTGTGTGTGTGTGTGTGTGTGTGTGTGTGTGTGTGTGTGTGTGTGTGTGTCTCCGGAGCTAATCTCACAAATCTCGCGGGACCGATCAGCGCTAAACTTTGTATGCAGGCTCCCACTAGGAAGTACTGTCTGCCACTTAAATTTATGCTATTTGAAATATTTTACTTTGATTAAATGTAAAAGTCAACAAGGCTGTGGTCACGCTGAAACATCATAGATAACTGATGTCACAGACTGCATGAAGTGTCAGCTCCACATTGGAGCAAAGTCCCAGATCTACATTGGAGCAAAGTCCCAGATCTACATTGGAGCAAAGTCCCAGATCTACATTGGAGCAAAGTCCCAGATCTACATTGGAGCCCTTCCGTTTCTATGTGGTTCCCCAAATGCTGTATAATTCCCTAAATGTTTAAAGCAAAATTGTAATTTTTCTCTAATCTAATTACAGACTTTAACTTTAGATTATGAAAAAAAAGAGAAGGGAGAGTATGATGACTTGGTCTTCTTCTCTCAGAACAGCTTATGTAGACATACAGTACACACATACTGTACTGTACACACACAAGTAGACAGACACACAAGCACATACAGTATATGGATAGAAGCCCTCTTCTGTAGCTGCATAGGACAGGGTCTACATATCGCTCATTTCAACTGAAGTAATCAGAGTCAATAAGGGAGAAGTGGTACTGATTCAGCATGTCGCAACTACTGTAACTGCGTGATTAGGAAATGCAGTACCTAAGCTCTGTTAAACTGGCAAAAAAATCCCCAATCAGAGCCTAAATTGGATACTGTTGTTAGGGTCAAACTACCTGCATTCTAACCGAAGGTCCAGTGGTGCCTCCGCTCTCTCCACTGAACAATTTACATAATTAACGCTGTCAGTCATTCGTCAGTCGGAGGAGTTCATCAGGTAGCTTGATTGTTTGATTCCTCCAACAAAGCCGTAATCTCGCCCTGCGGTTATCTCCTGGCCTCCTGTCAGTTTCAATGTGCCACTCAGCCACACGGCCGTCATGCTAACAGTAAGGCAACGCTGTCCATATGTGATATTAGTATGATGAAACCGCTGGCAGAGAGGCTCTGAGACTGATGTTTTGGCACGGCAATGAAAGCCCTGGAAATAGATGGATCTTGCTTGTTTTCCTTGTCGAGTGGGCTAGGCCAACTTCTTGTCAGGCCGTAAAAGTTTTCCAGTCAATCTTTTACAGTAATGCGATCCAGTTCCCTCCACACACTCACGCGCACGCACACACACACACACACACGCACACACACACACACGCAAACACTCACACACACACACACACACACACACACACACACACACACACACACACACACACACACACACACACACACACACACACTCGCACACACCCTTTCTCTCTCCCTCTTCATGTCTTGCTTTCTCCCTATGTCTCTTTCTCTTGGATCTGGTGTTTGTAAAGTGGCACGGTTTTGATACATGCACCACATATCGCACAACCACAACAAGATATGCATCAACACTCTCTCTGTATAGCCAGACAACCTCTCTTTAACCATTTAAACCCTATCTATATATTTCATTGACACCCCCCCAAGAGAGAGAAAGAGAGAGAGAGAGAGAGAGAGAGAGAGAGAGCTAATCGCCTATTTCTTTCAGAATGTTCGTCCCAGAATTGGGTATCTAGGGTGGTTAAACTAATGCGAATGGACACAATAAAATCAAGCAAAAATAAAAATATGAGGAAAACAGAACAGCTACTAAGCTACCTCGCCTTCAAATGCGTAACCAGGTATCAAAGCGTGGAGGATCTACTGCATGTGATATTCCCTAATTGCATTTGTCTGGAATGCAATATTTTGAGTTTGCAATTTCCTTAATATTTAATCACGCTCCGGTATCGGAAACCTGAGGAACCTGGGGGCTGTGACCGGCTGGCTATACATTGCACAAAGATTGTGTCATAATTGTGTCCCATCCAAAAGCTTAATCAGTTTAACCTCTCCAGTGAGCCAGATCACTTTACTTAATATATGGGAGGGACGAGGCTGGGGCTGTGCATGCGCTGTATGTGGGTCTCCGTCATGTTCAGGGGCTATCGGATAGAAGTGGACCTGGGTCCACTTTGGGGAGCAGAGAGGGAGGGGGGAGTGATCAACTTGCACATTGGGATCTCTGTCATGGGCCTCTGTCAGGTCATGGGCCTGTTACAGTATGAGCGTGAATCCTCCCTGTAGTACTCTAAAATGCTCCCAGGTTGTCGGTCTTTAATAACGGGCTTTCTGGCTAGAGCGACGGATCACGTGGAACGCGGAGGCGTAAGTTAACTATTTCTCAGCCACGGTCTGACAGATAATTATACAGCAATAACATGTTTGTGGCCTTTAAAAAAGTAAACTCAAACAAATCCTTTCTTGCCAGTTGGACATGATAAAACACAAGACTCACCTTTGTACCCAGACACAATTTGCGCCTCAGCAGCCACTCCGCAAACACACACCGAACCGCAGCGGGTGAGAGTGTATGAGCGAAATGTGTGAAAAGAGGTCAATCTTTCAGCGCGACCCGGTGGGGTTTTGAGGTATTGGTTGGTTGGTGTAGTCTGCGAGCAGACATCACACAGAACGGAGCCCAGAGCAACATCTGCCCCCGGCCTCCATGCCATCACCCGACAAACAAGCAAACAAGAGGGACATTTACACGGCTCCAGACCGTGTCTGCCTCAGGGCCAGACCACAACCCTGGAACTACAGTATCCCTCCACCCAGTCCGTCCCCCACACCAAACTACGTTAGATTTGGGGCTAATGTATGTGGGCAAGTGAGCCGCTACTGTACAACATAAACACTAAGAGAAAAATATGGATAAATTATGTAATGAAAGATATGTTTACATTTAGTGTGTCATGTTTAAATGGTGCACTGCGCCATTCCGCGGTTAGCATGCCGGGTTTAATTTGAACCTTTTCGGAATGATTGCGAAGGCCCAGAAGAGCCAGACCAGGACGGCAATCAAATCCAACGTGATGTCATCCCAAAGAAACGATGGTTTGTCCAGAATTCGTTGTGAAGTGTGATGCCTGATGTGGTATGCACTGAACGCGCACTTCAGAGCGTTTGTTTTGGACCGTTAGCAGACTGCAGTCCTCAAAATGTGGTTCGCAGCTGGGATCCAGTGTAGCAATTAGAGCTTTGAATGGTTGGATGCCGCTTCCCTGTTTGCTGCTTGTTGCAAGGCTGGTTGTCCATCCATCTATGCTGCGCTGTCGAGGCTGCACTTCACTGTTCCTGCCAGCCTCCTGCTTTCAGACGCAAACCACTGAGAGAGAGAGAGAGAGAGAGAGAGAAAGAGAGAGAGAGAGAGAGAGAGAGAGAGAGAGAGAGAGAGAGAGAGAGAGACTTTGGCAGCTGAGAGCCTGAGACAGGGAGAGGAAAAGAAAGTTTGGCTATACTTACTTAATACTTAATATACATAATTTATACTTTGTCATATTATGCCGTGCTGAAAATAGCCGTTCCACAAGCTCACAACGCCGCATTGTGACGTGTTGTGAGCTTGTAGATTATAGTTATTTTTGGCAAACAACACCATTGTACGACTAACCATCTAAAGTCTGAAATGTCCCGGGCATCAGTGTCCTGAAATGTCCTCTCATTGTGATGCGTCCTCTCAGTGGGACATGTTGACATGCTGTTTTACTGCCCTGCTTTCATATGACAGTTGAATCACACACAATGGATCTGATATTTAAGAGCAGATTTACATTCCCCCATAGTGTTTTACACCCCAATGATCACTAAATGTCTCCAGAAAGACTTTCTCTCTCTATCTCCATCATCTTGATCTCTCTCCTTCTCTCTCTCTCTCTCTCTCTCTCTCTCTCTCTCTCTCTCTCTCTCTCTCTCCCCCCTCCCTATCTCCCCCCTCTCTTCAAGAGTTCACTTTCAAACATCTGTTTTGTGTTCAATCTGTTCAGCTTTGGAATTAGTTTAACATCGATGTAAAAAGGGTTTATGCCAGGCTTAGAACCACAGTTGTTTAGTTTCTGCGGAGAATTACAGCATAAAGTTAGGGCAGGTTCTTTTTATTCTTCCGTCTTACCCCCACACCACCCCCTGCCCCCCCACACCCCCCCCCCCCCCCCCCACTCCCTTTGGCCTGTTCCGTAACACAGACTTCTCAGACTGTCACGTACACGGACTGTCATTTAAATTTCACCGCTTCCTTTTCCGAGACAAAACCCGACCGAAATCAGTATCACTGATGTGCCAATTTTGGATGATTTAAGCCAAGAAATTTAGATTAGGTCATGCGCAATTTAAAGTACAGCCGGTGCGAATGGATATTGTGTATGAAGAAAAAGCCAGTGTCATGCCGTATAGCCTGCAGTCTCACTGGCAATTTTGTGCAGAGGCAGTAAGTGCCAGGCTTCCACTCATATTACGGCTAACATAAACAAATGTCTGATGAGAAATTTCAAGGAAAATATTCCATAAATATGAAAATGTTTACCGTGGAATACCAGCAGACACTGGAACCTCACAATTTTTGCCCTTGGCAGGTTGCTTTTGTCCAGTGTAATTGCACAGGAATGAGGTGTTGTTTTTCCTCACTCAAACGAATGTTTTCCTATTGGAGCATGGGCAGATATACACATTAGTATAGTGAGAAGGGACTGACATTATTGAATGTGATAAGTGAACCACTCAGTGAAATGTGGTTTTGCATTGATTTATTGAAACGTAAATGTAGAATGATGTGCGAAAGTGTATGCACTGGTTGATAGGCCCGCGCCTTGATAAGAACTGACACATTGGATGACTGGCACAGTCTGATCTATTGCAACCAGCCATATACCCATAACTGGAAACCGGACCCTCAAACCCGCAGAGAGAAAACAGAACACAGCCTTATGGCGTGCTGAAGAGCTAACATGTTCAGGGGCACCGTGGCATCTCGGTTGCTCCACAGTTCTTGGGCAGCTGCCGTTTCACCCAGAAAGCTTTTTGTGGTCTGGTGCCCCTCCAGAGGCTTGCGTAAATGCCTTCTCCCCTCTCCTCGCCCCTGCATGCCCGCAAGTCCTTGGGCTGGTGTTGATCACAGTGCCATCTTGACCTATTGTTTAATTTCACCGGCATGTTTTCCCTCTGAATATTGTGGTGCCTCTGGCGTCAATCTATTTGACTTGGCAACCCACGGGAGTTCTGAAATGTTTATTTGTTGTCACGTCAGAGTTATGGAGTGGACCAATGTATGCTATAATGGGTGTAAGCCTTTAGACAGCTGTGTCAACTCGCCTTGTGTGGACAAGGAATGGCGGGCCAAAAAAACCAAAGAAGGGCTCTTGTTTCTTTTAACCTAGCACTTCTTCATCATACCTGATCATTGTGAAGACCCAGGGATATGTTCTGTTTCTGAGTACGATTTTGACCCTTGGCTTCCTTATTTTTGGCTGCTTGTAATTTTGGCAACCTAGAAGCTTAAAGGGGAACATTGCCAATATTTAACATGAATTCTATCATTCTATTTTGAGGAGGACATGTTAAAACACTCCTCACTTCTCGAGCACTCGGGCTGGAAATTCACCGTGTAAAACTACACTGTAGGCTGGCGGAGAGTGACCAGGATCCTGTTAAATACCAGAAAAGTTCAATAGCTGAGTGGGTAGGCCGCGTGGGACTGTGTCACCGGTTCCACTGGACGCTTATGTCAGGACCATGTGTCCCTGAGCAAGACACTTAACCCCTAAGAACCAGGCCTGGACTGACCACTTGACACACTGGGCATAAGCAATGGATTTGTGTGTGTGTGTGCGTGTGCGTGTGCGTGTGCGTGTGCGTGTGTGTGTGTGTGTGTGTGTGTGTGTGTGTGTGTGTGTGTGTGTTGGTAGAGAGCAATGGGTGGTGAAGCCAGGGACAATAAATGTGACTGAACGGTAGAGGCTGGGAATACAAACTGAACGAATAACAAAACACTGAACGATGGAGAACGTGACGGAGAGGACACGTGAGGAGAGAAAGCTGCTTACACACAGAGCCAACCATCACGCTGGATTATATCAGATAATCGTCCCAACAAAAGAGCAATAAAGCCGATCAATTGATGAATTAAACATATTCCCATTGTGCTCAGTGATCGTGGATGAAGTGCCATCCGTCATCCATAAACACCGCTGGTATCAAATGGAGTCATGGAGTCCATTCAGGTTTGTAGCACTCTATTGTATGGCTGAGGGAAGAGGTCCTTTTGCCAGATAGACGAAGAGACAGACAGAGAGAGCGAGAGAATGGAAGCAGGTGTGAGTGAGAGGGGCAGGACAGATTGAACCCCGGGTGTCAGCCGCGGCGGCGGCCAGCACGCTCGTCAAACAGGATCCCGTATTGACTGCCAGTAACATCAGTCCAGGCGCCGTCTCAGAGCACAGATCGTGTTTAGGATTTTTCATTGCATTCCCCCCCAGTCTGTCTTTTTCACAGTGGCCTCGGGTTACATGAATGAGTTTATAATTAATGCCTTGATGGTTACTAATGGCCACGGCACTGAGACCTTTGTGATGCACTCTAATTAGCCATTAGAAATAGTTAGGGTAGCTACTGTAGTGGGCGCACACTGTCACTTGTCAGACAAAGATAGGGGGCTGTTACAGTGGCCTGTCAGAGAACAACAGGTTGCAGCAAGGAACCTTTTACTAAAACACAACATAGTACTTATATCCAGTAAATATTCATCCAATGTGCAAGCCCACAAACATTTATGCTATTTTTACCAATATAAAGATACCATGTCCAAGATACAAAGTTCAGTTTTGCACAGAAAACATACTGTAACCCAACTGCTGTATGTTGAGTATCAGTGTGTCCAAACACTGTCCATTCCTATTGAGAAGTCTTGACGTGGATCCAACAGGTCACTTGACTGAAACTTGACCCAGTCTTTGCTAGACGGTGAGTGAGACTCAAAGGGGGAACTGCATAAGTTGGCCCGTTTTCTTACAGGCAACAATAACTTCTAGACAACCTGTGCCACTTGACCACAATGAAAATTCAATATGCTGAGAGTGGAAACCGGGGACCTAGCTGGGATGGAAGTTGGTTCAGTTCACTGCTAGCGCTGTATGATAACACGCAAGAAGAGATATCCCTTTTCCTTTCATTCTTTTTCCTCTCTTGAAGAAGTTGACCCTATTTTCCTCCTTCCCTCAACCTGGTGAACCGGTAAACCCCGGGCTGGCTGGTTCAGGAGGAAATCACATCTTAGCCCTCCTAATGTGATGCAGGGCCGCAGAGCCGGTAGACATTTGAATGCAGGCCCCTGAATCGCAGCAGGTTAAGTGCTTCCATGAAGCCTCACCACATTGTTGTGCAGCCAGCAGGACTCGCGTTGTGCCAGGGCCTCTGCAACGTAACAAGGGGTTTAGATCCATCATCGCACTTCCTCCTCAATCTCCATCAAACAGCCTGCTAAGAGGAACAAACCAGCTGGGGCCTGCTCGCTCATTATGGGAGCAGCCTCATTTAGCCATCATAGGAGCGCTTCCTGTTGTGCCATCCTGCATAGTTTTTAATCTGGCCCCCCAAACTATGCGGGGCATGAGTGCAAAATGGCTGTTCAGAACAATTTCTTTAGTCATTTACATGACTACTTCCTCCCACCAATTTATCGGCTGAGCTAGCGCTCCGTCGCTCGCTTGTTCATTCCCATCTGGACAACAGTCCTGGGCTTTTAGTCATTTGCTGTGTGTACTCATATCTCACCATTCATAAATCAAGGCTTCTCAAAATGTGGGAGGAGGCAGGGGTGTGTGTGTATGTGTGTGTATGCGGGGTATGTGCATGAAAAAAACAAAAAACTTAAGTGTGTGTGAATTCATCTCCATCAAGTTTGGAGAGATGGAAAAAAAAACTTTTGCTATCTTTGATTCAAATTAGGCCGCTATTTGCAACAGATGAGGCTGGCCGCTAAAAGGGTCTCGCTTGGCTGTGGAAATGATATGTGTAAACTATGTAATGCGAATGTTTTAGCCAAGCTGTGTTTAATTTTGTATCCTGACGAAGCGCATGAGAAACCTGCCTCTCCTTAGCTGTCCCGTTGGATCATATGGATATAATTTCATCCATTTACGTTTTTGTGCTCTTTGCTGTGGTTGCCACGGGGCATTTGAAGGCAGGCAGATTAAATACACATGTCCCTCCCAGCCGCAGCCAGAGCGCTGCGCTCCACAACCTCCCCTCAGAACAGATCCTAAAGTGTTGGTGGTTTTCCTCATCGGTCAGAGCCGAGAAAAGACACCTCATGATAAACCAACTCACTTCCACCAGCTCTTTCTTACACATATATTAAGTATAAATATCGTGCTGTCAGGCAGATGCCTTGTATGTTTATTTTTAGTTGTTGTTGTAAATCGATGCCCTATAAGAGTGTTATATGTGAAAGTAGCCGATCTGCAAGCTCAGCGCGCCATGGTGCAGCACTCTGTGAGCTTGCAGATTGCTATTTTCCCCACTTACAAAAGATTTTGAAAGTGAAAGTGGTTATTTCTGTCTGGGTTTTATAAATATTAAACCAATGAAAAGCCTTAACAATAGCTTGGGACTTATGTGATTTCCACACGCCTGTATAACTTTACAACATACTGTAAGGTTTTTTTGCACAGCATTTCTTCTCTCCAGCGCCCTCACAGCCAGTCACCACCTTGTACTGTACAGCAGCTTTGCCAATTAAGTAGCCGGGATGCATTAGCTAAAACTAATCAAAGCGGAAAACTGATGGAGCTTGTTAAGACCCTGAGTACTTTTAGCTTTTTACAGTGGGGCCCTCTAAACATGAGTAATAGTGGATTTCATGCTAGTTAGCAGCCAAACAATTTAATCCGAGCCACCAGTCGTTAGTCGTAAGCCCTGTACCGCAATTACTTCCCAGGCTGGAGAGAAATATGACTGTGCTGAAGAAGATATCAAAGGGTTCCCTGGCCTCCATTGCGGCAGCCCTAGGAAATCTCAGGACTAGCTGTCGAGGGAGAGAATCTTAAAGTTTATTCTTGGGAAAAATACGAGTCCTACCGGTGATGACCTCGGCTATAAAGAAGCAGAGACAAATACTTTTTCCAAGGAGGGGAATCTCTGGAGGAAACTCTTGTCATACCTGTGTTCCTACTCTTTCTTTTCTTCTGTCTTTTGTTCTCTCTCCCTCCCACTCTTGTCTATAGTGTCCCTCTCCAAACCACTCTCTCTCTATATCACTATCCCAGTGATTCTCAATCTTTTACATTTAAAGGACCCCCAGCTTGAGATTTTTTTATTTTTAGACAGACATCTGTCTGTCTAAAAAATCTCTAACCACATTCTCTATCCTGGATGTGAGCACCATGGGCCCCCAGCCCCAGTGAGTCCCACTCACCCCTCCACACCCCTCTCCATAACGGGCAGTTTGTTCCCATCATCTGACGCTCCTGCAGGCCAGGCTGCTAATGAGCCGCTGCTTGTGAGGAGAACTCACTACACTGCTGCCTTTTAGCCTCAACACTGTTTGGCCTTCTCCCTGCCAGTCAGGAAGCATTTCCCATGGAGGCCTCAGGCGGGCCGCACCTCCGCGGCCCAGCATGCCTGGTCCATAATCTGTCTGTTGTGATCGGCTAACCCGTCCACCCCATCAGCCCCCCGCCCTCCTTAACGTCGTTCGGCCCCTCATACCGCTCTCAGACCTGTTCCAACCGTGTCAAGACGCACTGTCACCCCCAATGTTTACCAAACCCCTGAGCCCCCCGTCTCTGCACCGAGGCGGTGTCAAGCACAGCTCAAACTGATGCCAGCGCCACTCAAGTTTGTGCGGTGATCTGCCGGTTTACCTTAGACGCAACGCGAGCATTGAAAAGGGGGGAAAGCCAAACATGTTTAAAGTAATTAATGTGATTAGCGCCGTCTAAACTGTTTTGGTAGATAATATCAAGGGTAATATCTGTCCTGTGTGGTTTCAGGCGCTTCACCCGCCACGGGCTGTTTATACCCTCCTGTTTGAGGACGACTACACTCCATGGTTTGTGTTCATCAAAACTTATGCAAACTAAGTTCAGCCACCTCCAAAGTTCAAATCATACAGGGCACACACTTGGGTATCATTATTATAACATATGCCATTTGGGGACTGTATCAGTTTCCCCCAGACCCCCACTAAGCATACTCTTACTTAAAGACTAAAATACAAAATATGTTTTTTTTTTTACACTTTGAGCATAAATCTGTGGTCACAATGGGGACATGGATGCCCAAATCAAAATGAATACTGACAAAGATGTGTAGAGTATTCTGTTTCCCCTCGCTGCATTTGAAAACAATGGCACTGATATTAAATAAATTCCTAATTTAAGGAGACAAGAAACAAGATTGTTGTGGCATGCTGTAACGCTAAGTACAAGACGACAACAACGATTTCCCAGAGACCTTCCAATCAATAAATCTTGAACAAATGTTCTTTGGATTTAGAGGTATTGCTTACTGAAAAATCAAAAACGGAGAGTTCTAGGAAACTTGAAACAATAAAGGCCACAATCTTCATGTGTCAGTGGAGAATGGAGATCACCAAAATGGAGATGAAAACGATGAACTCATTAGATTAATTTAAGACACAACTGAACTCAAACAAGACAACATGGGAAAATACTAACGTCATTTGAATGACTACAAAGAGGGAACAATATACCAATGGCATAAAGTCACCCTACTTCATGAAAACAAAGAACCAGAGTCAAAACAGGTGTCTCCTCTCAACTTGATTACTATGCATCATCTGTGTGTGACAAGCGAAGCACACAATTAAAGTGAGAATCATAGCTATAAAGAGTGGAGTTATGGCAAGCTGGCTTACACAATATGGGGGTGGTGTGGACATGAGGCCCAGTGGCCAATAAGTCTTTATGTCTGTGGTCAGAATGAGGATCTTCAACCAGTGTCGAGGCACACTGCATGGTGTTCCGTGAGTCCAGGTGTGCCTTGGGATTCTGTGACTATACTGGAGCACATCCTCTTTTTCCTACTCATTGCTAGCACCGCTTTCTGCGCTTTGTAAGCTTCTTGTTTACAGTTCCATGCTTTTGTCTCCAATAGGTCAGATAATGTTCTTTTTGCTGATGACTTCCTATATACTTCTCAAAGTGGGGTTCTCAGAGTTATGGGGTTCCTTGAAATACCAAAAAAGGTTGGAGAACCACTACAATAGAGACTTTATTTAGGCAAGCTGTGCTATTTATTTTACGTACTATATTATTCACAATCACAAAGCTTTAAATACAGTCTACGTCCTAAATACACCTCTCACCTACTCACTTCCTATAAACCTTCACATGTTGTGAATGTGCATCTAGCGGTGCTTTTAGTGTGTGCGACGTGCGTGCGTGCGTGCATGCGTGCGTGCGTGCGTGCGTGCGTGCGTGCATGCGTGCGTGCATGCGTGCGTGCGTGCGTGCGTACAGCATGTACATGTGAGTTAATGTGGGGGTGGGCTGGGGGGTCCTAAATGTTGTATGAATGAATTGTGGATGTTTGGGGTTTATAAAACGTGTGTGTGTGTTGGTGGTTGGACGGGGGCAATGGCTGTACTGTATACTGTATTTTATTTTTTTCCAACAATGTATTTATTGATTTTCCTTTTTCCACACAAATATACAAAAAACAACATTGAACATTACAAGACATAGGCCTACTGTATGTTTTAGTGAATAATTATTATTATATATTTTTTATCTGAAGCACATTGCAAGTATATACTGTACTGTATTTACTATATTGTATTCAGAGCATGGGCTGGCATATGGCCTGTATGGATGTTCCCCACGCTCTCTGCGTTTTATTAAACTTTCCCCCTGCACGGCTCTCGCTCACTCACTTTCCGTCCTGCTCTCTTGATTAGCCGTAGCTTTAGAATAGAAGAGTACAGTACATATGAATTTACCCTGGTTGTGCATGTGTCTACGATGTGTGGCCATCCAGTACATATACTATTAGTATTTACTCTGGGTGTGCGTGTGTCTACAATGTGTAGCCATCCATTACTACATGTTAAGGGCACAATACTGGGTTTAAAAACACAGCTGAAACATGAAGATGGAGGCTGTCAAATCCCGCAATTTCCTTCTTCCAATTGCGGATTCCTAGATTCCAGCTAGGATGAGCCGCCCAAAGGGGGGCGAAATTCTAGTATTACTACAGTTAGTTCTTCTGACCAAGCAATTGGTTGAAATAGGCTATCCAGCCGTGCTGCAATGAGCATGACAGCACACCTATAGCCGTTAATAGAAGAATCGAGAACAAATTAATCACATTAGAAATGTTGTGCTGATTAGTGATTAGACAGAGTTTTGTCAGAGCAGCAGCATTGTTGGCTTAGGAATGGAACAAAAAGGGCAGGTATACGCTCCTGTATTTTAACATCAGTTATTATGGTGGTACTTGGAGAGTCAAATATTTTCTGAGGTGGTACTTCAGAATAAAAAGGTTGGGAACCAATGCCCTAGACACTCACTGAAACCACTAAACGGCCGAGCCATTTTAGCTTTCATTTTGGACATTACACTAAACAATGGTTCCCAAACGTATAAGTCTGTGACCCAAAACAGAGATTAGACATTCTCCTGGGACAAACTAGTGAAAATAGCCGATCTACAAGCTCACAATGCGTCGCTTCGTGCCGCGTTGTGAGCTTGTAGATCGGCTATTTTCACCTACTTTTCTTCTAATTAATAGAATTTTTTCGATTTTTCTTTTATTTCTTCATGAAGTTACTGGAGAAAAAACCTATTGAATTTTGGTTTAATTCATGAAAAGTTTTTTTGGGAATGTTTTTTGAAAATGTTTTGAAATAATAATAGTTAAAAACCAAAGTTAGAAAAATAAGGGGACCCATAATAACAATGTATCCGGCCGCAACCCACAATTGGGTCGCAACCCAGTGCTTGGGAACCATTGCACTAAAACACCTTATACTTTGGCATAAAATGTCCCATGCAGGTCCTCAGCTGAGTAATACCCGTTCACCCAGAAGTGGCATTTAGCATTAGTTCCCCCAGCGGGCAGGAAAACTTCATGCTCGCCTGTCTCTGTGCCAGCCCACCTCGCTGAATAATAACACACTCTTACACGATTAACACGCTTTCCTCCACAGCCCCCGAACTCTAATTTAGCCTCAAATTTGTATTGCGGAAAAAGAAAGCAATGAAAAGAGTGATTATTTCCCTTATACATAAATACGCACATTTTGGCGCGGTCGATAATGCCCGTGTTTGTTTTTCGAAACTCTCAGCGCTCGGCGCCGTATTTCGGGAGTCAGCGTGAACCGTGTCTATCCGGGCTGGCATGGCCTGTATGGATGTTCCCCACGCTCTCTGAGTTTTATTAAACTTTCCCCCTGCGCCGCTCTCGCTCGCTCACTCCCTGTCTTACTTTCCGTCCTGCTCTCTTGATTAGCCGTAGCTTTAGAATAATATGCTTCTACTCTACATTGTGTGCTTTGACACTTAGATATATTCCATACCTCGTGCGTGCGTGCGTGCGTGCGTGCGTGCGTGCGTGCGTGCGTGCGTGCGCGTTTGTTCGTTGCGAGCTTGTGTACACACATGCATGTGCACTTGCCTCAGTTGCCTGTGTGTATACTGTATAGGTATGTGTCCTTATACTGTAAATGTGTGTACCCTCGTGTCAATACGCCAGTGTGTGTGTGTGTGTGTGTGTGTGTGTGTGTACGTGCGTGCGTGCGTGCGTGCGTGCGTGCGTGCGTGTGTGTGTGTGCGTGTGCGTGTGCGCGTGCGCGTGTGCGTGTGTGTGTGTGTGTGCATACCGTATGTCTTTGTGTGTGTGTGTGTGTGCGTATGTCTTTGTGTGTGTGTGTGTGTGTGTGTGTGCATACGGTATGTCTTTGTGTGTACAGTATGTTGAATGCAGCAGGGTGGGCCGGCCTTCACAGAGCAGCAGAGTATACAGTATCTCATGACACGGGTGAGATCTATGGTCTGACAGATCACCTGACATGGCTTCATAACTGATGTTTTCCCTTTGCTCTCCCCACATTCCAGCCTACCGCCTCAAGGCTGCTGATTTGTGAAGTTTGCGTTGGTGTCTATCTAATATCGTGCGTGTCCGTATTTATGTGTCTGTATTATCTACAATGTGTCTGTTATTGTTCCTTTACTGCGTGTGTATGTGTGTGTGTGTGTCTGTCTGCATGGCAATAGCAGTCACTCAGAGTCATTTACGATGTCTGAAATCACGTAGTTTCCAAAGAGTTTGCCTCAAAACCTTCATAAGAACTTATGTTTTACTACACCGCTTGCCATAAGTAGACAGTTTAATCACATTCAACCTGGTGTCCCTATTTTGGGCATGTAATGTGAAACTTTTCAAAGATTTTCAAAAAACATTTTGTTGATGGGCCATTTTTTTAAATTTGTCGTACAACAAATTATTTTACGGCTTAAATGGTTAATTGTTCGTTGTCATTGTCTGGAGAAACAACAATATTTGTGATACAATCCATATTGACGTAGAAAATTCCCCTTCGTGTTTTTCTTTGCTTTTCTCTGTGTTCCTCTAATTCCCATGATGCATCCTGTGGGCAGGCTTTGGGCTGGCACACCCATACCATCTATGGCCATATGACATCAACCTGCATTGTAACTTGTGAGTCATATTTTCTGAAGTCAAGATATCACTATTTTGGTGTAAACACAGAGAACATGGACAATGTCAGGCCCACCGAGGGTAGCAGCTAATAAAGCCCAGATAGTAAGGGTTATAGTTTTCACATTAACAGAATTTACTCCAGCGAGTGAGTGACATGACTGGAGTAAACTTTTTAGCACAGCACTGTTGGATGAAGTTGAAGATTGTGATTGTTCCTTTTCAAAACTTAACCAGGGTTGGCTTTATACCGCTCTTTCCCTCTACACTAAACAGTTTTGCCAAAAATAGAGGATCCACCAGCTATTTTGTGCTGAATGTTCACCCCCAGAATAGGGTCATCATTTATACTCCAACGACGGTGTCGCTGGCTGACAAGAACTGATCTTATTATTAGGTTTTAGTCTCTCTCTCTCTCTCTCTCTCTCTCTCTCTCTCTGACACACACACGCGCACGCACAGTTCCGTCAGGTCACCTGACACAGCTCTAACCTGACAGGCTTAGGTTTCGTCCATATTAAATGGAGCAGCGTTGAATAGAAGGCCCTGCCTGCGTTGTGTCTGAGTGAATGAAGGAGGCCATGGAGGATGAAGCCCAGATGAGGCTGAAGGCCCATTAGAAGAATGGTGTCACTCTCTCCTTCTCCGTAACCCAAGCTGTCGTCAGCAGGCTTCACTAAAGGTCAGGATCCAGTGGACGGCAGGCAGCACCTCTGTGACCGCTACATGGTGCTTCACTTTAACCCTTTTACACTGATGAGGAGGCAGTAGTTGTAGTTACATCAGTAGCAGTGGCGGAAAGTAATTAAGTACATTTTCTTAAGTACGGTACTTATACAGTAAATACTATTTTGAGGTATTTGTACTCTACTTGAGTAATTCCAACTTCCAATACTTTTACTCCACTACATCTCTGATCCCAAATATTTTACTTTTACTCCACTACATTTATTTGAAACCTTTAGTTACTTTGTAGATTTTGATTATTATTATAAAACATTCAGCCCTATGCATTATGGATTATTGAACCCATTTATTTCAGTGTGCACACACACACAAACCACACACCCTAAAGCATCACCTTTAGG
Organism: Electrona antarctica; assembly: GCF_951216825.1. Classification (NCBI taxonomy): domain Eukaryota; kingdom Metazoa; phylum Chordata; class Actinopteri; order Myctophiformes; family Myctophidae; genus Electrona; species Electrona antarctica. Next base: position 39,328,389 of record NC_136812.1, read on the forward strand.
GCAGCTGTGGCTGAGTGGGTGAAGAGGCTGCCTGGGAATCAGAAGGTCACCGGTTTGCCCCCCCGGCCACCCAGCCTTGTCCCTGAACACGACCTCTGTGAACCTGGCATCCCTGTTACGGGCATGTCAAAATGAAGAAGAAGGAGAAGAAGAAGAAAAAAACACTTTCTAAAAACTGGCACCTAGCCGATGCGATAGGTTGTGAGCTTGCAGTTTGGCTATCTTAGCTATTTTTGCGATCACACGATCACACGACAAAGTATAAAATATAACTTCGTTCACTGGTGAAAAGTAGGGAAATTCCTGACATCAGCATGAATTCTGAGATCCACACCTTGTTACTTTGATAAAAGCAGCAAACGAAAGATGTGTTGTCTTGGTAACCACTTTATTTGTCCAATAAACGGCTGCTATACAGTTCGTTTATCAGGGTTGTTATAGTAACATGCAATTTTAATATAAATGAGCGTGATTAGACTGTAGGGCAGTATTATGCGTGTCTTAAGTACCAGGTCTTATTACTTAACAAGACCTGGAGGCGTGGTCAATGCTGTTTGGCCACTCAGAATAGCCAAATGGCATTGATCACGCCTCCAGGTCTTAAGTTAAGTAATAAGACCTGGTACTTAAGACACGCATAATACTGCCCATTATACATATGTGTTTGAGATGATCCCATATAGAATATTATA